>NW_012026779.1:2742059-2902771 GCF_000956235.1 Wasmannia auropunctata
GAGAGAGAGAGAGAGAGAGAGAGAATGTGCTTCTTGAAGGGAGCGCTTACACGACCACAAGAAGAATACCTGTAAATATGTAAAGCCGTTCACTCCAAACAAAAGAGGAAGAAGAAGAAGAAGAACGAGGAGGAAAACAGACAACGGAGAAAGGTGAAGTATGCGAGCGTGTGCGAATGAGAGACTAGGTGTGAATGAGACGAAAAAGTAAAAAGTACGACTGAGTAAGAGGGTAGGAGGAAGATGACATAGGGGATTGGGGCGGAAAGGCGGGGGAGGGGAGATATGACGAGCAGAAAAGAGGAAGATACGAGAAATTATAGGTAGAATTTACGAGAACGGCGCATCCTCCCACTATGCTGAGCCATAGCTTTCGGTAGATCGAGTCGCGAATGACGACAATGATCCGCGATAGCATGAAGGAGAGGAGAAACGGAAAAAGGGGTGAGGGGAGGGGGGTGCGATTCTTGTATACTATAGTAATATTTGAATGTATATTTATACAGGTTATATTATATTCTAACTATATGACGATATTTTGAATCGGTTTTAAAATCAGATTGGTGCTGATAAAAGAAAACTAGGTAAGCGAGTACGAAAAACAAGAGGAGGGAACGTGGAAGAAGGCTGAGACACCGTAGAAGTTAGCGTTTAAGTAGCGTAGACGATAGCGTAGCTCAAAGTAAAGAAAAGACTTTGAAGGACCGCGCTCGTACGGGGTCCGCTCACATCTCGGAGAATTATCATCATCACTCTTTTTTTAAAAAAAATAAGGGAAAAAAACGGAAAGGAAAAGAAAAAGAAAAACAATTCGTGGCAATACTTAAATGAAGAGCAAAAATGGGAAAGGAGAGGGGGAAGAAGGCTTCAACGTATTAGAGAATAATCTTTTAAAATTTCTATATTAAGACGTGTGTGATCTCTCTAATTATTGTACATTACGTAATGAGTCTAAAACCTAGACGACGAGATGCGTTAGTATAATTATGATTACGTACATATTAGGTGTTCTACAGTTAGTCTTTTGTCATTTAGAGACACAGAGATCTGAAGATGATAATTGCGCGGCCATATTCTCTGTGGCCTGTTCGTAGTGCCTCGGAATTGCTGCTCGCGGCAGTGATTTGACCGTATTTTTAGGAAGGTATATTATATTATATTGAGGAACCGCAATTATATTATACTCTCCAATATACAATATTAAAAAAAAAAAGAAAAGGAAAGGGGAGGAGGGGGGTAATCGCGTCGTGAGGCGTCGCGTTAATAAACTCATTAAATTATTATGACGAAAGAAAATCTACTTATATATATCGCGAGGATGAAATAACGACGACGATATAATCGTGGTGGTTGTTCACTGTTGTTTTTGTTGTTCTTATTATTTTTACTTTCCTTCTCTCGTTTATTACGTAAAACGCGAAGTTATAAAGAAAAAGATGGCGAATGGGGAAAATATTGAACGCCGGGAATGGCGGGGTCTCTTCCGGTGGCCGTTCGTAATATTTATGAGTATTATTATTAACGTTGAAATAATTTTAACACTTACCCACGTGCCCTTTTTAGGATATCTTTATTCGTTCTTGCGGCGAAAAAAAGGAAAGCGCGCAAGTAAGTTTGTTATAGACATTAACGCTCATTTAAACTTGAGTCATACTCGAAACATCGATCCGTATGCCTTCGTATACACACATGCGTCTGCAACAAAAATATTCTTGTTCCGTAGAAGCTTTTTGCAATAGCATTTTGGATACGGTAAATGATAAGGTCGCGTCAAACCCAGTGAACGATAAGTGAGTTTATGATGAAAATCATAGCGTAACGAAACTGGAATAAGTACGTTCGTGAGCTCCACTTTAAATACGAAATCACTAAAGAACCTGCAGATTATGGACTACTTCATTCTTGCTTCGCAAGCTACATAATCGTTACAACTTATAATTGTTATGACAACTTAATTGTTTTATATGCGTCAAGCACTGGGACTTTACTGCTTTAGCGTTTACCGTATTTAAAATATCGTTAAAGATGCTCAATTTTTGTGAAAATTGCAGCGGTTATTTACGCACAGACATCGAAAAATCAGCATACATTTCTCTAGAGCTTTGCAAACTTTGATTTGTCTTTATCGAAAGAAATATAATTGAAAGGAAAATAGTGCTTTTATCTTTTTCACTCGTTCATTTTATTACTACTGACACACTTCACACTGATCGCGCTATAATTGTTTTTTAATTAGGGATTCATATCTCGATATTAATTCATATTTGTTGTGAACATTTGTTCTTATTTACATGTTTCGCTCGTTATCAAAAGCAAAATTTTTTTTTGATCGGATAAATGTCAATGTCCAGAATATATTTCTCGTCTGTTTCACAAATAATATATTAGCGATTTATTATCACAAAAACTAGTACACACTTGAATAAAAACAGATAGCACAGTTATAATATATAATTTTTCGGATTCCATTATTTTCTTTTTTTTTATTTTCTGGGTAAAACTGCAGTTTTACTTTTAAAAATCTTTAGTCATGTATATTTCGTATACATTTTAGCCATTAAAATTAATCTGTCTTTCACATTTTATCTCTCTACGAGACAGAAAACATTAAAAACTGGACTTATAGTTTAACTAAAGAGTGTACAGCACACAATAATATTCGCAATATGAAAAATACATTCGCAAATAGTAATTTATGATATACAAGAAATTAAACGTTTTAAATTAAACAATGAAAATTAAATAATTTTCAGCAAACGTTTAAGCTCAAAACTGGAGGTAATTTGTAATAAATAGTCGGTTCTTGTATGCACTTCTCCTTCGGTTTAATTTACGTTAAATCAGAAATTTCAACGACGGTTCCGTACAATTCGATCGGTGAAACTCGCCGCGGGGAACACTGCGCGCAAATCGTGAAGTGAACACTGAAAAAAGTAGCGCACGAGGGAGTTTTTCTAAAAAAAAAAAAAAAAAATGAAACCGCAATAAGAGGGTAAAGAAGAACGTTGACAACATTTCGAACTTATTCATGCGCACGGCCGATTGTACTTTAAAGAAATCCGTGATAACGAAAATAACCGATTACACAAAATACATATACATAAAGATATTAACATAACAGGCCAAGCTTAGAGTAAAAAAGAGAGGAAGAGGGAGAGACACGCACATTCACGTTTCCCAACGTGATCTTCTGTCTCTCTAATGAGTCAAAACATTATGCATATGTCGAGAAGCGAATTGGATTTGATCGCGATCGAGAATCACGTAAATCGAAAAATAACGAAATATAACGAAAACGAAAATAATAACTGTTGTAGACAATGTGTAGATAAAAACAAATATATATATATATATATATATATATATTTGTTTTCTTTATATTATTATTACGAAGTACTCGATATAATTGTATCATTATATCTTATTATTACTATATATTATTTTATTATTAATATTATTATTACTATTATATATATAATTATTATATATTATTATTAAGTTTTATACAAGAGAGATATTGCGTATGGTGCATTTCTTTTAGTATCGTCACAGAGTTTTGTGACCTTTGTTTTTATTACGCTGTATCGACTGTACGAATTTCTCTTACTCTGTTTTCATATCCGACAAGAAGTCTCTTTTTTTTTATATGCTACTATCGATATTAGTCGACTATTAGTGCTTATGCTTATTATATTCTAATCTCGCAGTCACAAAATCCGTCGTGTGATATAACAATACGTATATTCGAGTGTCGCGAACGAAGAAGAAGCGATGTCGGATTGGTGTTTTTTTAATCTCTTTTATATATATATTATATATATATAAATATTTTATATACATATTGCAAGATGTACTTTGCAAAGAGGAAGGGGAGAAGGGGTCTAGAGTTGTTTTCTGGCCGAATGACAGGGACGTTACTTCGTACTTTAAGTTCCGCATACGCGCATGACCGCAGACTTCGTGGCGAGCTATTGCGTGCAGGGATGAATTGATAATATTGATATAGAGTATAGAGGAAACTAAATACTATTCGGAGGAAAATCACTGAATTAGATTTTGTAGAAATATCCGTTTATTCGAAAGAAAGACCATAAAAAAAGAAAGAAATGCGAGACATGTATTTCTTCCTCGCCTCGGTTCTCTAAATGTTATTAGCCTCAGACCGCGAAAAATCATCATCCCGCCCGTGTCTGCGAGCGAAACTGGTTCGGGTGGTTAGACGACGTCGGAAGGTTGCGCGGTGCCATTTCGATCGACGGGAGAAAAGGAGGGAAGAAGAGATAGGAGGAGGAGAGAGAGAGAGAGAGCAAGGCATACGTATTAAGTAGAATCGGCGATGTACTGTGATAACGACCGCTAACGACATACAACATCCGCTTAATTTCATTTGATCCTGCGTCGGAATTACGCGTATCAGCCAGCTTTCTCGGAGTTGGATATCGCGATTATCTTGCGTACGCCGCTCTCTGTCTCTCTCTTTTTCGTCTCCCGCTTCCTTCGAATCGCAAAGACGGAGGAGAATCATCGTCATGTCTGTCGATCGATTTACTATTTTGCAATAACGGCTCTCGTCTATCACCTCGACGCCAGCGTTTACCTTTCCCTTTTTTGTTCATCGCGTTGCGATGCGCCGATTTGCGGATGCGCAACAAGAACGCCGTGAGTCTATATGGTTAGTCGGTTTTGGAGATAAGATATCCTACATTATTCTACGTCTGGTTTAACAACGAGCTTTCGTGGATTTGAAAAAGTGTTTACGCAGGTTCATGAATAATCCGCGAGTGGATATCGCCTGGGCAGCTTATCCGATCTTGTTAATCATCAAAAAAATGGACTCGGCCAATCTTCCTTGTGCATCCGTGTCGCGGCAAGGTAAATATAGAATGCATGAACAAATTCCAGAATGTCCAGCTCGCGACGAATTCCGTAGTAAATGCGCGATCGTGTATCCGTATACGTAAACGACAGAACAAGCGATCTTGTTTCTTTTCGGTTATTCTTCCTTCTTTTTTTATTGTTTGTTTCCTTTTTATAGTCGGATGTGTGCTTTCAAAGACGTGTAAAAAAAAAGAGGCAACGCGCTCACAGGCTGCGTCACTCTCGTCGTTCACCGAATGCTCAACATAGATTAGGTTTAAGCTTTATATATATATATATAATATTACCTAATGATATATATATGTAAATTATTGTTTTCTCTTTCCCCTCGTAAGACTCAGGGCACGCGCCTTCAGACGGGCCCGTACCCCGCCGACAGGGTGGCGCATCCGACGTTCCGTACAGAATCATTCGTACTGATTTTGTTTTTGACAGCTCCGTAAAAAACCGGACGGATTAGAAGAAAACCGATAGAATTTCGTTCTAAAAAATCTGCGTATTTTTATCCTTCAAGTCAGGATTCAAAAATAAAGTCGAAAGAGAGAGAGAGAGAGAGAACGAGAGTTTTTTCTATTCTCTCCCTTGTTTTTAATTCTTTTAAAAGGATTAACTTAATCTTTTAATCAGTATTAAGATACGCTATGCTGAATATTCTGTTTTATTTCACATTAAATACTCGATTATTGCGCTTTATTCTACTGGAAGAGATAAAACCTGCTTGTATCGGCTAAGTAGCTAAGTAGCTATCGGCTAAGCCTGCCAGTTTTTTCTTTTAATTATGATCTTGTCTATACTGTAGACAAAGAAAGAAAATTTGCTAAATTTAGCTTTACGTTGGTGCATCCGGTTTCGAAAGAATTACTTTGTATCGCTCGTGAGGAATAAAAAATTATTATAATAAGGATAGGAGAGAGAAGAGAAAGAAATCCCAAACTAAATTTGATCTTAAACTTTAAATCTTCGACGATTAAAAATTGAATTTCACAGAACGATTTTCTCTGACAGTTTCTTTCAATCGACCGACTTTTTGCAGGAGGGAAAGAGAGAGAGAGGAAGAGAAACGAATCTGCGAAAACGTTAATTTACGCGGATGATAGAACAACGCGAGGCTCGCGAAAGAAATACAAACGGGTGTTCGCACACGTTCTCCCGTATACATGAGATCTCGCTTTCAAAATTTAGCTTTAAAAGAAAAAAAAAGGAAGAAAAGCCCTCGAATGCGAACGCCGACGCAGGTGTGCAATACGTTTCACAGATGTGCATAAGTATACTTAGGATCGTGCCGTGATGCGTTGAACACGTTGGGAGGAAAGCACGCGAATTTGCAAATATTAAATGGCGCCGTTTAGCGCGTGCAGCATTGTACGTGCACCATATATGTCCAGTTACGAGCCGCAAATTGTTACGTTGCGTGCTCACGTAGGTCCGTTAACACCGAAAACTTGCCTTATTCCGTAATACGAAAATTACTTCCCTGCAGAAAGAGAAACGAATCAAAAAGAGAACTGGATGGAAATGCATTTTCGTTGATGACATATTTTTTGACGGTATCTCTATCTTTCAAGTTTTAAATTTTTTGTTGTTGTCTTAATTTGTATCTCCTCGCTGATTTCTGTTCGTTCAGTTGAATTTTTACGACGTGCAATTTGAATGAAGGTTAATTAATTTTTAAAGGATATCGAAAAGAAATCGGCGGGCGCTTGGGCGACGTTTTCAACGCAGATGTAGCTCGTGTCTTATTTATGTAGATTTATATATGTACACACACATACAGACTCGCCCGATCACAATTGTAAAAGAAACAGAGATCACGCGGCGTGCCAAGCGCCGGAGTGATGCATATACCATTATTTACAAGTATATACGCGAGCAGCGAAATACTGCGCCAAGATCGACCTTACCTCGTTTTTCGTCGTTTAGCATGCAAATTTATTCGCGGCGCAACTTCCCTAATTATATTGCCGGTGGTATACCTCTTGATTCATGTTTGACGGTACGATAAATTGTTGAGAATGATGTTACGTTTTCGGCGAGGCTCTTTAGAGACAACGATGTTCTCCGTGGAAATATCAGCCATTAAGCAGCAGCCATTAGGGAAACTATGAATAGTGCGCAGCGAAATTAAATGCTTTCTGCATGCACGAAACATATATTTTATAAAACGTCACGTAAATATATATTTTGTTAAAAGCGCAACCTTCCGTTTGATTTGTTTTTCGTTGCCCTTCTATCTTTAAGTTACGTTTTAGTTAAGTTTTCGCGCTTGACGTAGAGATCTGTGTTACCGAAATACTCAATTGTCAAAAAAGTTTTCGGAGTAGGTATTAATTGTAACGCTTTTTGATTTATCTTTTGTAACAGCCGATTTAACTATTTTTTTTTGTTTGCAATATGCATCGATATGTCATCATATCATTCTTTTGCCTTTTTTTATTTGTAAATCGTAACTTTAGTAATTACGAAATTATGTCAAGTCGCAGAACCGCGAGTTCTCGCATGAAAAGTTAATTCGGCTGGATCTTGGGCGCAGAGTTTTCGCTGCAACGTTACAGCGGAACCAGGTTCCTAATAGTAATTTAGGGAGTGGGAAGAGTGAAAGAAATCAATTCGTCTCATATATTTTGTGACTGACGAGTGTCTCGGCGGCGCGGGTCCGATTCTGCTCGAACCGACAGTGTTCCCAAAGATATATCACCGTGTATATCGTGCATATCCTTTGTTCTCCTCTCCTTCGCTCTTCGTTCTCCTCCTTCGCCTTATTTCTCTCTGACACTGCTTCCAGCATCCCGCCCCGTTTACCGTGTACATCCTTGTCCACGAGATTCACCAACTTCGTAATATACATATATATATACATATATATTGTATATGTACATGTATACATATTACATACGCGCGTATATATTATATTAATCAACAAGTGTGGCTGTTCGTCACGAAACGGTCCCGCGTCCATGCCCCGAGCGTGTTCTGTTTTTCATTTTTTTTCACCTTTTTTATACAAATAAAATATACAAATAATACCAGAGGAGCGCACGTCTTCAAACGCAACCCTCGTTATTTTCCGTTAACTTATCCTCGTGGTGTTTATCGAGACATCATTTTACTCGCAAAAATTTTCCAAACTTAGCAGTAATTTTTATTTTGATTAACATTTTATAGATACATATACATGTACATGTAAAAATCCAAAAGAACTTTATATAATAGTAATATATTTTTCTGAAATAAATCAAGGGCGGAATTAAAGGAAGTTAATGATTGAAGAATTTCAAATAATCGTTAATGTGAAGTAAAAGTGCATTGATTCAATTTCAAACTTGCATAACTTGAACGCACTTTCGGTTTCTTTGGCATTTCGCCGTCAATTAGAAAGTAGCGCAATGAAAAACACAATGTCTCGGTAAATAGTGCCACTATATAATTATTACTTTGTTTCAGCTGGCAGTTATGTTGTTTTCTCTTCGGTCGCTTCTTCTGCACGTTTGCTTTAAATTGTCCAATTTCTTCTTTGTCTGAGTTCTTTAATTTTATCGTTTTTCTGTTGTTTCCACGGATAAATCAATAACGAACAAAGATATTTCTCTCTCGCATCAGTTCATAAACCTGAAGTATAATTGTGCAACAAAATCTTAAGAGACAGAAACACTTAATATTCGTAAATTACTATCTACTTGCATATTTCAGATATTCATCTTGCAATAAACAACAAAATTAAATTCTGTATTAACATTTCGATTAATATCTTATGTAACGTGATTAAAACTTGGACCCGCGAGCGACTGGAAACTATATAGAAAATTTTTACCGGATTCTCCGCCGAAGCTCGCCTGAGCGTGCAAAATTTCAGCGGCGCGATTTCGGGATCGACTTTATCGGGTCTACGACGCGCGGGGAATAAATTTCAAGCATCGTAAATTTGAGAGACCGACCGACCGACCGATCAACCAACCACCAACCTGCAACCAACCATCGGAAACAGTCCCGTCTTTCGCTGTGCAACCAGTTTTGCACGTCAGATCACGGCTGTTTGTCAGAATCGCGCTTGTCCGCGGCAACCTTGATTTGGATTCTTTGCAATGAATTTTACAGAGCGCCGTTTATGATGTACGCACGTGTACGCGCGCGTTCTTTATCCGCCAAACTTCATCAGTATCCCAACAGAATCGTATATGTTAAAATCTCGTTCATGTGCGAGTACAGAAGCCACTTGCTCTCGTTCGCGCGAGCACGGCAGTGGTTCTCGTTTTAGCGCCAATGGTTAGTCGGCAAAAAAATAGAGAAGTAGATATCATTTTTCAAAATTGAATCATAGAGACGTGAATGTCTTTAAACGCAAATCGATTATCATGTTTAAAATGCATTAATATTCGACGAAAGAGAGAGAGAATAATCCATTTCCAGAATATCCAATTTCACTTGTTAAACCGTAAACATGCAAATACGACAATGTGCCGTCCATTATCCCCGGAAGACCGAGAGGTTTCCGTGTATATCTGAAGACGAGTAAGAGGAAGAGATGCGATATGTAAATTTGGCTCGTTCGTCAGTGCAGGGAATAACGTCGTCACTTTTGTCGGTTACTTTTTGCATTACTCTTCTTGCACGGCAGCGAAAACGGAGCGTTTAAGTAGTTACTCGAAGGGAAGCGAGAGGCGATCATCTGAAGCGTGCTTCAGACTGGAGAACTGTTAAGCTATAATACGTTCGATCGATGCAAAAGTTTGAGCGGCCTATAAACACGAAAGAGAGAGAGAGGGAAGGAGGGGAACGGAAAGAGACAGCGAGAGAGTGAGGGAGAAATATATAGAGAGAGAAAGCCGCGCGCTGTGTTTGAGAAACTCTGTCGTCTCTCTGCGTAGAAGCTGCCCGACTGCACTTGACTTTCCAACTTCACGACCACAGCCGCAGCACAAGTGAATCCCGCCCATACGAGGACTGTAAAAAGATCAAATTGAGATAGCCAAGAGAGCTCGCGCTGTCAAAGGAAAGGCGAAGTGAAAAGTGTCCGGGTTACGCGCGACTTTGCCTTTTACGACAAACAAATCGAGCAATTTTGAGCAATTTAGGAAAATTACGCGGTGAATAATTTTGAAAGACACGCGCGCCGTATAATTACGGAAGATAATTGCACACGCGAATTAACATCGGATACCAATTTCCGACAAATAAGAGAGAACATTTTTACGATATTATTAATGAAATATTAGGATTGCCAACAACTGACGTATATACAGCTCACAGAGGCGCTATCAATTCTACGTTTCTTATCGGGATCGCCGCGACTACTTTACTCGTTTTCGACGCTAATCGTTGAGCTCTTTGTAAAATAAGACGCAGAGATGTCGTCGGCCTGATGACACGGCACTGACGGGCGAGAATCACGGCGACGGCAATTTGATTCATCTCACATCTCGGCCAAGCAGCTAATGTAGTTATTGCCAAAAATGACGAGGAACGAGTTTACGCGGCTCCACCGATCGGCGTACCATCTTAACCAGCCGCGTACACGCCGAATCCGGTTAGACCGGTTCGGCGAGACGTTAGATTTTCGCGTGATCGCACTTTCGGTTTCTGAATATTGTGTCCTTGAATGAAGCCCCGCATCGCGTGGTGCCCGTGGTGGTCGCGAAGTGTGTGATGCAAGAACGAATGCACCGAAAATTATTTTAAAAAATTATAATAATAATAAAGAAGCGTCTGATATATATTTTATTCGCCATCGGGACGGGATGGTAGATTTATTTTTCAGCAACGCGAATGATATACGCTGTTTTCGGGACCGCTTTGTTGCGCATACAAGGGGAACCAATTAAGTCTACTTTTGTTGCGAGCCAAAACTTTTAATAATACTGAACTGGAAACCTGTAAACGTCAACTATACCAAGAGAAACTTCCAAATTTATTTGCGGATCAGCTATCGAACTTATAAATTATTTTTGCCGAGTATACGTAAGCTCATTAATATGCATATATTTGTTATTATAATTATGAAATGTTAAGCTTCCTATTAAGAAGGTATAAGTACAATTATCATTAGATAAAATCCAGTTTCTTTCTTGTTTGAAAGATGTATCTTATTGAATGAAAGATGATGATATATTTAGTCACATAACATCAGAGAGTAGAATTTGTTTACGTATTAAAATGGAGCTTTTATTTTACAAGAAGAAATAATCTCTATATGAATAAAAAAATATTCGTTGGTAGCGTTCTCGGTTGATGTGCGGTTTGAAACTGGGTAAGGCGAACGCAGAAAGCTTTTAAGATAAGGCATGTAGCTCGCAAACACGGATCAACAATTATTGTATGGCGGATTACCATAGAGGAACAACGAGTTGCAGCTCGTTGCACGCTCGGTGCGCATCGCGCCGCGAAATGCAAGCGAGCAAGCAAGCCGAAGGACAAGGAGCAGCCGGGTATCGGAACGGTGCGAAGAATGATGGATCATCATGCATGCCCGAAAACCCGTTGGGACTCGGCGGAGATGAAGAATGTTGACCGGGGAAGAGAGAGAGAAAGAGAGAGAGAGAGAGAAGAATCCAGCCGGCGGCACGGCGAAGAGGCGATATCAGCGATCATGAAGTATGACTCCGACTGTTTTGAGCGTCCGTGCCCCGGGTCGACGGGAACGAGAGGAAATTATTATGCGCCGTAGAACTTCCGATCGAGCCATTCGGTGTAACACGTCGCGACGAGATAAATAATAGTTTCCATTTCGTAAGAAAACTCTGTTTGTCCCAATCAAATCTCACTGAAGAAAAAATGAAAATTATCGCTCGCAGCGTGTCAGCGGAATTTGGAGAACCAGAGGTTGCAAAAGAATTAGGCGCAAGACAGCCGTTCTAAAGAGAAAGAGATTTTGGCAGATGATTTTACTCATAAATTATGATATACATATGATTATGATATTATTTATTGGTACAATTTTTTTCAGGGGACAAATGCATTCTCAGAATAAAATTTCTATAGATGACTGAATTAAGATCAATTGAATTGGATACCTTCTTGAAGTCGACGTTTTCGTAGCAAGATTGAATTGCGAATTTTATTATTCGCCATTCAATTCCGATGAGTTTATTTTACCGTAAATACTAAGAAATATACTTTACATCGGTTATTTCGCTTACATGAAATCCAATCTGTATAGAGAGCTTATCTTCCAGAGCTAGGCTCGTCGACGACACCGAAATATCTGACCTCACCGAGATTACGGCGATTCGAATCGCCTGGCGATAAACCGCGCGCATCGAATCACGAGGACGTTCTTAAAAGGCATTCCGCACAATGACAATACGAAGTTCGCGTAGTTAAAGCCGAGACTCGGTCGTCATCTCGCCGTCGCGCGAAAATACAGGCGGGAGCGAAGAGGATAAACCGAAGAGGACGACGAGAGAAGAAGAAAGAGAATGAGAGAAAGAGAGAAAGAGGGAGAATTACGCGTTCGCTATATGGACCACGCGAGGCGAAAGTGAGACGGGGGGCAGAACCGCGATGGATGAGGAGAGGAGACGCGCCAGGCTATAGGGGGGAGCCAGGGGGTATCACGAAGGAGAGAGACGAGATCCTCTCTCGAGTCCCCCCGGCTGCTCATAACTCGGTGCCGTCGTGCCATGCGGTGGGAGAAACGCCCTTGACTCGGACTTGGTGGTTGGCGGGGGAGTGGGACCACGGCGCGGCCTTGAGCCGGCCCGTCTCGTTCCCCACGACCAGCGTTTCTCAATCTCGTGGTCTCGTCGGGGTCTACCGGCTGAACCAGCGACGTCGCAAACGACGAAAATGTAAGAACGGCCACGGAGGCTATATTCTTATCGAGAAAGAGAAAGTGAGAGAGAGAGAGAGAGGGAGGGAGAGGAATAGTCATGTACACGAGATAACACTGACAACTGGGACAGTCTGTCGCCCTTCCCGTAAGGACGAAGATGGAGAGAAATGGCAAGAAGAAAAATACGACGTGGTTTAACGACGTCTAATTTTTTTAGAGGGAGGAGCTCAGTGGCCGACGACGTAGAGATGGAGAGGCGGGTGTGTGGTGCATCCCAAGTCAAACCGAGATAAAGCTCTCCTCGTATCTTACATCATTGTTTTCGTGGCGTTCTTGTATTTCTCGAGGCCACTGCGTCACGCTTCTTCTCGACGTAGCTAAGTCGCGAAGCGAGACGTTCTGGAAGATGTACAGGTGGACGCGAGCGGCGTTACGTAGGTCAAGTAAGCGAACGTACTCTAAAAGCGCAACCGAGAGTATTATCCTGCCGGTCAAGATAGCTGAAATATAAAATCTCTAAGAAGTATAATAGTAACACATTTACATGATTTTATTTTTAATCTGAATTTCATAGATTATTATACTGCTTAAATTAATAATTTCTAAAATAAAGATGCGACTAGAATCTTTGTTTCCCTAGATGGGCATATTTCATTGTCCATCGTATATGCGCGGTGTAACGTTTGAGATCTTGTATGCAACGAACGAGCCGATGTTGGGGAACGACGATGTTAGTTGGCCGAAAACCTAATCACCGACGGATCGCCAGCCACGCGGGCATCTCTCGAAACGAGTCGGCGGGCAAAAGCAGGGTTCAAGGTTCATGAACTTGGCACGACGACCGTCGCGACGGCTCTTATGAGCGTGGCGCGGCCACGACAGAGGAGAGAGAGAGAGCCCCTCTCGCGGCTCTCTCTTTCCCTGGACCTCTCCTCCCCTCGTGGCCCTCTCGACCACGTGAACGAAATTCCTCTTCAACAAGAACGAGTGAAGGATCTTCGAAAAAAACATTCCGATGCGCGATGCTGCCGATTGCATCTACGGTGCATCGTCGGACCGTACGTAACGCGACGTCAACCATTGCACAAATGACCGTGCTATTTGTCTTTTTCAAAGATAATGATGAAAGAGGCTCAGTTTGAAATCTCGACGATTTGTCTTAATCTTTTGCGGCCGAGAAATTATTTCAAGCCAAATATCTGAAAATTAGCAGATCCGAGAAAAGTGTAGTTTCCACTATACATGTATATATTATTATAATGAGTAGCCACTGACACTAGGGTCAGAACATCTGGAAATTCGCGGAATCGAAGAACCTTAATACAGCATGTGGTTCAACAGTAGTCGCCTCTCCGCTGTATCTAGGAGAATTGACAGTCAGTACATACGAATGCAAACCGCATACGATAGCACCCGGTGTTGTCAGTCTCGCGAATTTGCGCGCTGTCCGGAAGGCGTGATCGAGGAAGTTGAGAACAAAACGCGTTTCGTCTGCCAGAAGTGTCTGTGAGTATCGTGGGATAGAGAGAGGAAGGAGGGAAGAAGATATCTTGAAAGAAAGAGAAAACGACACGTAGGACTGCAGTGAGAGAGAAAGAGAGAGAGAGGGAGAGGGAGAGAAACACGTGATGCGTGGAGCGAGAAGGAAGAAAGAAGCGGTCAAGACGATCAGAATTGGTGGCGAACCCTCTGATAGGGGCACAAGGTGCACGTTTTAAGCCCCATGCTGTAGAAGCTCCGTGCTTATTATATGTATAGAATGGATCGGATAAATTGCCGAGAATTAACAGATCACTATCCGTAAAAAATTTTTAATTATAAGATTTATGATTCTCGTAAACACGTGTGATATTTTTATATTTTTTTCTAAGTACGTTTTTTTTTATTCATAATTACATCGTATGTATTTTCCGTTCCATTATTAATTACAGCGACTGTAAAGGAACGCGATATATCGATTTTCATTTAACGGCGAGGATCCACGCGGATTTCCTTCGCGACCGCAATCTTTCGCGCTTTAGGGTTCCACGTATGCTAAATCCGCTACTGATCGGGGGGATCTCGAGGGGTCCCACCGTCGATCTCGCTGCACCGTCGTCTCATGCGGATCCGTATACTCCTCACGGTGCACCGGTGCGCACCCTTTATACTTTATTTTGCCTCCGCGAAATACCGGCTGACAGTTACTCCCTCGAACGAAATAAAAGATACCTCTTTCCCTCCTCCCTTTCCCTTCTCTCCCTCTCTCTCTTTCTCTTTCTCTTGGTCTCGCGGAAGAGAATCGCGCGCAGCGGCTCCGGGGAAGTTCCTGCCACTTGGCCTACTACTCCACTCCGCTCTCTTCGCTCGCGGACGAGCTACCGGGGCTTTTCTTTTTACGCGAGCCACTTCCTGCTCTCCGCGAACTTTGTTTTTCTTTCTTGTCCCTCCCCCGCGCCCTCCGTCCACGCTTCCCCTCGCGGTTCTTCCGTAGCTTCTTTCTTTCTTTTCCCCTTTTCTTGTTGCTCCACCCCGGGACCCAGTCACGGGGGATTATGCAACACATAACGGAGAAATCTAAACAAGCACGACGAAATTTACCGAGATCAGACTGCCCGGACTCGCGCGTCCGTCGGTCCGCTCTTTTTGGAACGTCGTCTCTCGTACGCATTGCTCTTGGATCGTTTAGCCGAAGAACATCAATCCGCGGTGAATCCTGACTCGTTGATATTAGACTGATACTAAAGATTATTATTTTACTAAGTTTCGTTAAGTTTTAGAACATTAATCTGATCTTTAAGTTTTAAAATATTGATCTGATCTTTTTCTCAAAAAAAAAAAAGTGAGAAATTTTCTTCTATACGGAAAAAATATGATCTCTGATTCTTGATGAAGAATATGTGTTTGGTGTTCTAATTTTGGAACAACAAAATTTGTGGAAATGGAAACTTTCGAAGAATAGCAATAAATGTTTGTTGAAGAGATAAAAATTAAGAATCGGTCCAAGAGAGCTATAGAATAAAGGATAAGAGCAGCGCGCGCGTTACCGTACGTCGCGTTATCACCAACAACTTGGCGATTGTCGGGCAATCTATGTAATCTGCATCTTGGTGAGATGCTGTGTGCGTGAGGCGGCGATTACTACCGTCTGGCTGTTATTACGAGTCGGCGGGACGGGACGGGCCGGGCAACGCCGAAGGACTGCTATGCAAAGGACTCTCTCGCTGGCGGCGGCGTTTGCATACTAGTAGATTAGTTCGCTAGGTCGCTGTAGTTTCGTCGTCTCACCCAATTCCGGACGGGATGAATAAACCAACAGCAACAGGTTAATCGCTCGCCCGGCGAAACGCGCCGCAAACGTTAATCGTTTTATTACTCCCCGTTACGCGCGTTTTACCGTATCTCGAAGTTCGCGGCGCGGGACGACGCGAAAATTGACACCGCGACGCATCGCGCCCGCCGGCGCGCTATTATTTTAATCGAGCGGCCCGCCAGTTCCTTTGTCGTGCACCGCCGGGGCCGCTTGTTGTTTGTCAGAGCGTAAACAATTGGCGCATTGTATCCGGGACGCGCGCGTTATTCGCAACATTATTGCAAATTTAACGCGACGTTTATTGGTTTCGTTGTAATTCGACGCGGACATATGTATACGCGATTCCGCGATCGACGACGTGTCTGACAACTCGTTGTCTCTTGGATTTAATAATTGTCCCGACACGCATCCATCGTTCGTGGAAAAACGCTTCGGTGACAGTTTGACGAATTGATCTGTGGATTCGTATCGCAGATTCCCGATCACTGGAGCCTGCAGTCAAAGAACCGAACGTAACAGCGGAATATAAATTGAAAGAATTAAATTTAAATTAATTTTTTTAATTCTTTAAGGTCGAGATTTAGACGAATTTTATCATAATTGCATTTATTCATTTAACTCTACTAATTGCGTTACATTAAGTCATCATTATGTACTATTATTTTCTACCGCGAGGCGAGAGAGAAATCCTTTCGATTTATTCAATTTTTTTTTTTCAAAAGTACGATAATTCGACACTTCGATGTTACAAAAGATTGCCATAGTGCGGCTGACGATGTGCAAGTGGACCACCACTGTGCTTTGTTTTTTGCAGAGTACGCCGGCGTCGCGCATTTGTGCATCGAAGCCTGTCCAACTGTTTACCTGTTTAAAAACGTATCCCTTTTTTATTTTTTATTTTTTTTAAATCGTAGTAGCTACCTGCTACGCCAATGAAACACTCGCCGACCTTCGAATCGGAGTCTGACCGTTTTTGTGTATCGTGCCGGTAGCCCGAGGAGGGGCTGCCTCCTCAAGGAGTGGAAATAAACTTGCGAGAGGAGGTGCAGGACCCCTATAAGAAAGGCTGGAGGGGAGATAGGTAGCAGAGCGAGAGAGTAGTCAGGAAGGAGATGCAAGATGTGGTAGGAGAGTAACGACGTACTACAGAGTGATTCATAAGTTTGCTTGGATAGGCAATGTCTTTGGTTAGCTGAACTGTAAAAATGTAAAAGCGAACACGCAGCCGGGATGTTATTTTTGTTAAAAGATAAATGTTTCTTTAAAACTCATCCTCGCGTCACGACGAAGGTATACGGATCGGTATTCCGAGAGTATGTACATTTACCATGATTGGTGCACATTCTGCACATTACATATGTATATATTTCTTTGTGATACTCTTCGATTTGTCATTGATTCGATTACGATGACGCCAGCGCCTTTCGAAATTATGAAAATTAATTAATTCGATAATTATACGTATACGATAATCGAGCGTTAACGACACATGCATCATATAGGTGCAAACAAAATGAATTATCACACTGAGAGCGAAAATCAAAGCTCGCCTTGTGCCGTCTTCCTTTTAAAAGTTTCACATAAAGTAAATTCACGACTGTTTACTTGTTGAATTTCTTCGTGTAAGGCGGGCTCGTGACTCTTTAAAATATCTTTAATATCCGTCTCGAGATTTTGAGTTACTTTACTTTCGATGAAATAGGAGATTCCCTATCCTTTCATGTTTTATTTCATTTTTTATATATTTCTTTTTTACGAATTTATATAAACGATTCTCGTAACTCGTAACATACAAAAAAAAAACGCTCGTTTGGTATACGCAGAGTTAGATACGACGTAGATAATTTTGTAATGATTACAGAGAGTATATGTGCGACAAAGAAATGTGATCGATCGATTAATACGTAGCGGTGTGCCATAAGATCTCACGAACGTTATACCTGTTCGACCCGCGCAACTCGCGGAGTCGGTGCGCAGAAAAATTCCGGACGAGCGACAATTAACAAGCAAAAAGTGAAATCTCACCACGTCCAATTCGCATAGGTGAAAACGAGCTGACGTGTCACGGCAATCAAATATCTATATATACGTACATTCAGGAAACTTAACGACGCCAAGCGGAAATTACGTGGAAAGGGTCGCGGTAAAATTTTCTTTACGTTCGAAATATCGCTACAATTATTACACACAGGTATACATATATATATATATATAAATATACATATTAATATATAATAGATTATCGCACAGGTGCTCCGAACATTGCAGGCA
This sequence comes from Wasmannia auropunctata, assembly GCF_000956235.1. Taxonomy (NCBI): domain Eukaryota; kingdom Metazoa; phylum Arthropoda; class Insecta; order Hymenoptera; family Formicidae; genus Wasmannia; species Wasmannia auropunctata. Next base: position 2,760,266 of record NW_012026779.1, read on the forward strand.
TCTTCCACGCTCTACCGAAGAATACGTAATTCAGTGTGACTTATAGAGAGAGAATATGAATAATAATAATGATATAATAATAATATTAATAATAATATTATAATAATAACAGTAATAATATTTACATTTTAATGACCGTTTTCAAGTCGTTCCGACGTATCGATAAGACAATGCAAAGAAGTGACAATCCCAAAAGATGGTTTTCGAACAAGCCGGAAACAATTTTATCGATAAGATAACAGCGCGGTAACTTTAGTTCTGCACTTTACCTCAATTGATTTAAATATCTTCCTTCGCATTTTCGTCAAGCGCGAAGACGCATTGGAGATTATAATGTGTGTATGTCGTGTTATCGGAAACTAAGAGTTTTTTTAATCCGGTTTTTTTTACATCCTTCCTTTTAATCTTCTTTCTGATTGCAAATGCGATTGTAACATTTAAACTTTTGTAACTCGTGCAAAAAATTAATATATTTCAAATGACTCGCTTCCACTTTATACAGTAGGTACATTGAGTGAGCGAGAAGAAAAGGATTAGATCCACGCGAGCTGACAATGAGTGCAGATCAAATCTGATTCTCTAATGATCTAAATTCTAATCGAATATTCAGGTGATTTTCTTGTCGAACGTGTTATATTCTTACGTTGCCGCTTTGGTTCTTCTCCGCGAACACACAACACACCGCGAAGTAGAAGCTTCAGCTCACTGTTTCCGAACTGATCTTAAATCGGTCTTTAATGCGGATTGCTCGACTTTTCGACACGCCACAATGTTTTTCATCCTTTCTCGATAAGACGGTTTCCCTCGTGAGATTGCACGCGTTACACGACAACGTGTCACTTAATCAAAATGTTATACGTATTATTATACATACTAGTAAGCAATTTGCCGGACGGGAGCGGACGCGCTTGTACCACACATCGACTGATTAGAATTTCGTTCGACTGTCCATGCGAGCGCAAGCGAGAACTCTTTCCCAGCTTTACGTTGCATTTACCGGATGCTGGATGACGGTTTCCGTATCTCGTGACTGTGCATTGGGAGAGACAGTGGTGCGTTAAGTGCGCGAGAACAAATGTTTATACTATATATAATAAATATATGCGCTACGAGAGAAGAGATAGAGAGAGCGAGAGAGAGAGAGAGAGAGAGAAAAAAAAGAGGCGGTAAAGTATTGGGACACACGTGCGATAGTCGGGAATATTTAATTACGTGACGTTATTATTATACTATTTTCATATGCCGGATAAATCAAAACGGAGAGATCCGCTCGTCCAGTGGTGTTATTCCGTGACTTTATCAATCGAAATTACATAATCAACATCAGCGGCGGCGGTACATTGACGTACGTGTGTCGCAATATTACGTGTATCGCTCTCGTGCGCGTTTCTCGGTATACGGTAAATGATTAAACAAATGGGAATCACTAGTAGGTGGTGTGTGCGTGTGTATGTGTGTGTGTATAGAGGACCACGGGTTCCTTAATTTTACAATTCTTGAGAGAGAGAGAGAGAGAGAAACAGAAAAAGAGAGAAGACATGAATGCTCGTCAAAGAATAATTAGTAATAACAAACGATAATTCACATTGCGTATCTCTCGTTGCGCGCCTAGTAGACTGCAAGTAGTAGTCATTCGAAAGTCCGTACGTCGTGTTTTGGGGACACGAGCAGGAAGTGTATAGTGTTTAATTGCAAGAAGTCCATGTATCGACGGGAGCTTTTGCATCGCTTTCCGGACAATTACTTTTGTGATTTATTCGTAATCGAAGGAGCATTCAAGGTAGGTGCACCCGAAGAGATTAACAGCCCCGCAAAGAAAAATTGAATTAAAAGAAACTGATAGTGTTGGACGATGAGTGTAGCATAGCTATTACAAGCAAGTTGGGAAAAATAATAATCTTTTTAATTCCTTCTGTATGGAACGAAGCATAACGATATAATAAAGTGCCCGATGTGGAATGTGGAGGAATTTACTCTAATAAAAGAATTTAAGTCGCTAAATTCCATCTGAAGGATTAAAATGAACGAAGAAAATTGATAAATTTTTAAACTTATCTCTGACAACTTTTGTAGAATGAGTCAGTCTCTTTGAATTTCTTCTTCTTGCGGGGAGATCGATTTAAAAATCGACGGCACAAATGACCGAAAATTGAGTAATCGGGAGAAGCCATCTTTTTCGCTCCTCGATAATTATATGAGTAATTGTCTTTTGTTTGACAGAAAAGCGGTGCGAAGGTCGGTCGCGTTGTACTCAGATATACTCCGCATACCTTGTTATTCAGCAGCAGTTGAACAGATGAATATGATTTATTGCAGAGAGCCGTAATACCACAAGTGAAACCGTTCTAAGTATATTTGTTATACACACATATTGTTACCATTGCCACATGAAAGCAATTATTAACTCCATAGCCTGGGCCATTGTTAGACGAACGAGAACTCGGGACTGTTTCTTGAAGTAGGATTGCAACCAGGATTACTTTTTTAATATCACCGTAAAGTTCGCGTTTAAGACTATTGCACTTTTTATAAAATGTAATAACTATTGTTTGGAGGATAATTAAAAGAGATTCAAGGATCTCTGAGACACTGGAAATAAACAGTTCTTTCTCGCCAATTTTAATAATCAGAATTTTAACTTTAACGTTATTCTTTCCACATAACGTGCCATGTTTTAATTTTCTTGATTATCGAGAATAATTTCCGGGGTGATTTTGGAATAATTTCACTTTTCCACAATCCTGTTCCATATCTATATCTCTTCTATTGTTCTTTTTTTTTGTATGGCGCACGCAATCCTACGTCGAGGAAGAAAAAAGTTATAAGAAAGTGTGAGACAAGTTATCGTAATAGTCGCCGATTACTCCGTAACAATGGCAATGCCCATACGTATGAAGTCTGTAATCGAAATGCTTTATATTTTTACACCGAACAAAGCAGTATATAACGTACAATAAAACAATAAAACATGTCCTTCCATACATGCAACCTCAAGATGACAAATGTTAAATTTTTATTTTTACAACAGCCCACTATCACTTCCGATATCTGAGCTATATTTGGGCGTATAATTATAGTTGAGACTATTAATTAGGATATTAAAGTCGGCTAGATTCATTTTAATCGACTCACAATTTTACGATTTCTACACGAATGATCGTCTACTGTAATATACGCATTATACGATACGTATACAACATATGTTAGTGATATTATACCGTGCGACGACGCGTTTTATGATCGTTAATAATCCGCAAGAAAAAAAAGGAAGGTCTCGAAACTGTTAATTTCTTCTCCGAAATTGTGAAAACGAGCTGGCATGTCCAAACAAATAGTTAGCGTTCCATTTCGTCCGTTGTCGCAGCGTCCGATTGTACATTGACGCCAATTAATTCCGGCTATCCGCATTTTATGCCGTTTCGAAGCGAAGAAATCAAAAGAATGGGAGAAGAAGCAGATAGTACCAAAAGCGAATTGCAAACGCCGATGCGTTTAACTTTACAACCGGCACACATATTGTACATATGTATTTATTAAAACTGATAGATATACGAATTCTCACACACTGCAGACAAACAAACACACGTATACACTTACGCAAAGGTTTCCACCGTGCCGAATACTGTGTGTATTAAATATTTTTCTCTCCGACATTATCTTCTGGGCTATTCGTATGCGGGGAAAAAAAAAGAAGAACATTGACGTGATTCCGCGAGTACGCGACAGCCTTCGATGTTATTGTTCCGTGTAATGGATTTCGGATAGAGTCGCGAATCGTTTCTCCGAGTAATCTCTGAATAGAGATCGCGAGTTCGACGTGAACAAACGGGAACCACGTGGACGGAACACGATCGTGATAGTCGCGCGACTTTATACGCGCGCATGTTCGAACAGATCCTCGCGAAATTCAATCAAGCGTGCAAAATCGAAAGTCGCCTGTCTAATTTCTGTCGATGAAACCAATAATCCCGGCAAATCTGCCGAGAGACAAAAGTTAACCAGTATCAGGTCGTTACGTGGCAAACATTTGCGTATATACATGTCGTTCCATCAGCAACGTCATCATTGTTATCATCTGATCGACCGACTTACAGTGTGCCGTCGAGGTTTCTCATCGACGGCACACTGTACGGTTTTTTATTATAGTCGCCGTCAAATTTAATTTTAACATTATTATTTTTCTGTACAGGTTGTGTCGGAAGTCCCGCGATCTCTTTACGAAACTCCCCGAATCTGAATATAAAGTTTTATAAAATTATATTGAAAAATTTTATTGACGTTATGAATTAAGAAGTTTTTCGGACCAATATAAGTAAATTATAACATCTTATGCTTCACGATTATAGTGAATTGCGTTTTATCGGTATAATCTCAGGCAATCTGAAGCACGTCTACAGATTGAGAACATAAAAGGTTCCGGTCAATTGATAGAAAATCTTGGAAGAGAAATGCGCGCGACTTTTGATACGGCCTTAGACATATGTGTTTAACATTGTAAGGCAAACACACGAACAAATCAAATAAAATCTACATTTCGTTTTTTTTTTTCTTAGAGCGCCTCTAATAATAAAAAGACAGCCGTACTTACTTGTACGCGAAAGTATACGTATCCGAAAGAAGGGAACTTTGGTATCCTCGATTCGCCAAATCGCGACGGAATTTTCTTCAAGCGCGGAGCGGGACGTCGCCAAATTGGGACATTGCCTTTTGATAAGAATGGGAGGATTCGATATCGAATCTACGAAACGCGGAAGAACGTGAAGGGAAACAGGGCTAATATGTGACGCGTCGAGTCGAGCCTGAAATTAATAATCAAAATTGAACGACTGTTTGCGAAACACTTGTGATTAACTATTTTATAAAACCGACCCACGGTACGTCCTTAGGTATATTATGTAACAAAATGTAGAAAAAAAAAGAGAAATAAATCGAGGAAAATTCCCTTGTGAGAGAGCACGAATATAAAATAAAAAACTTTTTGAATATTATCATCTGTTTTCATCACACTCTCATCTGAATAATCAAAAAAAAGAGAGAGAGAGAGAGAAGATAAAAAGAAAACGCGAAGACAGTCTTTTTCGTTTCGATGTTTATCGTTACTCATTTTACGCGCGTCGAATCGTTGGGACTGTGTTCGTAATGTTATTAGCCGTTATTAGAAGTTTCTCGATCATTAGAAGCCGTCAAAAGAGAGAAAGAAAAAAAAAAGAAATTGAAAGTTTGCAGAAGAAAAGGTACATACCACACGCTTACTGGAAAACACGAATATAAAATGTATTTCAAGACGTCTTCATGCAAAGCTGATGAATGTTTTACGTGTATTAAAATGTTCCCTTTTAATCCTATTAAGACTTACAAAATATTATAAGTATTATACTTTACTTGTATATATACATATGTGATAAAAAAATATATATATATCTATATATATACACATCTTGTTCTCTTGTGTGCGTAAAATTTATATTCGTGACCTGTTCTCCGTAAAGCAAATGTATATGTTGAAACAATTATATGCATAGTTAATTCATAATAATACAGGTTATATGTCAAAATCTTCATGCCGTGAAAACTACAAGCAAATTTGCAAATAAAAGTTTTATATATTTACAGAAAAAAATATTTTTGACTGTCTATTTTTAAAATTTGGGTTTCACAATCTTACTGAATTTATGTCTTAGCGTGTTAAACAATATAAAATAAAACTTACAATATTTGTGTAAAATATATATTACACTTTTATTTTAATAGGAATGTATGTGTAAATTACATTTTTAACATGTCAACATCTTTAAAATATCGTGATTTTCAAGTAATAATTTTATGTGTACCGCGCTAGCTTTCGTAGGTTTTACTATTCAATTAAAATGTGCATTATGAGAGTTTATCACAGTTTTGTAACAAGATAAAAATGTATACTCAGTCAATTGTGTGTGGGAATTATACCAATAATTCCTATAGGGAATGCGATTTGAAAATTCAGCCGTCATTTAAGCATATAATTTCTTAAACATCGTTCGAGGGTACGATGTCCAAGTTGGAGGTCGTACTAATGCTAGGTAAACTACTGTCGCTCCAATCAGGACCTGGACAATCTCGTAATGGACTAGGTACATTAACAGGTTTCCTATTTTGCATATCGCCTTGCTTTCTTATGTCAGAAACTGTTGATTTGGCAGATGTAATGCTTTCAAGAATCTGTGATGCACTAAGAAACAAGTTTTTGGTATTATCATTTTGGTTTTCCTTAAGTCCTGTAAAATTTCTCATCTTGTATATGTTATTTTCTTTATTGTGACCCTTTTTTGAGGAATGATGCAGGGATTTTTTCACGGTCACATCGTTTGTGTTCATACTTTGGTAAAGAACAGTATTATTTCCATTATTATTTTTCATCACTGTTCCTTTATCGTTCGTAACTGTTGATAATAAATAATAAATATTAATTAAAAACTGCATTAAGGCGATTGAATTAATAGTAATTACGTGCTGTAAACTCAACCGGACTTACCTTCATTTTGATCCGGCAATAGAGTATGTGACGATTCTCCATCAGGTAAGCTAACGAGTTCAAAATCTCTAACGGGTGCATCTTCTCTTAGAGCATGTTCTTGAGGAAAGGAATTTACTGAAGAAATGTCTGCTGATAGTTCTAAATCATGCCAGGATTTATTAGAGTCATCAGAAAAGCTTGAGGTAGGAGACGAACATGCGTGCCCTGTTTTGATGAACGATATTTGAGGACTTGCATTTTCTACTTTCGCATATATTTCATTTATGATTTTTATTTGTTCTGCAATCTGATTTTGTAATTCTCTGTAATATAAATTGATTATATATATATACACATATATAAATTGTGCAATTTGTATACTATTCATAATTATGCACCGGATCAGTAAATTTTATAAAATATATACATACTAATAGAGTATACTAACTGTATTGTATTTCGATAATCAATAATTTGTGTATCTTTATAAGAAGATAACGCTGAAAGTTTATCTATTTCCATTGTTAAACATTTGTTATCAATGTCATTTTTTTCTGCAAATTCTGTTCGCTTATTTAAATCTGTCCTTAAATCTGTAATTAGTTTTTCATTATTTAAAATTTGTTGCTTTAGCCTTGATATTGTCTCGTTTTTTTCATCCAATTGTTGGGTAAACATATTTACATGAAACGTCAACTTTGCGTTTTTTCGATTAACTTCCTGTAATCGTTCCTCTTGCTTTAGAATTTCACTGATTTCAAATAAAAAATGAAAATTAGTATAATAAAATATAAATTAATATTTATTTTTTTCGTTTCTTATTATATTTACATCGCATCAAACCTTTTCAATTTTTCTTGTTCTAATACGAGCGATTCATATGTTGTAACCTTCTTTTTATTAGATTCTTTTAATGGAACTGTACTGGATTCTACTCTGGTTTCTAGATCCTGTAAAAATAAATAACAATGTAATAAATTCATTCAACGATGATATAAAAAAAAAGTACAAAAATGAAACAATTAAAACTTATACAATGTGAAATAAAATATATGTGCCTAAATTACAGATAGATATCTCAGGTAATACCTAAGATTATGTGATTTTATAAACCTTACCGGTATCTTTGGCAATATTTGTTCCATTTCAGTAAAGATTTCGCAGATTCTTTTATCCTTCTTATTAACCAAATCTTTTAACTGTTTTATTAAGTGTAACATACGTATTAGATTAAATTCATCAAGTTCATTGAGATATGTTTCGGATTGTACAGCACGATCCTGAACAAGGATTGATCCTGAACTGCAGCACGGCGTTGTTGAATGCTCTGACTTCTAGAAAGATATTTTTTGTATAAAATTATATATTAAATAGCATATTAAATATAAGAAATATTTAAATAAGGAGCATATATATAAGACTCACACGATGTTTGATTGGAATACTTTTCTGTTGTCTCTTAGCATTTGTATCCTTTTTAGCTTCTCTATGTTCATTGCGTTTAGGAGACTGATCTTTTGTCATACATAATAAATTCTGCTGTCTAAAGACATTACCCCAGTTTTGCGGAGTTTCACTGTTATTAGTTGTAGATCTTTTCTTCTCAGTTTTCTGTTTAGGGCTAAGACTCGCTGCAGGCGAAGTACGTTTCTGACCTTTATTTCTTATCAATGTAATTTCTATCATTTGATCTCCAAATGATTCCTTCAAAACTTTTTTAGTAGGAGTCATCGTGGCGCACTGAAAATGATAATTCATTCAAATGTAACGCAAAAATTATCATGGAATGGCATTATTAAAAAAAGTGTAAGACCTTGTGCTCTATATCATGAGCTTTTAAAGCTTGTTGATAATTTTCTTTACTTTTAGTCTTTGACATTTGCACTCACACATTTTATTCATTTTGCAGTACTCATTGCAATAGATTGCCAGACATTGCACTTCCTTGTACGAATATTATATATTACGTAAATATTCATAAAATTTTACAAAAACAAACAGAAGAGAAATAAATGTTACTTTGAAAATGATAGACTTACATATTGATAAATAATTAGCATATATGTAACCTGCAAGTGCAGTACTTGGCAATATTTACTTGGCGTTTGTCAGAGGGAGCGTTAGAGCGATTGTTAGATATCTGACCTCCGACGTAGGTATACGTTTTGCAGAGAGAGATATGCCATCAGCTGAAATCCTTGGAGCGCGAATCAGAGATCGTTGGATTCCGCGCGACAGCATCGAACTTGTCCTGGAGTTGTCAAAATTGCTCCTCTCTTTGCCACTCTCTGCGCACGCGTTTATTTGAATCTTCGTTAATCACCGACTTTAGATTATAGAATCCAATCTCACTAAGTGTTTACCAAACGTTCAACGTGGATAACCACAGTAGATACCAAGCGATTCCGTTGTCAATTGAAATGTGCAACGAATTTCAATGAAAAATTTGGTCGCTGCGCGTTGCACCTTGCAGGTTGCTGCACATGAAGGTTGCGTTTGCGCGAGAATACAACACACACGAACGTCTTGATAAACAATAACAATCGAGTACGTCGCGCGTACCGGCGTTATCACATTATTTAGCGGAATATATACATGTGTGTGTTTTATTGGTCGGAATATGTGCGCTCATCCTGTGCGGCTCTTGGGGGATAATTCACCGGGAATATCGGGATAAAACTTCATGCGTAGCAGCCTTTAGAGTGCGTCAGCGGCGCACCGACCGGGCAGTGCGGGCAATCCGGGCAACCGAATTCGGCTGATTCGTGTAAGTCCGCACACGCACACTGACGCACACATCGTCGAGCCGAGCGAGTGCGAGTCGCGCGACGGCGTAGCGGGTCCCGAACTCCGCGATAACTGGCGTACGCGTTGAGATCAACGATAAAACTACCGCGCGCGCGGAGGACGGAAGCTGCACACAAGGATTGGCGTGTATCGTCTGTCCCGCGCGCGATAATCGACATCGAGGATACCGCATCGGCGATACGCGATCTCGGGGGCCCGTCACAAGGAAGGAAGGAACGAGTTGACGTCTGTGGCGCGTGGCAGGGCTCCTGCTGGCCAGTCGTTCCTGTAAACATGGTGTTTGGACTCGTCGGGCCGATTGTTGTTCTCCGCAGGACCGACTGAAGGCTCCGCGCGGGCGCGGATCTTGCGGGTTAAACGCGCGGGTTAATCGCGGCGCAGCCGCCCCCCCGGGAAGACCGGCGTGTATCATGTGATTCTCTCGCTGGAATACAACAAGTATGGACACATCTTCGTTGCACGGTGAGTTCGCCGCGTTGCCCGCGTTCCGCTGCCCCGGTTTGGGCACCGCTCTCTATCTATGGGTCTCGGTGTTTTCTCGAGTATCGCTCGCACATCACGATCGACGGGACAGTCGGGCGATACCGATACCGATATCGATACCGATACCGCTACTACGTTATTTGCCCTTCTCCCCGGCGATACTGCCGATAGCCGAGACTCCCTGCTCGCGCACTGCCGTCCTTATGTGAATAAAAGTTCATCGATTACATAAATCGCGCATTAGATTTTCACGTCCGATCGCAACTTGCGTTTCGTTTGTAGGATCGGTTGTCGTTTCCCGTAAAGGTTAGGTATCCTACGCTATTGACATTCGCGAGTATTCGTGCGGGATACCGCCTATTTTAGGTTATGGCTGTTTTTCATAATTACACGATCGCGCGGTTGTGTTACCAGGTTTATATGACGATTTGATTTTCTTGCAAAACAGGAAACTATATACTTTAGTGAGAAAAGTTTGGGACATCTCTGGGTACTTCACCATGGAACAGTCGGACTCGCAGCAGACCCAAGCTCTGGTGGTCGATGTGATTCAAACGGACGTTGACGCGCAGGCAGCTCCGATCGCTGAAGACGTGAAAGCCACTTCCATCGCGCAGAGTGGCCAAGATTTACCAAAGGCGTGCAAGCTACCGTTGGAGTCTGTTTTAACGGTCGACAACATTGACGTCCGTGTGGAAGTTTCGTCGGAAGATCACGCGGACGCGAGCCACGCTGAGGTGTCCGCTAAGGAGATTGACGACGGTGCGATTGATGATGCGAAATCTGAGCTGGGGGAGCCGAAAGCGGAGATCGGCAAATCGGAGCAGGAGGGAATCCACGATGCGAAAGATAAGGTAAATTTGAATCACGAATCACAACACTTGCCCAACGAGGAAGACCAAAGCCTAAATGTGATACCTGAATCTAAAGTAATAAAAGAGGACGAAGAGGCAACTGGTAGTCTAGAAAATGACTGTAATATAATAGGGTACGCGAAGCAGTCCGATTCCGTAGATAAGCAGTGTGTAGCAGTAGACGAGCCTAGACTTAGCAAACACGGGGGCCAGACTCATGACTTGTGCAAGTCAGTCGAAGAAACAGTTAAGGAAATACATAACGATAACGACGGTAATCAGAACAACTCGGTCGTAACAAATGCTGAGCTAACTAAGGTAGTGCAAGAGGAAACAGAGGTGGTTGTGGTAGTCGAGACTATACCGGTCGCCACTGACGCAACGGTGGATAATTTTATTGTCACTCTGAAGGAGAATGACGCTAATAAAGAATGCAGCCAAGAAAATGCTACTTTACTAGAGAAACAAATTGCCGAATCCACCTGTGGGAACAATGAGATTGATCTAATTGATTACAGCCAAGGAAGCGACGATACTATAATAGAGGTAACAGAAGTTATAGACACTCCGCTTGACGAACAACATAAACAGCAAAATAATATGGACTGCATAGACGGTAATAAACACGACACGAAATCTGTAAAATTAATCGATGGAAAGGTTGCAATTGACGAAAGTGTAAATGATGAGAATAAAGTAAAAGTGATTGATGGTAAAACTTTGACTAGTTCTGAGAAGGAGAATAAGGAAGATATCACTATTATTATAGATGAGAAGATCATAATTACGGAGGAAGATTCAGAAATTACGACAGATTCGCAAATTGAAAATATTCATAAAAATACTACTAAGGAGACGGCTGAGCACAAGCAAGATGACACACCTGCTCACAAGGTATCCGCAGTGGAATCATCGTCGAAGAAAAGGAGCGTTATTCAAGATATATTTGACGATTGGGGTGTCGAGAATGCGGATGAAGATGTGCAATCAACTTCAAAAGTGCACGACTCTGTCGAGATCGAACTAAAGAGCCTATTGGACGAGACGAAGACGGAGCATACCGTTACGAATGAATCAGTCGTGACTCGTCAAGAAAAGATTCCTCCTGCAAATGAAGGATACGATGAGACGCATAACATTGTAAGTACAATCGAGAAGAGTACAACGAAGCAGTCGAGTGAACGAATGGAAAATCAAAAGAAAAATAAAGCGATTAACAAGGACGCAGTGTCATTGAATAAAAGTGACAAGACTTCTTCCGTATCGGCTGCGAGCAGCAGATCTTCACAAGGTATCGATACGCGTGCGGTTAACGCGTCGCCGCACGACACCGCAGTTCCTAAAAACCGCTCCCGGCATTTAACAAGTCAGATCGCGTCGCCGGCTGAAGTTACGGAGGTGTTGAAGGAGCGTTTCCGCGAAAAGCAAAAGACCGTGGACGCACCGCGTGGAGGAGACATATTCTTTGTGAAGAAGCTAACGCAAAGACTATCCAATACATTGGCGGGTAGCCCGATAAATCCACAGCAAACCGCCTCGTCAAATTCACCTCCCTCTTCTGTCGCCGCACAACCGGCATTGGATAACTGTGATAGAAAAGCGGTAGCGGAAAATACGATAACGGAAACGGGCAAGGAAGCAGACAAGGAACTGTTGGCTATTTTAGAGGGTGACGGTGATCCTGATTGGTCCATTTTGAAACCACCAGTCCTTACGGAAGAAAGCAGTTTTTCAAACGTGGAACACTCCGAACAAAGCGGCCCTCCGAAACTAGATCCATTGGTCGAACGAGAATTAGCACTGAAACAGCTCCTTGAATTGCCCATGACATCATCCAAGAAGACTATGCGGAAAAAGAAAACGTTCCGAGGAGCGTCTAATAGAGCGTCTAAGGACGCGACTGCCGTCGCGAAAAATTCACTTGCTGCAGAACAACAGGAGGATAATGTAGATTTAGCGAGTGAAAATGCGCAACCAAATGCAAAATCTGTCGAGATTGATCTGAATTCTTTACCTCGTGAAAAGAACGAGCAAAAAAATCAGGAACAGACAGGCATACGAACGGACGAGTCAAGATCAGGCAGAAAGCGCAAGCCCACCGAAAAAGCGAGAGAGCACGAACAAAATACGATAAAACGGCAGAAAGTATACAGAGGTAAAGTTTCGATAAGTAAGAAACAAGTGGGGGAAGAAAAGCCCGTCTCCGATAATAGTTTGACAATTAAAAATCACATTGCGACGAGCAGCGCGACGAACGTTGCTGTGAATAATGAGAAAACTGTCGCGAAAGAAGTAGCAGATAAACAGTCCGAGGACAAGGTAGATCCAGTTTCAAATAAAATGGAAGATTCTCCCGTGAGACGACCAAAGTCGTCTAGTCCTGCTAAAAAAGAACCGATTACCAAGACGAGAATGGTTGTCAAGAGATTACTGCGTCAAAAAATGCCAATTGATAAGAAATCTGATCAGTTGAAAACCAAGCTGACCTCGTCGAAGAAAACTCCTCCGAAGACTGTCTCAAAATCGCCGAAACGGACAGCCCAAGAGAGTCCGTCCGGTGACGTAAAACCCAAGAAGAAGATCATAAATGAGATAGATAGATTGTTACAGGACGAGGGTGTCGTCAATTTACTGTATGACGTGGAGCAGCCGGACAAAAAACGCCTAGTTCCCATCACAAAGTCACGAGCGAAAGTGATGGACCTGCAGAAGGTGCAGCGTGAACTTAAAATCAGAAAAAAATTGGTTCGCAATGCCGTGTTGCGATTACGTACGTCGACTGTCGCAGACGTGACGAAGGTGTCGCCGAGAACGAAGAGAACGGCGACCTATCCGGCTGAGGCTCAAGTGGATAAGAAGAAAGAGGTAGAACAGGTCGCGTCGCCGAAAACCTCGAACGCCACCTCGCCCACGGAATTCATTCTTCCGGCGAAGATTCGAAATGCGGCCGACGCGTCCATCATCGTCAGGAGGCACTCGTCCAGTTCGTTTTCAAGCGCTTCTGGAAGCCCCCGAGTTAGCGTCGACTCACCCGAGAAATCTACGGAAGCCTTGGCAAAGTCGGAAACTGACGGAACAATTCATTCCTTGAGATCTGCCAAAAAGAGACGAGATTCACAAGACGAGAAGATTAATAATGCGAAGAAGAAGAAGAAAACAGTACAAAAGTCCGATGCCGATGTTAACGCTGGTACCAGTACCGTCGTTACAACTACCACAGTTGCTGGTAGTAATACTGTCGCTAATAATACGGAAGAAAAAGTTGCGCGTCCCGGTAAGAAATCGGAAATCAAGAAACTCGACAAAGTCGGGAAGCAACAGGAAAACATTCCCGCGGTCGAAGATAACGTTTCGAGTAAGGTTACAACCAGATCGTCGAATGGTGCAGTAACGGGGAAAGTAACAGCCAAGAGCAAAAAGATTATGAAAAGCAAAGTGACTTTTACCAGGGCAAATGATCTTGATAAAACTGAGGACTCTTCGAGAGAGGAGGAATTATCTGCTTGTCTCGCTGAAGCGGCTACCGCTCTTTCAGTCGTCAATGCCAGAAATGGTGCGACCACGCGAAAGAGCAAAGGTAAAGGTAAACACTATATCTCCGATATATCTTTTTTTTTTGTAAAATAAAAATGATTATTTATTTGTCTAAAAGTAATTTAAAAGTAATTTGATATCATATATCAAATATCCATACGATATTTCAGTACACACAAATATTGTGAAAACGTTGGATTTAGATAGTAACAAAACGAAAACGGAAATGCAAGGTCAATTCAGTAATAAGGAAATAAATGTACGCCGACATGGTAATCTCGTACAATTAATACTTACGCCTTCCTCTTCCACAAAAATAAGAAATGCTCTTACATTGCAAGTAAGTTGCTTAACTTTCGCGATTCAAATAATCTCCAAATTATTACAAATTGCTAAACGTATTATCTTTAATGGTATTAGGTGATGCAAGAATTTAAAGACGCACTGTCGATATTGAAAAGGGATGACGAGTGTAGGGTAGTACTGTTAACATCTACGGGGACGAGTTTTTGTGAAGGTCTGGATCTTTCAACATTATTGCACACAAACAAGGAGGAACGACGATCTGTCGCTCACGAGTTAGCACACGCTGTCAAGTATGTATTTAAGCATACGTGAAACACAATGGCTGATACATATAATATTTTATACGATTTTTTGTATTCAAATTTTTATTTTTTTATTTTTTTTCAGGGATTTCATAAAAAGTTTGGCCACTTTCAACAAACCCATAGTGGCTGGCGTACAGGGTGCTGCAATTGGACTCGGAGTGACAATGTTGCCTCTTTTTGATCTTGTAATTGCTAGTGATAAGGCGACTTTCTGCACGCCTTACGGGAAATTAGGACAAATTGCTGAAGGTGCTGCAATCTTTACCCTGTCACACATACTAGGCAGTGCAATTGTAAGTAGTAATTTTTATAATCTTTTATAACGTAACGTGAAAGTAATCGAAAAATAACATCTGTATACGTTTTTCGATAGACGAGCGAACTTCTTTTGGGTGGAAGAACTCTAACGGCAAGTGAAGCGTTGAGGGCCGGTCTCGTTACTCGAGTTTTATGGCCTGATCGGTTTCAAGTAGAATTATTACCATCGTTGCGGGCTATGAGTGATCAGTCGTCACAGGTAAGTTACGTGCAACACAATATCTCTTGAGTTTTATTTTATTAATAAGCTTTTGAGATATATTTAAAAATATATATTTTATATATATTTTACATACATAATATATTGCTGAACTTACAACAGTTTTTTTTATACGTACGTTAAATTGTAATGCTTTTATATACATATTTAATAACGGTAACAATAAGCCATATAAGCAGGTCCAGAATAGAGTAGTTCCTGTATCTTTACCTGTGTTTTATCCTTGAAAACGCATAAATGTTTTTCTGGACATGTACATCTGTAATATGTTGAATATAGGTCAGCTCGTATATAGCCGCAAAACTCCAAAGTTTCGCACATTCTTTTCTACATCAAAAAGTTTGCATTCAGTAAATAATATGTTGGTAAATTAAAAAATATTAAATATTATTAAAATAAAATTACAAATCTTGTCTGTTCCTGCATAGTTTAAACATTTTTTTTCTTTTGAAACACAAGAGATTTCAGGACAGAATTAATAGTTTTATACATTATAAATTGTGTAACAAAAAATGTTTAAATCATGCGGATATAATAGAAAATACTTGTAATTTATTATCTTGTGAAATGCAGAAGTGATTTTCTCTCTGTGCATTATATTACACATACAAAGTATACCTTGACACATCTGAATATTTGAACAAGACCATGCTCTTCGTACGTGTATTTTTGCAACTTCCAGTAATGTGTTTGCGGACATATGCAATTTATTGTCACGTTGTACGGTATTATGTAGCTGTTATTCGTATCACCTTCTCCATATACTGTCACTGCCTCTTGTTTATGCGTGCATACCTTCAGTTCCATTAATTGCGTGCAGAACTGTACCAGGAAACATGATTGTCAGAAATGTAAAAAAAAAAGATATTTTTTAAGTTACCTCAGTCTCTTTTCGATACCTTCAGAATGGATCTATTATTGAGGAACATGGTTGAATTATCAAAGGTTTTCGTCCATTGCCACGGACATTCTTTCCCATTAGAACAGCGGCAAAGTCTTTCCGTCAAACCGGGCATCCAAAATCGGTCGTGAATTATGTTACATACTTCGTATGGTTCACAATTGTGTAAATCGCTTTCTCCTTCGACCTATTTTGATGCAATAGAGATTTGTCATGCCATTACACTTGCGAGGAACTATCTATTTATATGTAGTATAAATTTCATATACGAACTCCCTTCATATACTTGAACGTAATATTGTTAGCCTTACTGCTGATTGTCGTATACACACCGACACTCGCGTTTATCAGGGAAACGAAGAAACAAGTTTTGATAAACATATTTATTATCGCGTGCACGCTTGACTACGTTAGATTCGATGTCATAAGTGAGATTATATTAACAGCAAGTGGCAGCAATAATGCTAATACATTCTCGATTCTACGTTTGCTCCCACATGACTCGTAATTGCGAAACTTTTTAATATTTATGACATTGTCTTCGTTTCATTTGTAAAACATGGAGATGTAAACGATAAATCAAAGTATTGATTGAATAAAATCCATTTTTTCTGTGTAATATTGCACATATTTTAATAAATATCATAAACAATATTCATATAAACAGATATAACAAGAAAAGTATTTGTACAGATTGTTAGCATATTATTAGCAGAAAGAGAGAGAATCATATTTACATATGTGTATATTATGATTTTGTTAAATCACTAATCATATTTTTTATAAAAATCTGTTATTTTTAGTCCATGGAAGCAACAAAGGCTTTGCTACGTCACAGTCTACGGAAAAAATTAGATGCCGCACTTGAATCGGAAACATACTTACTAATTCAACATTGGTGCTCTGTGGAATGCCAGACTGCTATAAAAGCTTACATTGATGGAAAAATCGAATAAACAACGGTAAGCGCCCTTTTTGTATGTGAATATTATGGTTTAAATACATATATATTTTGTAATTTATTATATAATTACTTATTGTGTGAAACTGTTAATTTCAGTGCATATACTACTCTTTATTTGTGGTTCTGCAATCTGTGTTAAAAATCAGAAGTGACAATTGAATTTGTGAATATCGATGCAGATGACAAAAATCGTATGACATATAAAATCATACTGTCATGTGCAACTTTTGATGTAACATTCTACGTCAACACACGGTATAAGATGTAATTTAGATATAAGGTATAAAATTGAGAATCACTGAAAAAAAGATGGACTATTTTACTATTAGATCGTTTAGATATAAATTTATTATTCATAAATATATTTGTATATATATTTATATATACATATATATATATATATATATATATATATTTATATATACATATATATATACATATAATCTTCTGCATTATGTTATTACTGTTAGATTAAAATAAAGGTACATTCATTGTAAGAATCAAATTATATTTCTGATACATTGTTTACCGAATTCATTGGCTCACATGAATTTATGTGTATTTGCGGAGACTTGTGTGCAATTGTTTAAAAAGAAGACTGCACATAAACAAACTTCACAATTCAAACAGCCAATGGATCCGTTTTCCTTCCTGTGAAGCAATATTTGTGTATTTTCGCAAAATTGACAAGTATATTTATTCGTAAAAAAAAAAATGGCAGCGCCAACAATGCCGTGCACTTACGAGTTTTCCAGAGGCCACGGTACTGGTGCGGCAGAAGCGCTTGGAAACTGGGGCTTCTCTAATAGAACGTGTAGCGCCGGTCAAGAGCTACAACGTTTAAAGTGTCTCTTCGCAAAAATGGACTCTTTGTGAGGAGAATATTTCATTCAACGACAGATTCAAATTGACGAGTTGTTGGCTTTAAGAAAAAAAAAAAGATTTTTGAAAAAATCGAAAAGGAATAAAAGAATCATCTTGATCAATTCCAGACGTAGTCGCGACAAACCGACGATGTGCGTCAAATACGATCGCAGATACGATCCTGATGCGTGGTATGTTAAGCCTAGCCCTGATGAATGTAAACCGTCGTGGACATTTCCTATAAATAGGCCTGTCATTATTTATTGTTCGACCGCCGAAATCAGGAAAAGTTCCAATTTACGTGAAATCAAAGCGGAATTAATGTACGATGTTCCTGGCCGGACCTATGTTCAACAGGGTGTATGTATATATTCATTCAATGAGCTTAATCATTTCAAGCGAATCAACAAAGTTTCTATTATGGAAATCTATAATTACTATATAAATTTTGGATATATATTGTATCCAAAAGTAGGTATTCCACACAATTATAAAATTTACTTTTAGACAACCAAATGGTACCGTCGAGGTTCAGATTGTTGTTATCAGCCTAGCTGTTTAGCTCCACAATGTCCTGTACAATACTGTTGTAAAGGATAATCTTCAAAATTTTTATATAATTGTAATCGTACTTAGTGGTAACATCAAATCGAATATATTGAATGATTTTTTCTAACAATAAAGTGTAATATGTGCAACGTATATATATATATATATATATATATATATTTATTACATTCTGAAATATAGGTTTATAATTCGAAAAGAAATTATGGTGGAGGAATTAAGGTATAAGGACACAACGATACAATTAAGTTAACAAAAAATTACATCCGAGAGCAATGAGGTCGTTTAATTTATTTTTTTTACTTTAATAAACACAGTGTCCCGAGTTTTTGCGCGTTGCGTGAGAACAATTACATTATTATTGTATGGTGGGGCAAGTGATTTAAATGACCGTCACTGCAAGATTTTCACTCTTTGAGCTGATATATCGGTGAATCAAGTATCTCTAGATACTAGGCTAGTATTACAACAATGTACACTAATTCGAATTCCTTAAATAGAAACCGATCTACACAAGTAGCATTTTGTAAGATCCTAGATAAGGAGCTCTGTGCTGTCTTTGCGATGACTCTGCATGAAAGCTTTCCCTCGGGATTCTTATGTACAAGAAAAAATATACAAAAAACTGAATGAATTGATATGAGTCATGGTACAATATAAATATGAAAACTGTAAGAAAATGACGTACGATTTACGCGAGTCAATAATACATGTTATACGAGTTATTAAAAATATATACTTATGATACCTTAAGCAAGTAATATACATATCGTAATGTATAAATTAAGACTAGATAGAATATCGGAGACCTTATCTACTTCTACAGCCAATATAATAATCGAGTGTGACTGAAGTACAACTTATAAGCTATAGTTACGCAATAATATGCGGCACAATGACGGCTGAAAGCGTACTGGCAAGAAGAAGAGAGCACATGGTATTTTGTTGACATTTCATTTTTTTTTTCCACATATTCTGCCTTAAGTTGGACATAACACTGAAATCAGGATAGTAATTGTGTAAGCATTTTTCTCAAAGTTAGAGTGCCAGAAAGTAGCTGATCGATCATCATTTATAACATGTTCGAGAATTGAAAAATTATTAATATTTATAGTGGAACAGGATTTAGTAAAATTGAATTAAAAATCTAAATTACCTTTGAGTATATAATCCGTTAGCAAAGTAGGTACTGTCGGGCTATCCTCGCTAATGGCCTTTAATACTGTAAATAAACACGTCATTAATACATGTAATTAGATAGACTGTAATTTGTAATGAAACACACTTACTTTTGATAAGTACTTGCAAAGCTTGATTGTCTGGCGGACCACTGTCTGTATGATATGGAATAACGGTCGTCAGGTACTGTAATAACATTGAGAATTGTTTTTATTTTTCTCTAAATTGTGCGATTAAATTAATGCAAATTATTTTTGAATTTATCGGAGATTTAATTTTTTGTAAAAGCAATCGTAATTTAATGCGTAAAATGTTTACTACGTAAATACATAGCTCTATACAGCGGTATACATTACCTTCGGCTCCTGCAAAGACCTATGTTGCGGCAACGGACTAGTACCATTCTGCATTTGATTTCTCTTCTTTGTAACATGATGCTGCCGACGTCGGTTTTGCACAGCCAACAGTAAAGAAATAAACTGGTTTTTGAGTTCCTTCTCGTATTCCAATTCGTCCCGAAGCGCAAGCTCGGCGATCAGTGTTTCGCTCAAAGCCGCAACCAAGGATTCCATTTCTCCAAAAAGTTCAGTCAGTTGGCTGGAGGAAAGCTGTTTTAATTCTGAAAAATACATTCATGACATGTATTTTTATTTATTATAGAAATTAAAATTTATCTGTCTATTATATTTAACACGAATATTTTTATATTATATAATTAATATTTGAAAACACATACTTTTTTCATGAAGTGGTGATCCAAGTACTTCTCTACTCCTTTCCAAAGCTTCGTCGCTGTCCAATAAAGAACCCTCTGAATCCGGCGATCTTTCCATTGACGGACTTTCCTGCGACGGCGAGAAAATGCAGAATCATTAATCGCTCGTTTACGCAGTCACTATACTGCACCGACAAGAATGCATTATTGCGCCGAGATTATACCTGCATTATGTCATCTATCTCGCGAAGAACTTCCTCGGCGGTCTTCATCGGCTCTTCCGGACTGTGAGTATCAGTACTGCTGGATAAGATTAAAGCATGCATGTCCAAATCTGTGGCGACTGCTTCGTCTTCGCTACTCAAATCCTCTAGTTCAGGTCTGCAACGAATAAAAAAAAAAGCGTTGAATTTATAAACGTTAGCAAACGATGCGAGGAAGCGAGGTCGGTCTTATGTAGAGAGTACTCTCTAAATTTTCTGAAGTGAATCTCACTCTAAAAGATTGAGAATATGGAGTGAGATTCACTCCAAAAGAGTGAAAAGTCACTGCAGAAAATTTAGAGAGTAATATTTTCGAGAAAATTTGATTTTCAAAATGAACAATCGGTGCAAAGTAAACTTTCGACGAATAATTATACTTGTGACAAATAAATTAAACGCGTAAGAAATTGAAACGCACCTCTCCGTAGAAGCGGGTGCTTCGTTCAGATTCAAAGCGGGCATATGCATTTTCCGCGCGTAGGATTTGCTCCAGTCGATGGGTAATATATTCCCGAAAGTTCCGGTGATCGTCCACCACATCCTGCAAAAAAATTCAATGTTGGATATGTAAAGTACGGTCACATGGAAAGGATCTCTTGGCATCTGCAGCTAAGGATAAATCATTTGCTTCAGCAACGCTTATATCACTTATGTATGTGTAAATAGATGTGAAATATCTTCACAGATGACTCACATCCTCTAATCCACACGCCATTCTGCGAGAAAACTAATGTGCCTTAAATTTATGTGTCATCACTCATCCGCTTGAATGATTCAATTGTAGGATTACTTTTCTTCCCCTTTTTGATTTTAATTTTGAATTTATTTGAGTATTTTTGAAGCATATAGTTATAATTTTGTAATAAAAGCAAGCCTATGTAATTTTCTTGAATATGAGAGAATTGTCTTGTGCTTTAGCTTCAAAACTTTAAATAAATAATTGTATACATAATATTAACTATTTTATTAATACTGAGATAATGAGATCATTTCAAAACTTTTAATCTCTATTTTATTATTTTCATAATTTTTTTATCTTTAAATTCTTTTGTTCTAATATCTATAAAATATAATTTCTAATCTCGCTCTCCCTTTCTACAAGTATACAATGAGTAAAGAAAAGGTTTGCTCATAGAGATGTCACAACAATTTCCGGCGTCCATCTAAAGGTTAATGAGAACGTATAACAGAGATGTCGAGTAATTTTAGCGCGAAGGACACCATTTTACGAGATGTTACAAGAGCATGACGTGTAATGCGCGATCAATAAATGCAGATGTTCCTACGAGGATGATATAATGTCGCGATATTATTGAGTCGTACCTGTGTGTGTTGTTCCACAATGTAGAAACACGCATTTGGAACATTCTATATATAGCTAACGAGAGAGAGAGAGAGAGAGAGAGAGAGAGAGAGAGAGACAAGTTTCTCACACAGGAGCCTTCATCTTTTAATATATCGCGTGAATTTATATCATTTATATAATATCCGTGCGATTATTGTCATTAGGGCACATTTAGGACACCCTCTATGGCGATGAGAGCGACGGACTTTCTAGGACGCCCGCGTGAATCACTGCAGGCTGTGGGCGTTTCCTGCGTTACGCATTGTACGTGTATACGCACTGCATAGATAAAACGTTTAATCATATGCAAACAAAACGTATAGGTAAACGACGCTGCGGCGGTAACGTGCTGTTTTCTAGAGGAAGTAATTTTTCATGCGAAGAACGGCCAGATCGCCAGAACGAAGACTTCTATCTCGCGGCGCGAATTTGCGAACAATGTAATCTCATGGGAGCCGAGCAGCGCTTGGCACCCAGGCCTGTAATATTCTTAGGAACCGAAATATCAATCAGTCATTAACTTTTTTTTTATTTCTTTTTCTTCGAATGCCTTACGATCCTTCGATCTCGCAATTGAAGCTGCAGTGTGCTTTGAAAGTCGTACTAAAGCTCTGTCTTTCTTAGAATATCTCAGTTTGGCTAACTTGCAATATTTGCGTTTCATCAGGCATCTTCCCTGTATACTTTCTTCAAATGAACAGATAAGAAAATCGTGTTTTCTTATATATTTTTCTATCAACCCACATTTCTCAGACAGTTAAAATTAGTTTTTACATATTAATTCTTTAGAGATTTATAATATGTAAAATATATGAATTAGAAACTTTTAATTTTTGTGAAAAAAATTCGTATAGAGAAATGTTATGTTTCAAGCAAATAAAGCCATTAAAATCTATATTACATTGAGAATATTAAATATTTCGATCTAAACATTTGTTTTGTTCAAAATTCGCATGTATTTGTGAAAATAGAAAAATGACTGCAATGGATATCACAGAGAGAATCAATGCATTGATCGACCATCTCATGCCGTGGGTTAATAAATCGAGGTCAACTCAGTCCACTTGAGTCCCTGATTAATGTAAAGTGGCTTTATCTCCAGCGCATACGTTGTTCGCGTCGAAAAGACCAGGCATTTTATACCACATGGTACGTACGAAGTCTTCGCCAAGCTAATTTTTATTCTCCGAACGCTCGCAAAAATCACATGCGGATAGCAAAGGATAAAAGGAAGCTCAGCGATTGTAAAATTTGCTTAATCTCGAAAAATGGTGATTTTATGATTTTGCACAAACAACTTCTCTATCGGTTCTTTTAAAATCGCTTTCTTCCCACAAAATCCGCTCGAGAAACAGAGAGAGAAAGAGAGAGAGAGGGAGGGAGAGAACATTTAAAAAATTATAAATTCTTTCTTAATTAAAATCAGACAATTCTCTTATAGCCTCCGCGTATAAATTTACCCCCGTAACACCCCCCTGAATGTGGCTGTCGCCATCTGAGGCGCGTGCGCGCGGATATTGACGTTCGCCCTCTGTTTGGAGGGTGGTGTAGCTCAATACGAACGAAGGAGCAAAACAGAGATTAAATTTTCATGCCACGCGTTTTCGTCAATATCAAAACACTTATGAAATGTAGTATCAATTAGAGAATTATTAATATTTTCAATTGTTCGCTTATCGGACACAGAAACTTGACGCAAGTCATTAAACAACAAAAAATAAATAAAAAAGTAAAGTTTGTATATATTTTTATATTATATTATAATATATTTCTCTCCGAAAAAAAATGTATATTAATCTTTGTATAAGATTCTATATAAAACTCGGAAGCCAAACTAATCAATTCCACTTTTTACAAATTTTGTAATTTTAGTATCGAATTATGTATATCTATAGATATATAATAGCTTGTCAATTTTCTTAACTTCTCATTTTATATAGAGATAATTAGTTTGGCTTCTGAGAAGCTCACACATATCGATCGCACGCGACGATGATCCATGTCACACGCAAATCACTAAAGGGACAGACGTATTAATCTCCATTCGACACGCGTTTCCGGTGCGGCCAGTTGGGCGTCGCGTTCAGCCTCGCGCTAGAAAGTGCGGCTGGAAAATTATGTGGAAACTACGCGTTCAAACGCGTTGGATCGCGACGAACAGAGCGTAATTCGTAAAGTACGACGGAGAATGCGTAGCGCTTCGTGGACGTGTGCCCTCGCATCGCTACCGCGGCTTTGTCGCAGTTGCAATCGGGTCGATGGCCTTATTAGTCACCGGAATGGAGAGAGAACGTGCCATTTGAATAATGCCACCCTCGCCGAACGCCCTTTCATAAACGCCGCACGTAAATCGGAGTCGATCAATGGCATTTGGGGGTCGCTCGTTCCAGAGAAACCTGCACGAATCGCGGAAGGCTTCTTAGGAGAATGGGAGAAGAAAGAAGAAAAAGATATTGCCGATTTTGTGTTTGTTATTAGAGCGATTCTTCTTTCATTTATATTGCAATCTCCTCAATAAATCTTCTGCGCTGCAATATTTTTCTTTCCGAAGCGGATCTTTTTTTCCACGACTCGCGATCATAAATTTCTGAACAGTTGAATTCCCAAAATCTCGTAATATTCAATATGAAAAATATGTGTAATATTCTTTTTAACTAATAGACAAAAAGAATTGCACAAAGATCAAGATATATTTTTATTAATCCAGCGCATTTGTGGATTATCTCACACTTGCAAAGGACGTGTAGAAAATAGGAAATTAACTAACCAATCGAAAATCGCGCAAGTACCTCCGCACGAGACGGCAGATGATGAGGCGAATGATCCAATATAAATTTAACAGCCCTGTGCGTGGCTGCGCGCGGAAGAAGAGACAATTTCACGCTTCGTTGAATTTCACCTGCTGCCGCCCGGTTATGCTCGTTAGGACGTGCAGCCTTGCCTTAGCAAGTGAGCGTGTGTTGCGACTGTAATTTACACTCTGCGACTAAAATATTTGCCGGGATCGTTTATGGCAGCGTGAAGCCACGACCCCTCATGGTGAAAAATCCCTAAAGCTGACCATAAGCGTTGTCCGAGACATTGTATGATGTGTGCTAAATATTTTACGTATAAATTTACGTTCATATGTTTTAATGTATCGATTTATTCGCACAATTTTGTTTACATTCCATAACTTTCAGGCAAAATGTCAGTTTGACATAGAACTGATTTTGTGAGAGAATCGATTACTTTTTTTTATAGTAAAATCAGAAATTATATCATATCTCTTGAGTAAATATGCGTCGAACTTGCGTCTATGACGCAGCTTGAATCATGCCTACGTCAACATGTCTTGCTAGAGATGTTCGTCAAGGTCTTGAAAGATCTCGCCGTAGCTTGCTAGATGTTAATGCGTTCGTATAGCGTAGCCGATAAGAAAAAGGAAATTTAGAATATTTATGTCAACTGTACGAAGTGCCACTAACAAGTATTGCATATTACCATCAAAAATAAATGTTAATTATTAAAATCTAAATTAAATGTATCAAATCTTTAAATTCTACAATATTAAATCGAAAATGTCAAAAATAGTAAATTCGGGTGTTGACTTTATAAGCGTCTAATTACTTTCACTGAAATAACTTGTATACATTCGATTTAACGTCTTTTTATCTGTACGCTTTACTGAACATTAATAAATCAGCATTAACATCTCGATAGAAAATAGCACAAAAATAGTAATTTTATCAAATGGTCTTGATAACTGGATTAAAAGGAAATGTTCATGAATTATACAATCAAGATGCATTTTTTCGATGTCAAGCGACGACGCTGTGGCTACTTTGGAGAGAAAGCTGCAACGTGTGCCATAAACATCGCGTAGAGAGTACTAACGGTGTTGACACACTTCTTCCATTGGAAAATCGATTACTGTCGAATATGGCGGGAGTACAAAAAGAAATTCTATTTTTTAATTCTTTTTTTTTTAAATACGTTCGCCTCGAATGATAAGATGAAAATGTTGCATCGGTATTCACATCAACATAACGATATGCATGCAATAGACCTTCCAGTTATATTTTGATTTAAACCTTGCCACATGGGATGATTTTAAGAAAATTTTTTACATTCAATACGAATCTTCCAGTGGATGCTTTGAGCGCTGATATAGATGAGCAGCGAAACCGTACACCTAATTGGGTTGCACTATGCTGCAGCACGGCGGCACTGCATTAAACGGAGCATTAAGTGAAATTGCTGACGCGCTTTAAAGAAAGAGAAGAGCAAGACAAGAGAAAGAGAGAGCACGAGTCGTCGGCGAGGAGTAATCAAGATGAAAGATAGATTACTGGACCGCGTTCTACTCTCCGGACGGATGGGAATGCTCCCCCGTTATTGCGCGTTACGTATCACGCGCGTTATAACGAGCAAAACGGGTTAACGGTAATGCGATAAGTGATTATTTCCGCCGCAATCGGCAATCGTCACTCTCAAGCTGAGAAACGGAGTCGCGCCGAAGGGAGCCAAAGTCCGCAAAACGTAAACGTCGATTTTAATACTCACGCGTTTACCTGGCAATTTTCGAGGTGAGCGTGTACTCTACGCGTCGTCGACACGTTGTGATTTATTTTCCGCTGATACGCAGCGAAAACCGGTATACCCGTAATCGCGTTCTCGTTACGCGTACCGAAAAACCGCACGGTCGCACGCACGAAGGTTCACGCGATCGGTTACGAACTTTCGGTTTAATTAGGATTAATTAAAATAATTGCGTTATTGGGGCCAAATACACGCGATGCCTAATTTTTAGCGATGACAAAGCTCTCTTATATATAGCGATGCCACTAGATTGCTCCTTATGAAACGTGTGTGATAATCTCACCTCATTCAATAGGTACTTTGAGATCATTAGGATAATTATTATGCCGTAAACGACTTACTGGCACTCGTTCATAATCTCCTCTTGCGTTCGCACCTGTACCGGAGCCAACGATTCCACGTCAGTGCCATAATCGCGGAAGCAGGACGTGATCTTCTCGTCGAAGGTGTTGACGAGGTCCTCGAGGCTACCGCTGAACGGGCTGAACGTTCCTTCCTGGAGGATGTCGGTGCCATTCTCGTGTGTCGTAGGCGGCTCATTCGCGTTACAATTCTCGCTGAAACTTGTGTCCAGGCTGGCGTCCAATAATTGTTCTGCAAAGTCGAAAAAAAAAAAACAATTAAGAGACACAGATATCTGATAATGCAAACAAAAAAAAACACAAAAAATATATTTTTTAATTGCACGGTTTCGAGAATGTTACTGCGAGTTTCTCGAAGAAACAATTTCGTTCGAAGTTGGCGATTCGTTTTTTATTAAATCTATGCATCATTTTAGTCACGAATAGGGGATCGATGTCGCAGTTATTTTTTTTCTTCGTCGAAGTAAATTCTGATCTAGATTTAACCCTTGACATGCCGCACTTTGATATCGACAAAACACAAAGATGAACCGAGGTCGCGACGACTGGCGTCGCAATATCGAGCGTTATCGGATGTGACACTGCTCGTCGTCGCTCCAATAAGAGAGAGTATACCTACTCATCCCTCTCGAGCAATATATATATATATATATTTCTTTTCGTGCCAACTCCGGTTCTGCGACGCAGATAACGTCGAGTTAAGTTTCACAAAAGATTTTCGAGGTGATTTTTAATCTGCATATTTAATCTATATCATATCGCATAAAAATTAAATGTAAAAGGAAAAGGTAAACATAAAGCGGCAGATATACCGTGAACATATCACAGATTCGACAGATACCTATTACTTATTTTCTCTGAGATGAAATCTGGAGAGATCATCTATGTCTCTATAATATAGAAAGATACAGAAGAAGTCGATTATTATCGTGACACGAAAATTAATGGCCTTGGTGGAATTGGCTCGTGACACAGAATCGTGGGTGTCGACGGTGAATAGCTTGCGTTCGAACGTCGCTGTATTCGCGAGCAAACACGACGTGTTTCGGGAATGAATTCGAAGAAATCCTATCGCGACGTTAACTGGTGACGAGATTTCACGGTGACGCGACCGAATGACAAAAATAAATTCGGAGTAAGGCCCGCGCGGTCGGTCTAAGTCGAGTAAATTTGGCTCTTTTTCGTTTTCCCACTCGTCCTTTGCTGTCGCGCAGGTATAGAATTCTTTTGAGCATACCGAGCGCTAAGAGCGCCACAACCGGGCCCGAAATTCGTCAATGCAGTATTCCGTTGCGGGGTTGATCCGTGACACCTGTCGATCCCTGAGAAACGCGTCCGGGGCCGCGTGTATCTCCTTTTAATCCACTCGCGGCGCGAGAGATCGATTATTCCGAGAGATAGTGTTCGGAGAGTCAAAATTCAGGTCGCGGGTCGCGCGCGGCACCTTGTGCAGAATTACATCATCACCGCCGCAAGCGATACTCTCTTTGGCGATTTAATATTTCCACGACAGTTTCAGTCGTCCGAGATGAAGGCGAAATAGGAGTGCGCAATGCGGCATTTGCGCCAATTGACGTGGTAATTAATAGCTCGCGGCGGGGCTCGCGTTACTTCTAACTATTTCGTTCGTCGCCAATTTCGAAAAGCTTCGATGGCCTCACGTGATGTCCCGAGTGACGAATATGAAAGGGCTGAACGAGCGTCACTCGAGCACACCGCGAGGGATACCGCTCGCCAGACACGCGTCGAAGTAAACAAGGCGGTGTTTCGCACCTGTCAGGAGGTTCATGTTCTTCAGGCTGGCGGTGTCCTCCTCCTCGAAGCGCGCGAGGGGTGCCTCGAACTTCAACTCGGCGATCTTACCTGCCATGTCCCTCATTATTGAACGTGAGGGAGTACCGCGAGCGCGACGTGGAAATTCGGCGTCGCGGCCGAAACGTGTGCGTCTCCGATCGTTTTTGCAGGTCCACGCGCGAAACGGGACGCCTCGCCCGCCGTTTATCCGACGAGATCTCGAGAGCCGAGGTCGAGACGACGTCGACGACGCGACCGAAACATGTAGAGGAGGTGCGACGACGCGCGCGCACACACACCACACACACCACACACACGCGCGCGCGCGATAACCCCCGTTGACACGGGCGAACCGACTGCGAGCGAGCGACAGCGAGCGACTGACGTAGCGACGTGGAGGGGACCTACTCTGCTCCTCTTCGCTGCTCTTCGACGGGCACGATGGTGGTGGTGGTGGTGGTGGCGGGTGCGGGGTGGCGGCGCTGGCGGGTTACGTTGGATGTTGGATAGTAGGTGGTAGAAAGATGATCGCGCTGGTCGTCATGGCAACCGCTGGCTGAGCGCGCCGATGTCAGGACTCACGAATCGTCTCTCTTCGTCCAGGGCCGACTTCACTCAAAGCGGTCACTTTCAGGAACCCACTTTCACTAAACTTGCACACATCCACGGGAATATTCGCTATCACGGGAGTATTCACATTTATTTGCACTAGGCGCTTTTGTTCTTTCTCTTTTCAACGTCTAAGATATATATCTACCCCATTTTAGAGAGAGAAAAAATTCTAGAAAGTGCAAATAAGATAAAAAAACTTCCTGGATATTAATTGTACGGTATTGCTATGCGCTTCGAAACGCTTATTCGATAAAACGCAATATTGTGACAGACAACAGCAGCAAGATGTCACTATTGAATGTTGAGAGAGATGGCATTTATTTATGTAAAATAATTGCAATATATAAATAATTGATGATATGTAATATCGGATATTAATTACAAATTATGATTCTGCGTTTTTTTTTTTACGGTATTTTAACTTTCTATGCCACTGATTAGGAACATGCAAAAGACGTTTCCTCAATGGGTAAAAACTCGACTGTTGATAACATCTTCAGAAAGATATCGAGCAACATCATTGCAATTATTCTTATTAGCGACAGTCGTATATTACCATATTTTCTACATTTCCATATATTGGTATATTTATTGTTTGGTAAAACAATTATATTTTTTCTGTTAATACTACAATATGCAGAAATAATTGGTAAATTGTTTGATTCAGTATATATCGATATATAGAGTATGTATGTACAGAAAATTAATTTGTAGACTACTATATCCTTCTTTAAGTAACTTTAATTACATTGAAATCGATATAATCAAAACAAATTAATCAAAAATAATTTTCGAGCTACCAATTAAAGAATCACTTTTTAATCCGCTTTGAATTGCGGATTAAAAAGAATTGAAATGTCTTTTAGGAATACATAGATAATTTCGAGGAGACATGATCATGGCAAGAGTTTATCAGGAAATATAGCAACCCAGATAGTATAATTAATTCTCGAGTACAATTCATTTTGCACGACGAAAAAATATTCCAATGAGCTTCTAATAAATCTCCGTCCATCGAGGTGAACCAATAACCAATAAACATTAATGCCAATCGCGTAACGCAAAAAAAAGGTACGTCATTACGAATTGCATAAAGAAACAGGGCGATTTGCATCAAGTAGAGCTCGAAAGAACGCGCGATCTTACTTCCATCCTTGACGATGGCTGCAGATAATCGTACGTTTTACGCCGAAGGGTAGGAGGAGGGTAAAGAGGAGGAATAAAGAATGGAGCGGAGGGTGTGAGAGGGACAGAAAACTATATCGTTTAAATGGAGCAGAGTTCGCAATTTTTTATTATATATATCTTTCTTGCATCGTTTCATAATGTCATAATGTGAAGTTTACATTATTGATATAGAACACGTTTTCTCATAAAGTTTTGAATAAATAACATACAATTTATCTACTTAAACCGCCATTTCATCCTCCTTTTATCCTGAATCCCGGATTAGTTGCCGTGAATCCTGCGTATTTATATACGAACTGGCCTAATTCGTGATCTTTACGGGTGATCTGTCCTTATCATAATACCTCGGAGAAAAAATTTTAATACTACCACGTGTGAAACGTCACACATAGTAGTTATTCATATGTCGTTACGCTTGGCAAGCTTGTGTGGTGGTGTAGGCGGATACTGTGCGCGGATAGAAAGAACAAATGGAGGGATTGTAGTCAGCCTTGGCATCGCACCTCTCGTAACGTAAATCTCTTTGTCACTACCGGACGTTTTAATAAAAATGACACACGAGATTGTGCTCTCTATATAGGAACCGATTAATCCCATTATTACGATTATTCATTTTTTTTTATACATCCATGTCTTCATATCAAGATTAATATGATTTTGTGTTAGCACATTGAAATTGATTTTTGTTCTGCATCTTGATTGTGAAAAATAATTATTTGAGATGCAACAGGCAATTGTTGAGCAAAATATTAAACAAAATTATTTTTGATTTATCTACAGAAACGCTAAATCATTTAATTCTCACGGAATGAGATATCGGCTCTTGTTTATCATGTCTTGCTGCTGTGTTGATTAATTGCTAGTCGTGTAATTGATATGTAACCTCAGATCGGAAGTAAAGTTTACATCAGAAAGTGTTTAATATTTAAGATGTACAATGTTAGGAAATTTATAATTCGATAGCGATTGCTGTAAAATATTACTATTGTGTTTAAAACAACTTCGTGAATTATAATTTTAATACGATCTACCGGAAACCACCTTCTTTAATTGTGTAAGATCAAAAAATGAATAATCAATAATGAACTGAAAATGGAGCGAATAAAAAAGGCATATGCGTTTACATGTTTATACGTAAATCCTAGAATTATAATACTCTAAAATTTAATACACACAGTACATATATAGTAATATTTTTCAATCACCAGAGGCAACATGTATAATCTTTATTTGCAAATAAGATAATAATTAATTCTAATTAAATAGATTCAATGATTTTTAATTATCATAAATGTTACAAATGTTCTTGCCCGAATGAATCTAGAAACTTGTCGCAAGTATCCGAGGAAAAAAATATTAATTTAACATCAAATGTAATAACTGCCTGTCACATTATATTATGCAAGTATTTATTACCGTTTACTTATTATAGATATAAAAAGAGAGCTGAAAAATTGAATAATAATTGTGTACGGTGTCTCTATATGAGAAAAATCGAGACGCAAGACGTAAACACTAAATGACGTATCTTACACATATGTATGTATACTACATATACCGTATAAATTCCCTAAGTAATTTATTGACATTAGATAGCAATAATATTGACGGCCTACAAGATACTTAATCACAGGAACTGTAATTATTCTACAGTATTGCATTCACATACATAATTTTTTATGTATTTATATTGCGTCGCTTGCACAATATTAATATAGTTAAATTAATAGAAATGTGCATATCTTTTATACATTTCATAACTGAACGTTAATTATGTTTGTAATGGATACACGACGATTTTGTATGTAATTATTTTGACATTTATGTAATTCACGTACATTCGTCTATTTATAATATATTTATTATTGCTAAATTTTTGTCAAGTAACAAAATTTGATTTTGAATGCGCATAGTTTTCTAAAAGATAATTTAAAAATGCAAAACTGCAACAGAATGACATAATTAACGATCGTAAGAAACTCTGCGCTTTTATTTGCGCTGAAATAAAAAGATCGGATGGAACAGCGGTTTAAGTACTAAAGCTAACGTAACAGAGTAACCAAATGAGTCACATCGCAAAGTACATAAGATTGCGATGTGATTCATTCGGTTATTTTATGCAGTCGTCCGTTATCTGTTATGCAAAATGATCATAAATGCAATGTATCGGTACAGATATGGGCTTCTTTGCGATCGTTACATGAATTCTCGATCGTCGTAAGAATTCTACCATTGTCTCTTTGGTGAGACATGCACACACAAAAACTTAATGCCAATGAAATAAATAAATAATTAATTAATGTAGTTGGCAATATTCATGTATATAATATTTAGTTACTAAAAAAAAAAAGAAAAGAAAAAATCAAGTATTATTCAGAGTTGCAGCGGCAGGGAGGCGTTCCTGAATAGATTATAATACTTTGTCATTATCGCATATCAATGAAAATGCACGAGATAAGATCCTCGCGGGAAAACCAGAAATAGAATATCCGGTAAGTAATATTTAATAACGGATAGCGAGAACTTCGACATTTTTCAGATTCTTTTTCAGGGATAAATCTCGAATCGTTATGCATATATGTACGTATACGCAAAATACTATAAGTACGTTTACTTTGCGCCGCGCAGCATTCGCTGATGACATCCATGATGGAAAACAAATCGCGTAATCAGGTCAATTTGCACAATAAACACGGGCAACGTCCTTTTAATTGCATTACGATTAAATGGCTCTTTGCCCGCGACAAAAGCATTACTAATCGCGAGATCTCTCGGCAATAACCTTATTTAATCCTGTTTAAGTCGTACGCTCGAAAGTATTAGATTGCACAACTAATCGCACCCGTCTATCAGAATTGTGCTGTTGTAAATCCGTTATGCAAACAAGCACCTATTAATTAGACGACGTTTTTATCGGCTGATTCAAGATAAAACGTCGCTCAAACGCCGTTTATTTCTGCCGTGAATTTTTCATATTGAAATTCGATTCCTGAATATTCGATCAAAGAATGCGTATTCTCCGTAAGAATTCACGCGATGTGTGAATTGTAAGTTTCTGATAAGTACAGATAGGATGTGTCATATATAAGATTTTACGGAATATTAGCGAACGGTTATTGCCTTAAATGATACTACAATGAGCTCGTTGATGCACATGCAGATCCGTGCATAGTTCCAAGTGTATCAATGGAACCCTATTACTGATAACCACGGATCTCGGTCCCTAATCAAATTTAATGGAAAGATAGCCTGGGGGAGAATACTCGCTCGAATTATGTGTCGCCGGTAACGACCCCTAATCCCCGAACATCCTTCTCACACCGTCAGTATACAGTTGGATGTAGTACGTTAAGGGGACGAAGCACTTACGTCGTACGTATCTTCCAGTGAATTCACGAGAAACCGACGAACGTCTAGTCTTCTTGGCGAGCAAGTAAATAGGCTAATAAGTAGAATAAAAATAGTTACTTTTATCGAGTGCACGCGGCGATTTATTTCGAGTGTGTTGTCGAACGCTCGCTCATTCGCAGTTATACACTCATCTTCTTTTTCATCACACGAGACCACGTGTTTTGACGTTCAATTAAAACTTTCTCCTTGTCGGTTCCTAAGCGAATCATTGAAATAATTTAATCGTAAGCCTTATAAGTTAAATACGTACGTTTAATGGAAAAGTGTCCCTTAATGAACTTCATCAAAAATGCATGACTATTCGAGCAAAATAAATAACAAGTTAATCTTATCATATCATATTTGATTGCAATTGTTGCCTTCGAAATAAATGAGATCAATCTTATCTAACAATAAATATACATCTAAATATTTGTTAACTACATTTTTCTTGTTAAAATATGAATGTAAACGATATTTAGATGATTATTCTTTTTTATCAGTTTTAGTGATTATGAGATATAGATTAGATACTCCATCAGTATTAATTATAAATGTATTATTTTTTAAATGAAATGTAATATTAATATAAAAGAAGATAATGATTAGTATGCGTGCGTCGATTTATTCCTTTTAGAATTGAAATATATTATAACTTTAATATTTATTTCTGCATAACACCGCCTTACATTCTAAATTTAGATGGCAAGAAATGCTTTATATATAAGCGCCCATGCCAATAATAACCTCTGCCGAATACCTATGTGCTACACGAAGCAAGTCAAGACGAAATCACAATTTGAACGTATTACGAAAATGTAGTTACTTTAAATCATCATAATAAGACAATTGTATTCTAAAAACAAAAACGAAAAGATTAAAAAAAATATTAGTTTCTAATTTAATTTCTTCCAAACTGTCTTTATTCTTAAGAATTCAATATGCTATATCTATGTATGTGATTGAATAATTGTGATTAAACGAATCTCGACAGTAATGCTAATATTGTTGTTAAATTATCCATTCAAATCAGACTCAATCAGATGCAATTGTAACGCATTAACGATCAATTGAACACCACGTGCCACGATCGCGATACGATCAATATATATATAATACAACAGGTGGCTTATATTTACTATTCCCTGCCATCTACTACTCTATGACCAATATAATAATATAACATAATATATCCGAATCAATTTTTTTTTAACAAAAGGAAAAAGTTAATTATTCGAGTATGATATAGTGATACAAAGACAGTGCAAAATTTTTAATAAAAAAAAATGTATTCAGTATACTGATCAAAGAATTTTTATAATTAGACGATATAGACAGCTATAGGTACATCTGAGATATGTCATATTGGTTACCGATCGGCGATTATATGCAATGGAATATTTCCGTCACGTAAAATGTTCGTAAAATGAAGCTTTATCAGACATTCAAACTTGAGTTGTCAGATTGTAGCACTTACATCGATAGCGATAACGACTATGCGCCGATAATATATAGTAATAATAAACATTAGGTTGCGATACGCCGTACGTTAAAACTGTACAGCTGTATTTCCGCAAAATATTTTAAAAAATGTTATATATAGCAAAACTGTTTTTATTATAATTTTTTTATATGTCAAACATAGATTTTGAAATAGAAGTAAAAAAATCGATGAAATAAAAATCGATTATTTTTATTTTTATTACGTTCGACAAGTCGTTTTCGGCTGTATGAAGCTATCACACGATAAATCGTCCTGCTGATTAGGATCCCGCATTCGCATTTTGCGTGTGCGTACGCACTAACGCGCAGGATAGAGCATTACTCGAGAGCAACAGAAGCGGAACGGTGTTTGAGCGCGAGGCTGTTGTATCGTCGCAGGTGCAGTTAAGTGAATACCATACATCTCTGATGCAACGTAATGCATGCTCGCGTGCAGATCGCGTGTGATACATGACGAATGCAGATAATGCGCTAATCATCGGTGTTTCATTCGGGCAAATTTTCGTTCGTGTCACGCGATCAGTTACGTTTGAATGCCTCGAACGGCTCGAAATTAACCATCGAGCATGTATTAACTTAGCTTTTACAAGTTCCACATAAATTCCTGTCGATTCTCATTTCAATTATCAGTAATAAACACGTTTACTACAAATGTATGTGATAAAAGTAGTTCTAAATCACTTTTGAATGTAAGTCAGAATTTAAAAAACAGACATGGAATAAAATATTTTTAAAAATGTTATAGATAGCAAAATTGTTTTTATCATAATTTTTTTATACGACGTCAAACATATAGATTCTGAAACAGAAGCAAAAAAAATCAATTTTTTTTTTCATTTTTCACGGCTTTCCACAACTGACTAAACAGAAGCAATTAGTTTATATTAAAAACACTCATACAATCTTATATTTCGCGACATATATTTGTTTCTTCTTCACATTTACGCGCTTTTACGTTTACATTGTCGCGTCGGCCTGTCTAGTAAACAGTTTAATTCCTGCAACATGCGTGCAATCTGATGTCAATATTAGCTCGTGAAATAATTGTAACGTGGTTCGATAGACTTAAATGCTTAATACTTTTACTTTTGAGATATTACATATAACGTTTTGATGACTAAATTGCTAAAGTCGAATTAAATAAGTTTAATTAAGTTATCAATCTTAATTAAAGCGACACACGAAATTAATATCGTTTACAAGAAATTGGTAATTGAAACGATCTTGCGAATAAATTGAAATTGAATTAAAATAATTTGTTCATTATACGATCTTCCTGTTGAAACATGAATCAAGCTTCGCAAAGGATCGTGTTACACAGCCACGTCGAGGACAACTGGTCTGTCGACACGCTTAATATAATATAACTTTAATATTAACATGCGCAACTTGTTGATTTCGGTTTATCAAGGAAAAATAAATTCAGTACAAAGATGGAAAAGATATTGCATTTTCAAAGTACTTTAATCTTTTCATATAATAATTTGGATTTTTATTGTATTTTTCGCGGGACAATTGCAAGCTCGAATTAATATAAGGATCTAATAGCCGGATATACAAAAATTATATGGGAATTCCCGCAACACAGGACACAGATTCCACATTGATACGATTAAATTTTCTCCTGCTACACGAGTATTTTTATTACAAGTAAAAGGAATTGTATTATTGAAAGTGCGTCAGAAAGTGTTCCCCATTTTTGTCGAAGAATTGTGCATAATGAACGATATATGCGCATATAATAGTAAACGATAGCAACTCGTTTTGATTGACCATTCACTCAAGGCCTTCGACAGTCGCTAAAACTGTTCTATCAAAACAGATAATTACGATTGCTAGTGAGACGGGCAGCAACATGACGAAATTGTTTTTCGTCCGATTAAGCATCGAAGGTAAATAAGTCGCGTTTAAAGGTGCCCATCGTAAGGTCGACCTTGCCAAGTCATCATTAGTCATCGTCAATTAAAGCCAAAAACGATTATTCCCATTCCATAAATATCCAATGTGATTTAATTGTCAACTCAAAAATTAAATAAGGAATTTCTATAAATAATTTTTAATATAGTTCTTCTTACTAATTAATATTACTGCTTTTTTCTCGTCCTTTTTATTGATGTTCTGATATTTTTATTAATTCGATTTTTCGATCGCGACAAATATGGTTCAGTAAATTTTATCAACTTTTTGTGTCACTTATCTTCTTTTTTCTTAATTTTATATTCTGTCACGAGTTTAATATATATTTATATATAGATGACGAAGCACGAAATATTGGAATATATTTGATATACCGACAGATATTCAATATTAACACATAGCGATTGAGTTCCGTGTCAGTCTGACACTAGGCATGCTAAGTACGATGTTAAAAAATGAATACATTTGTATAAAGATAAATAATAAAAATGCAAAGGTTTATTAGCTCGCTCGCATAAAACTGTTCGGGACAACAAAAATGTGAATTCGCTAACAAAACGTACGTATTCAGTTGAATCATACAATTCACCCTGTATTTCACAAGGACAGTTTTTTTATTTTCTAACAAATCTTCTAAAGGCTCCCGTTGAGCAACTCCTCGTATAACAAAACTTCACCGTTCACTGCTCTTTCCATCTCTCTTTCTCTCGAACGCGGAAAACTATAATAGCTACAACATATTCATTCAGGATTTGCTACCGCATCCGATTCGAAAGGCTGCGAGAAATGCTTGGGAGACTACTTTATTGAGGCCGTTATATTTCATTGTCGATCGTTTATCGATTGTCTAGCTTATCGAGTGTCGCGATCAAAGGACGCGCGGTACGCGAGCATACTGTGACCATGAAGATGCTTCGTAATTCTCGCTACACCTCTATGCGATTTAAATCATTGAATCGCTGAGTGGTATTAGCTTGCTGAAAGTTAATTGATCGTTCGCAACGAGAACGAACAGAGTGTGTCGTTTAATCCGTCGACAACAATCGTAGAAGCTAATAAACGGTTTTATCGATTTTTTCCATTGAGAAAAGAATCGGTCTCGGAGATCATAACATCTTCCATGACGAATAATGACAAATCGTGAAAAGTCTCAGATATTACTGCATATTTACATTGTAATTTTACATATACTCTTTAAGTTCATCTGATTAAGTTCAATAAGAAGAAGTCGATCTGTCATACATATTTAGAATATAAGGATAGCCTTGAACTTCACGATTCTTTATTATAGCTTTCAAGGCTATCAAAGTTGAATTTCAGACATAGCTGCATAGTTATCAGTGACCTTCGAGTCGATAAACCGACGAGGCCAGTCGTTATCTTTGGCATTTTCCGTTCTCTATAGTTGCTCGCGTATAAGGGCGTAAACAATCTCAACATACGACATTGTAAAAATGTGCAGACAAAATAGGGATATACATATTTACACGAAAGTATAAGCTACAACATATTCGTCAACATATGTCAATTTTAATTTCCATATACGGTGTAGATTACAATAATATCGCACATTGCGATACGCAATAGCAGTAATATTTGCGTTTAATCATTGCAATTTAAGTTCAGATAACAATTACGTTATCGCGTAACGCTAATTTTAGATATCTTCTATTCAGTTGTTAGCACATAAGAATGCATTGCAAAAACTAGCAAATCGAGCATCGATTAAGTCTATTTGTCATTCATACAAGTACAAAATAAATATTAATCTTAATTTAATTGGTTTTTGATGTCAGTTAACATCTTATATGAATTAACAAGTATGTTTAAGTGTTTATAATATACGGATGCATATCTCTTGCCATATGTTACGACAAACGGCAACATCAAATAGGAATTGTTTTCTAATTTGTATGCAACATATGCGCACATTGTATATTTTGCAAATTTAAATAGAAAATGGACAGAATTCTATTTACCTTTATATAATATATCAAGAACTGTGGACTCATGTGATAAAATTCTGTTGTTAATCCAAGCTACAAAATGGTTTTGACATTAAATTTTATGCGCATTCTTTCCTTTGGAGATATAAACGCAAATGATTATACAGTATCGTATATAGATTTGCAATTTTTATATTATTATAGAAAAAAGATCAAAATCGCACGCACTGTCTTGATTTCTTGACTTTTCGTCTAATCTTATATCCTTGCTCCTTCTCTGGCAATGCAACACTTCTCGTCGGAGATCTTGATAAAAAATAAGTTCTAGTTTATCGTAATAAATCGCTGCAAAATTATACGAAGCTGCGGCATAATTACGCG
The DNA here is from genome assembly GCF_000956235.1 of Wasmannia auropunctata. Lineage (NCBI taxonomy): Eukaryota > Metazoa > Arthropoda > Insecta > Hymenoptera > Formicidae > Wasmannia > Wasmannia auropunctata. The sequence goes on from NW_012026779.1 coordinate 2,800,059, forward strand.
ATGATTGCGGGTCTATCCAAGGTTAATTAGATATCCTGCTACATTAAAAATGAGGGCGTCACCGATCCTAAGTATCCTAAACTATATCTGTCTGTCCCTGAACCTGCAAGAACGCCTGCTGCTCCTACGGAGCGTATATAAGACTGACGGCGTTCTATTACAATGCGCAGTGTTAGATTACCATCTCGTCGACAACAACCGAGCATTGCGTTTGTTAGCGCTTGGAGAACTCGTTTTTACAGTTGCAATTCGTACACTCTCGATTCAAGTGCGGAAAAGCTCGCGGATTTTATTATTCGTCATGGAGAACATACACGCGTCAAATCGGGTTGATGCGATTCGCAGCGACAAGACCACCACCAGTTTCGTGAAAGATGCGCCGAAAATTACGAGATACTCGGTAAGAAGTAAGCGGACAAATTGAACAAGATTAAAATTAAAATAATAATCCGTGCATATTGTGTTACTTTAAAGACTGAACTAATGTTTGATGAATTTGGCGTAATATTGTCGAAATGCTTTACTTCAGATTCGAAAAATATAATTTTTTTAAAGATCTGCTTTTATAAAGACTGCAAACACGAGATTGCACCTGATTTTGAGTTCAATTAGATAGAGAAACATTATTTTTATAAGATCGTGATAGTCAAGAAGCACTATTTTGCCTTGTGGCTCTTATTTCTCAGTTTTCTTATTATTTTTGTTATATATTACGCATTTTATTTGAAATATCACTGTTTTATTTTACGAAATAAATATGAAAATTGTTTTCGCATGTGCTTATTATGTCGGAATGTTTGATCGTGTCACAAATTATACCATTTTCAATTTTTGATCGAGTGTGATACTCCTCTTTGAAAATAAACTTTATAAACTTCAATTATACTTCTGAGGGATAGAACGCGGGGTTTCATTGCCTTGGTGATGACTGATGATGTACGCGTAAATGTGCCTTCTAGTGCGATCTAATCGTTTTCTCATGGTAATTGTACATATAGGACATCAGGCATTATTATGCAGATTATTAATTATACTACAAGAACTCTTAATGTAACTAATGACACGCTCCCTTTGACATGACGTAACTCGAATGATGACAACGCGTCTTCACAATTGCATCCTTTTGCAAACGTAATGACGCAGATGTTGACTCCCTTATTATAAATCTTATCAGCGCATTTAGCGAGCGATTATTTTATGATTTAGCATTTTAGCAAATGATTATTAAATGACTTAGTGGAAGGACAATTTAAATCATACAACGGCGAACAATAACGGTGTAACATTCAAGGCAAAAGAGTTTTGCATTCCGCAAGGTTTCCTCGCGTTTTAAATAACGCATCATATAATATCACATAGCAGTCAAGGAAACGTCTCAGAAGATGTCTGTTCAATATTCGAAAAAATTGATTTAAAATTAAAAAAAAATATCTAAACGTCCTACACTTTCAGAGGATCTTTAGTCCCACGTTATTTTATATATTTCCATGACGTTTACGAAGCTGTCGTGTTTTGAAAACGCACATTGCATCCACACGCAGCCGGTCTTATCGACTCTTATAAATCACTGCTTGGAAGTAGATCAATGACGAATTATCGCTGGGTGACGTTGACCGCCCAATGACCGATCGCGATAAAACGCATTGGACAAATGAGAATGTCTTACGCATGTTGTCGTGACATGCAATGTAATAAGTTGGTACATCATTCCCATATCAGAAAGTCTTCTCTGAATTCTCGATTCGAGAATCGTGTAGCAGCGTCTCGTGCAAATTACGAAATAAGTTTAAATTTCCTATCGAAATTTACATTTCCTATTGTCGGAATTGCGCGACGCGTGTCTCATATTCCGGTTAACTATGTATACCCCAAGGTACGGCTAATTAAGATATACATCGATCATCAAATAATAGCGTTCAATATCAATAATATATCAAATAATATCATCAGATGTCTACCGTATCGACCACTGCATTGTAAAATATTAACTAATGTTTTTAATTTTTTTTGTAATTTCTAAAGAAATAATAACAATTTCTCAATATAAAACTAATATATTGTAATGTTGTAATCTTCTCTTACAATGCCAAATAATTTTTGTAAGACCTTACAATATTCTCATTTTCGTTACGTTTTCATTTCAGTTGGCCGATTCGGCTGACGGATCCAACAGCGATATGGACTATCACATTCAGATAATTACTAAGGATGATCAAATGAGGGTGATCAAGTTCCTGAGGAGATTCTTTTTCAGAGATGAGCCGCTCAATCAGAGCGTCCAATTGATTCCAGAGGGTGAAGACAGTACTTGTGTGGAATTGGAGGACTACTGTAATCTCGCCTCGTTCGACAATAACTTGAGTCTAATGGCAGTTTCCGCGAATGATGCAATTGTTGGAGTTCAGCTCAATGGTAAAATTGTAACAGCAGTCTTTTGTTCACTTTGTGAATACTCAAATTTCTTTATATATACCGTGTCTTTTCCTCAAATCTTTGAAAAACACAGCTCAATTACGACCAATGTCAATAAATTTCGTTTTACGTCATCTAAATCGATCGTCTTATTATATCTTCCGAGCGATAGTCATCAAGCATATATTCTCAGAAAAGAGTTTTGAATGACGCAAAAATAAATTTTTGAATTATGCAAAAATATTAAATATTTATTTTCATTTTGTTGCTAAAATCAAAGTGATTAAAATTATTTTCCAACTATTGTCTATAATATTTTATTAAATGTTCTTATTTAGTTTGATCTCTCATATTTGCAACCAAAAAAGTTATTCATCAATACGAGACATGTATATTGACATTTCGTCGGATGAATATATTTATATATTGGTTAATATATAAAAAATAAAAGGAAATGTGTACATACACATCCTTATCTTTTTGAAATACGGATCTGTCGTCTTGCTTGAGCAAATGCAAAAATAGTTAATTTGAAACGTATCTTAACTGTATTCAAATAAATGCATACGGAGAGAAGAGACTAAAGAAATACAACGGTACCGTTCGTCGTTATGTAAAATGCTACGGATCTCGAATAATACCGTGAGTTATTATCCAATACCGGTTCTGACTCGAAATAGATAATTACATCACGTAATTTGCTGATAAATATGTATCTATAAAATGGACAAACAACGCTTAAATGACATTCGAAAATCGTATATTCATAAATTATGCATTGCACATGTGCGAATCGCTAACGGTGCTGCGAAAGTTGTTCATTGTAAATTGCATTCAAATCAGAGATTTAAATGCAATTTAAAATCTCGATATAGTTAAATAATAATGTAGATAATAGCTTAAGTCAGAGTAAGAGTAGCAAAGCTGTTAAAAGCTAAAAACTAAAAAGCAGAAGAGATCTTTGCGAAAATTTATGTTTTTCAATATTTTTAAATATAATAAAAAAAGATGGAAAAAACATTATAGAAAAAGATTTTACTAATATATTTTTATAAAGAATATTACATTTACAAGTGAAGAAATATTATCGAAATAGTAATAAATTCTATGTATTACAATTTAACAATTTTAAAGACAGATTAATTGGATCTATCTAGATATCACTCGTTCCATCTTTTAATATGCAGAATTACTAATTCGCAAAGTTCATAAAAAAAAGGTATCACGTAACAAGTCGGGAAATATATTCCTTCATTAAAAACTGGAAATACAGCTATAACATATTTTATGTTCAGACAGTAAGATTTCATATTCAGATAATTTGTAATTTTCGTTAGATAACACTGCTATTACATAAAAATATTTAGTATCAGTTTTTCCACAATTAATTGGAATAGAAATATTATTTTATAAAAGATATCTAAATATTAAATGACGAAACGAATTAAATTACCTTGATTATAATTAGCGTACTAGAATATTTTTAGACGTTTGTAATACACATTTGTGCACTAATTTCATATTATATCTTAATTTAATTCCTGGCTTATCATCTGCGATAATTAATAGCTGTCGTTAAGATAGTATATGCAAAATGCATTGCAAGACACAGCTATATAAATACATCATGCCATATTATTTATACGCGAGAATGTATCTATTGAAATAATCTTTCTCGACTTCGCTCTTAATGAATATTGAAATGTATAAAAAATCTCATGGAATAAACCGTTGTTCAGAATGTCTTCAGAATGCAAAAAAATTGCCTACGATTGCAAATGATCCAATAATGATGAAGAAACTGTTATTTGGTCGCCTCCTTAATAATTGCGCATTGCGGCGCAACAGTAAATTCATTATATTAATTTAATTTTAATATATAAATTAATCATTTTGTAGATTTACACTTACGATATCTTTTACTCTACAGGCAAAATAGATCCTCCGTCGAATGAAGAACCAGAATATATACGATTGTGTAAAAACGCAAAACTTAAGAAGATACTGAGATTACTACATCACATAGACAAAGGTGCGAATAAGGAAGGAAAATTTCGGGATTCCAATGTCTTGGAGATCAGAATACTTTCGGTGGACACGAATTGGAGAGGACAAGGTATCGCGAAGACTCTCATGGAAAAAACAGCGTAAATATTATCTTACATTTTGTAATATGTTCGATCCGAGACGGAAGTATTTAAGAGCGAGCGAAATATTTTTTATTTACTTACGAATTACAGAGAAATTGCAAAGGAGCAAGGATTTCATTACCTCAGGGCAGACTGCACGTCCTTTTTTTCCGGTAAGTTGTGCCAGCGACTTGGCTACGATCCGATATATAAAGTTAATTATAACGACTATGTGGATGAGGATGGAAAGCCAATCTTCTCACCTGCGTCACCGCACATAGCTGCTGTCACATATATAAAGAAATTATGAAAATAAAGATGGGATTGAAAAGAGAGTGCATCTGGGATGTACGAAAGTTGTGTGAAGAATAATAAAAAGTAGGATATATTATTAAAATATATAACGGTATCTTTACTGTAAAAAAAACAATAAATAAATTTTATAATTTACTGTACAATATATAAGTATATAAAAAATTGCATACCGTTATATCAACGTAGTATTAAATTATTGTAAATACAGTAATTTCGAGAAACGAAATTAGATTTGAGATAGCATAGATATCTAGGTTTAAATGCGCAAAAAATATATTATTGGCGGAAATATATATTACCGATACGTATGTGTATATAATTTAAAGTTATAAGTCTAAAGAATGTAATTCACATTCTTGTCTACTTATAAGTATTATCCAAAAATTTTAGACCAAAATATATTGTAAAATATATACAATAATGCATTATCGACAAAATAATTTTCTTACTCGCCTCTGTAGCAATTTTTCCTCATATATATAAGTATCAATAAAAATAAAATTTAATCATCTTTTTTAAGAATTTTCAAGCATATAATTGAGCATTGAGAAAGAACACTCTGTAACTGATTTTATAGATTCAATATATCAATATATATATCATAAATATATATCATATATTTTCTTTATTTAGCAGGTAAACAAGGTTTTATAAAAAGCATCCAAAAATATAAATATAAAACCATCTTTGTAAAATCCATATAGTAATAGAACCTATCTTTAGTACAACAGGAAGGAAAAGGATATAAAAAAAACAGTGTCTCTAATACTGCTATTTTTTAATTTCTAGTAAAATTCTTGCTAACATTCGCTGTCGTCTTTAATCAGATACTCGTTAAAATCCTCTACAGAATTAAAATCTTTTACAAAAAACTGATCATCGGGGTTACGTGCCGAGTCTCGAATTTGTTGATATTCGTTCTCAATTTTAGCATTTCGTAAAATTACTCTTTTTCTTACATTCATAGAATAGAGGAAGAAAATGGCTTGCAGCAATCCTAATCCAATACATGCAAGGGCTATTAGTAAGCCAAAGAGTGCATTTGGCTTGTTCGGAGGTGGTGGCCATGGTCCTCCTGCTGCACGTACTTCGTATTCCCATTGACTCCCATATTGCCTGTAACAATGTATTACGTTAACTGCATTAGATTTTTTGCTCTCTGTTAGATGTTTATACATGTAATATAGAATAAATTACAAGAATAATTCGCTTTAAATAACATATTAGTTTACTCATTAAGTTTTATACAGGTTTCATATGTTTGAAAATTTTTATAAAAATATTGAAATTTTATTTTTATTTATACTCATATATATATATATATATATAGGGAAAAACTGCTACAGGGGTTAAGAAAATTATTTTGTCAAGGCACACAAATTTAGAAACGCAAAACCAAAAATTTGTGAGATACAATTTGCTCTACATTGTATGAATGTTTTTTAATGAAATCAATATCTTAATATATTAACTTACGTGTTTTGTGAGTTATGTGTATAGGATGGGTTGTATCTATTATACTTCAACTCAAAATCATATTGGCGCCTCGTACTTTCTTTACCCAGAATCTTGTATGCCTCGTTCAATTTTACAAAATCAGTATGACCTTGTTTGCCACTAGTATCGGGATGCAGCTAGCAAAAATAAATGTACATGTATTTTATAATAATCATACAAAATATATAAATTTAATTTATATATAAAATCAATATTTTCTGTATTGAAAATACAGAATGGCGAAAGCAGAAAATGCTGTTTACATTCATCATAATATTTATTTAAAAAAAGTCATATATTGAATTCTCCTTTAGTACAAATTATCTAAAGTCTAAAGCGTTACATACTTGTTTTGACAATCTGATAAAAGCATGTCTGATCTCTTTCTGCGATGCATCGGGTGAAACGTTTAAGATTTCATAATGATTCTGCTGGTACCTTCAAAACGAACGCGCTACATTGGCAATAAATCTGTTTCTTTTAGCAGCTAACAATATACTTTTTGCACTCAGAACGAAACATATATTTCCCATCTCATATATATTAAAGGGATCGAAAAAGATTGTAACAGAGTACAAAAAGTGACTAGCTAAAACAAACAAATTTATTGCTTGATACAGCGATTACAAAGAAGATTCTAACCTTCGAGTTCCATAACTTCTGGTGGCTACGTAACAGATTTCCGGTTTGCACAGTCGAAGGAATTGTGTCATCGTTCATCGGCGCGATGTTTCTCAATAAAGCGATAAGTCATTTCGAAAACTCGAAACATTTCGCGCATCGACGACTCGTCTGTCGGACGACTGTCACCATTTTTTGTACAAAAAAATAACATCCGGCATACGTCGCTAATATTGTCGCGGGTTAAAGTAGTTACCTTTCTATTCTGCATTTGATATTCGTATGATCGATAAGTGATGTTGTAAAAAATCTACTTTATCGGTTCCCTAAAACCGACCAAGCCGACGTGTACAGTTATTTGACGTTTAGCGATTGCGCACCCTGTACCTGCGCGTGGCACCACTGTTAACGGGAATGTGGAGAAGCGAGGGATTGGCCGTCGAAAGACTCGAAAATTGTTTTCGTTAGAGAACCGCGTTTTGAAAGTTGATGCGGCGATCGGAGCGGAGACCGCGAGTCGCGACAGATTTCCGGCGTTTACGATCCGTCTTCTCGTGCCGGGCCCGACGATGGTGCGATACGCCGCCCTGAAAGGATTGTACGACCTGGAGAAGACGATCGGTAGCGGTGGCTTCGCCAAAGTCAAACTCGCGACTCATGTCGCTACCGGCGAGAAGGTTGCCATTAAGATTATGGAGAAGACCGCGTTAGGCGTAAGTAGAATCCCTCCAATTATTTATGGCTTTATGCCATTTATGGTCACTTTATCATAGACAGGAAATTTTATTGCAGTTCTGCCAATCAGCATTTTACTCTCTAATCTTCCATTCCATCTTGTAAAATGTATTTATTATATTCTAGGAAGACTTACCAAGGGTGAAGGTCGAAGTGGAGGCACTTAAAACACTGTTGCATCAACATATCTGTAGGCTGTATCAGGTGATAGAGACAGATAGTCACTACTTCATGGTGATGGAATATTGTTCCGGTGGAGAATTATTTGACCACATAGGTAACGTATCACATTACCTTTGAAGAACTTTTTGTTACCTTGAAAAGCTACGAATTGATTTATTAATGACATTGTATTTGTGTTGCAGTTGAGAAGAACAGATTGCCGGAATCTGACTCGCGCAAATTTTTTTGCCAAATAGTGTCTGCTGTCGCATACATGCACAATTTGGGATACGCTCATAGAGATTTAAAGCCTGTAAGCATATTTTTTCTCTCTTTTACGATACATGTTATCTGAATAGGATTACATTTCTTTCTTCTTTAACAGGAAAATGTTTTATTGGATAAAGATGAGAATTTAAAATTAATTGACTTTGGACTATGCGCAAAACCCAAGATGGGAATTCAGGCACATTTATATACCTCTTGTGGTTCACCCACATACGCTGCCCCAGAGCTTATAATGGGAAAGAAATATTTGGGTAAATAATTGAGCTTTTAAAATGCTTCCAACATTTCTCTGTAATTTAATATTTAAGATGCAAAATCTGTTTGCAGGTTCAGAAGTAGATATCTGGAGTATGGGGGTCCTTCTTTACGCTTTACTGTGTGGCTTTTTACCCTTTGATGACAATAATTTAGAGAACTTGTACAAAAAGATACTTGTAAGTTTTACAATTGCCACGCACTTGCATATTGTGACATAAATATACAAATTACACTTATTCTAGAGTGGCAAATATGAGGAACCATATTGGTTGTCTAATAATAGTAAAATGCTAATCAAATCAATGTTACAAATCAATCCAGCAAAGCGAATCACCATTCACGAATTATGTCATCATCCATGGGTTACTGGAAATTCTCTGAAGTCTATATCATTTATTCACAGAACAGAAGTAAGAATTTTTTGGTACAGAAAAAAAATTGATCTTATAGTTCTAAATATTTTATAAAATTCTTTTTTTCTATGTAAACATTTAGCTTGAAAAAGATGACGAGGTATTGAGTACTATGTCTGCCATTTGTGGTGGGAACAGTGTAGATATATGGAAGAAACTTGTGCAGAGTGATAGAACTGATTATAGAACGGCTACATATCTGTTGTTACTCGACAGAAAATTACGTGGACTTTCATTGAAAATAACGTCTGCAATGAAGTCTCATCTTAAGCAAGAAATGGTGAGTCACAAAAATTTTTTTCAATATGAGATTGATGTATTTCAATTTGCAATTGATTAATCGTACAAATTTATTATTCTATAGAATGGCACAAATTTTCTACAACGTGAAGTAATAGTCAATAATTTTTTAACTAAACTCGATCATTCTCCAAGAAGCAAAAACATTGAGCAATCTCCAACGATTGATGTCACTTACAACATTTTGCCCCCAAAAAATGAGAACTTTATAGAACCATGTATATCGACAAGAAAAAGATTGCGAAGCAGAGACTGTGATGACGTATCATCGCCTGGTAAATATTTTATCACTATTTCAATATCTTAATTCTCTTTTTACTGTTTGTATCAAGAATTTTTCGCGTATTTCTGTTTTTAATGTTTTTGTACATTTTGTACATTTTACATGCAACTGTTTGTCAAACGCGTTACAGCCGCAGTTAGTTTTATAGTACATTTTCTAAAGTTTATTTCTAATTAGGTGATACTAACACCTAATTAGAAACTTTAATGAAAGTTTCCGACCGCGATAAATTACTACAGTAGTCGCGCGAAAAGCAGATAATTACCTCGAGAAGAGCAATGACTTGCTAACAAACGCAATTTGAACTTAAGAATTTCCGTGTACAAGAGAATCCTTCTCCAAAACTCCTTAGAAGATATTCCACTATTCCTCAAGCACTACTTACGCATGTGAATCCTCATCACTCAGAAAAGTATTAAACTTTAGTAATATATGTATTTATGTAATAAATAATTAATAATATATAAATGATATTAAAGTTATGCTTATGCTTTGGCCTTTTAATATTATTATAGTTCCAGCAAAGAGGTTACCTGAAAATAGATCAGCTACTCCAACGCAATCCATGACACCAGATACAAAGTAAACTTATGAGTAATACAAATAATATAACAAATACGATGTTTAAAAAAATAATTAATATTATAAATACTATTTTTAGAGTTTCTCAGACATCTACACCTGGTAGCGCAAGAAAAGTTATGATGGGTTTAGAGCGAGGATTGAATCGAGTAAGGTGTGTTCTCACCCCGAAAAGGCGAGTGAAGAACGAAAACACCGATCCTGATGAACCAAATATATTGTCGGGGAAGGTATATTTTACATCTAAATTATATGAAAATACCATTACAAGAGAGAAAAGTTTCTGCAAATGGCGGTAAATTTTATTTTGTTATCAAAGGGTCTTTCCAACGTATCTGCAACATGCAGTGGTTGTCCAAAACATGTTCTCTCGAAATTACGAAGAGCACTTCGGCAAAAGGGTATAATGTGCCGTCAGAAAGGGTAATTGTATAATTTTATTCAGATTGTTCTCTATACCGTTGTATTATTATAAACATATTTTGTTGTAGATTCATTTTGCAAGGAGAAACTGAAGAGTCCTTTACGGAAGATAAGAAAAACTCGTCGAAATCGATTTCCTCGCAGAACTCCTGTTCCTTCGAACTGGAAGTCTGTCTCTTGGAAATCGGTCCGAACGGCAAGCGATTAGTCGGCATTCGTCGGAAAAGACTAAAGGGTGATGCATGGGTTTATAAACGTGTCTGCGAGGAAATTCTTGCTCTCACGGCAGAGGATATTTCGACAGATTCAGAGGTTTCTTCTGAATCCAAGTGTCCTATTTAAAATAGATAACTGGATGAAACACTTGGATAAAATGGACTCTCTCATAATTATATATACGATATAGATTTCTCGATATACAGACATTCTTAACAATCTAATTATATGAGAGGGACGGACGTCTTGACCTCCTAAAACTATATGATGATATTGAGATTTATGTTTTATAAAAAGACGTTATGTGCAACAGATAGTATAAGACTTAAAAATATGCAATTCCTAAATGTATTCAAATGTTTAATTTAACTATCAAAAAGAATATTATTTTGCTTGTAATGTACATTTATTTTCGCTAAAGGGGTAAAGTTATATGAGTAACAGATCTGTAAAGATCTATAAACATATTTTTTGAGGTACGGGTAATATAAGTGAAATTATAAAAATATTTATGTGATATGTCACTTTAATAAATTTATCGTCATTCCTATACATACATCCTTTACTATCTACATTTCAAATAAAAATGAAATATATCTATTAAAATGATTGAACTGTTATAACGAAAGGTTACAGTACCATTTCTCGACAAATTTTGATAGAAATCGGAAGAAAAAAATGACGTTTTTTTTTTGTTCTCCACTTTTCGTGTAATATCAGTATATTGATCCCAAGAATGTTTCGACCAGCGCGATCGACTATTCTATGGACAGCACAAAGAAATTTCTTGCGCGAGCACTTTGAGTGCTCCTTGCTTGCCCCTTTCTGTCCGGAATATGTAAAGCTCAATTTCGCGTTTATACCGCAGATATAAAGTATCGCGGCCCGTTTGAACCGGTCCGCAGGCTCTGCCACCGGCCGGTATAGAACTATAGACAGGCGAAGATATAAAATCACCACAAATCGATCAGCATAAAGTGGTGCCGCGCGTTTACTTCACTTTCGCTTTATGGGAAGACGAAACCGACCTTTTATCTTTGCCCGCTCAATAATCGCCGGCTCTTCCCCGCGCGTAGTGTACGTAGACAGGTATCCCTCTCTCTCGCGTGCGCGCCCAGTCCGATCGCGCGGCGCGGCCGGTGTTTTTTCTCCCATATACCGATTCGGTACCGGTGCACAGACAAAGCCAAGCTGCTGCGGCTTACCTTACAATTGCCGTACTTGCAGCGCGTACACTCAAAAAAAAAAAGAAAAAAAAGGAAAGAAAAATGAAAAATGTGCAGATTGCCCGCAGAGTTGTAATATGATGTGAGATTATCATCGTCCGCTTTTGGAGATTTTTTCTACGCGGCGGAACTAAAATAGAACATTGAAAAAAGAATAGTATGACAGAGAAAGTATATAGTATCGTATTGAAAAACAAATATCTATACAAGAAAAAATAAAAATAAATTGCTTTTAAACGTGTATCGCGCGCAAGAATGTCGGACTTATAGAATCAATGAGCTAGCGATTAATTTTTATAAAACAAGTTTCCTTATAAAATTAATCCCAAGTCTAAAACAAAACACGAGGGACTTCCTGCAGTTCCTGCTTGTGATATAAGTTTCTAAGCTGACCGGGTATAAATTGCAATTAACAGTATTACCCGTGCGTGAGTGCACGCACGTGCATGTTGCGATCTTCCTATTCATCATTATTTTTAAGCTGGAAAAAACCGAAGCATAATACAAGAATATATAAATTTAACTTATATAATATCTATTTTACACATGTGACGCTTAAAATAATTCTGTATTACTTATGTTCGTATTTTTGCGTACGTGTGCACTATACAAATTTATATTTCACATCATGATTTAATGCTAAATTATTTTAAATTTAATTAATTACATGAATTAAGTATTAATTAAGCAGCTTTTTATTTTTGGAGATTTTTGATATCCCACTTTTTTTGCAAACTTTCAATTCTTTCTTGAAAAATAGGACTTTCGCAAGAGATATATCATGTAAGAGAAAACGCGAAATCTTAAACAATCTATGTTTTGAACGGTTATTGAACGGCTGTAACGCGTAAGACATATTTATTAGATATAAATTAATTGTGACTGTTGTTAACTTAAAGTCGAATGAATTTTACAGCGTGTGAGACGGCGTTAGCTACCGAGAGGACGTTATTGCCCATATGCTGCCTCGTTCTCGCCATCGTATCGGCCGCTCGACACCGGTTCGTACCAATTACCGTCTAGCCGGCAGCTAATTAAGGATTGGGGCAATGAGGCCCGGCGATACAGTTTCCGCGATAATGATTATCCGCGACGGTAATTGAGCGAGCGGCTACATATGAAACGCCGCAGGGGCAGCGTACGAAGAGAGAGGGAAAATGCGAGGCGTGAACGACGAAAAGAGAAAAATAAGCTACATCATATCGGATTGGAGGCATGTAAGTTTCTGACTTTTTACACTTTATATATCTACTTTTCCCATAATTCTAAATTCTGCCTCCGCATTCTTCAATCGTAAAATCGCAACGTCACGATTTCCTCTATACACTCGTGGAGATATTCCTATTTGCCTTTCTAGGATTAGATTTCTGACGATTTTATTTGTGCATTAGGAAAGTTCTGTGGGAAAGAAAGAGAAGAACATACACCTCGCCGAGGAAGACGATAAAAACGGTAGCGGCGTGGATGATTGTGAGCCGAGAAAGATGGAGGTCCTTATACCAACTTGGACTGCTTCGAGTCAGGCGAGCTCGCGAGCAAGACGCGTTACCAAGAGGTAAGTGTAAGCATATGTATAATACAAAGGCACGCATACGAAGAAGAAGTATATAAGGGTGGCACGCGCGGCCCGCTTCTATCGCTTCCGGGCATCAGCGTGCTCGCGAGCCGCGGCTAATTGCTCTTTAATGCAAGCGAGCGAGCGAGCGAGCGAACGGGCGCGTTGCTTTTCTTGGGCGTATGTCGAAGAAAAGCCAGTCTCGACAACATAGTTAACGACGAAAATGCCACATTAGCGATAATTCTGCGTTTGATACTATAAAGTGGCTTTTCGTAGGGCAGTCACACGGCTTTTCTTGTTTAAAGAAATTTCGGGAAATCTCATTAAAAACCAAAGCCTTGAGGAATCGGATTGTCTAATTTGATCTTTATCTCTAATTTATCGCATGTTTTTTTTTACCTTCCGATATTAGAAAATTAAGCATTTCTTCATATGGCGAAACAATGCAATCGTGGCACTGGCGGGTGAAAGTAAATGTAGTTGTTACAGTTTCTTCATGCAATTGTGTTTTCTTGAAACGCAGTTTCTTCCGACGTACGGTTTTTAAAGTGACATTTGTTATACGTAAAAGAGGCGATTTCTTTGCACACCTGCGTACACCTGATGTATACATCAGTGTTACGCTGTTTCTGCTTCGGCTAGGCAGAAGCCGCGAAGTTATGCAGCTTGCACTCGGAAGAAAGACGGGGAGCGCTAATCATCCGGCTTGCCTATTTCCATTTTTCTTCTTTTCTTTCGGAGTCGGTCCTGTTTATTCGCGAGAGGAATGGGCGCGCTACTGGTAAAAATAAAGGGCAGAAAGCCCTGGATTCGTCGAGGCATGACCAGCGCGTCCACCAGAAGCTCATACATATGTACGCGGCTTGAACCGGGCAGTGGCGAGCAACCCTCCTCTTCCTCCTCCTCCTCTTCCTTCCCCTTCTCTGGGGACTCGCTCCCAGAGGGAGACCCCTCCGGAAAAATGAATATGCAGCCCGCGTATATAGGAGGGTATTATTTTATAAAATTTACTATCTCGTGCCTGCGCATTATCCACCCTCCTGCCAACCCCACCGGCAGATTCGTCGCGAATTTTCCGCGCTAACGTGAAACCGGATTTCTATAGAACGCGAGAAAATACATTCTTCAAACGGACCAAGCGCTTTCTATCCGAAAATATATATATTCCGATTTAAAAGTAAATTTCTCCGCTGTAAATTTATCTCACAATCATTCAGAGTTTTGATATGTTTGAAACTTATATCACGTAGTTCTAGTCAAAGATCTCAGTTGAAGCGCTTTATATTAAAATTGATTTCTTTAGTATGAAAAATATTAATATATTTTATTGTCGAAACGTATCTTAAAATAAGCAAAATGGAATTAAAATACGCGGTATTGTAACGCGGTGGAAGAAATCTGTTTATAGTTTGTCTTTACAATTCTCGTCATAATTTGTACCTTCGGCGCCTTCTCACCCCACCTGTTCCACAACACTTCCTTCGGCTAGCGGGGTGGTGGCCCTCAACCGAGGTCTAATTACAACGTCGCTCGCGAGCGTAACCGCTTGTGTTTTTCCAAGTGTGCTTCGTGCGCGCGGGGCTGCTCTGACGCTTCTATAAAATTGTAGCCCCCTTATCGTCGTAGAGGAAACGAAACATTAAATCGGCTCCGGCCGACAGGGGCGGGCTTGTTTCGGTGGGTGCGTCTGAGATTTCCTGTGTGGACTGTGGATGCTAGGAAAGGACGGCTCCCTACGTAAAGGGCGCGTCCTGGTGTGCGTCCTCACGTCGAGCGCTCGATTTATATATGAGCCGGGGAAACATGAAATAATCCGTCCATCTTTACCGTATAAATATAAATGTAGATTGTATCGCCCTCGATCCCATTTCCATAATTTAGTCTTTTTGTCTTTTCTAGAAATATCAGTGCGGCGATATATTTCTACGATGGGAATGAAATGTAAATTCGCCTCTTCGTATATTTATTCATTATATATTTTCTATTGTAGCGAAGTCGTGGATGGCACGCGCAACGTTACTTCGTTCTCCACACTGAACGATCGTCGCGCAAACGCGTGTTCTTTTTTTTACGCGCTCTTCCTCTTACGTCCGCATCCTCGTGCCAATATCGCGCGATATCTAAACAACTTTATCATTAATGCAACAGTAGGAATTTGTATATAATGGTGCTATGTATGCCGGGCTGCCCGCACATAACGGTGATATCATAAGATACGAACCAATAGCTGCAATTGTATGGAAATATGTATCTATGAATGAAGACACTTTCATTTATGAAACCAGATACTTATGTACCGGACACGGGCGTTGTAACATCCTGCTATTATGTGTCCTTACCTACCTATTCGTTCTCTCTTTCTCTTCTTCTGCTTTTTTCTCCCTTCGTCTTCTCACTCTGATCCCCGCTAAAGCGTATACCCACCTTTAATGTCCATCGTTCGCGTAGATATTACGCTATCGCATCGATGTATATAATTTCACGAGTCTCGTGCATTTTTCGTCGTTTTCCGTAATAAGCGCGTTATCGCAATCTATCGCTTTTGCGAGTCGCGTAATCTCTTCCTTGAAGCCGAACATCTGCGCGCGGTTCCTGCCGCCGTGAAGCCATCGACAAGCGATTCTTGTAATTAGCGCTCGATATCGCAACGTCGCGTCGATTAGAAACGTTATAGAATCCTCCACAAAGAAATTTTATTTCAACTGTGCCGTCGTCCGCGTGGAAGGGCCTTCTTGCGACACGCTTGTACTTCGTGAGTCGACGGAAGCAACGTGCAACCCTTTCGAGGAGGACGAGACGGACGGGGAAGAAAAAGGCCGGTGAGCAGATAGCAGAAGGGAAAGGAGAGAACGAGGCTGAATGCGCCGACTGTGACGCTTTCCGGTCAGGTGCCGCCCTGACGATCCCTCTTCTTCCAATTTCCACGTCGAGATCCGCTCTCTCATTCACTAGCTTGCTTTTGCCCTCCCTGTTTTGCTCTTTCCCTCCATCCTCTTGCTCGAACGTCGTCCGTCTCCGAGAAAAACTGGCAGGAAAAAGCAGGAAACGGATTGTTTCCGAATGTAGATCAAGAGAGAATTTCTTTGAGGAGAGAGCGCGGACAAGCATCAAGTAACGATATTCGGTTATGGTCCTCCCTTGTGAAACGAGAGATGAAGACGTTCGCTCGACGTCGCGCGCGATAATTGGATTATAATTTTGATCCTCGATTACGTCACCGGCGTTTTATAAGGCTCATCACGCACTGTACATTGCACGAACGATCTGTTAACATTCTTATTTCACTAGTCAGCGTGATTGTATCTGATTGTTAATATCAGAATGAAGACAGCGGTCTCGGCGATTCTTTTTCTGTTTACCACATTATTATTCCGCGTCGTAATTATCGCGCTGCCTCGGGAGGCCATTGTCACAATGGACGTCCGGAGTTTCCCTACGATTATCGTACCGAAAATCTCTTCGTGGTCGAGCTCCTCATCGACTTCCTGCCGGCGATGGACGATGATTATTTGTCGCAATGGCACGGTAGACGCGCGTATAAAAATGATACCGACAACTCGATCTCTTTCATTGTCCACTATATTTGAGGCTCGTATCAAGAATTACGATAAGCAAATAACTTACGCATAGACATACGTCGTGTAATAAACGTATCCTCTATTGCAAGAGTATATGTAAAAAGATCTGAAACATTATTAGCAATTTGGCAGATAGGCGAGTTAGCAATTAAACAATCTATTCCGCTGACGTAAGATGATTTTATACGCGTTTCTGTTCTCTTATTTCGAGACTTTTTGTCCATCGATCCGCTGTTAATATTGCCAAGGTAATAATCTTTTCCCTTCATCTAAATTCTCTTTGAACTATGCAGAATGTCTCTGCACCGCATCATAATTACAATCGTCAGATATTTTCATTCGAATTCTAAAGGAGTAATTTTCGCGCTCTATCCGTGTTCATCCGTCGCAATCGTTATTAAATATAAAACCAGCAAGTCTTCGCGTTAGCATACAAATAACTTTCGTTTCACATAATCATCGTCGAATCGCCGTCAACGTCCGCGATACGATCGACTTTGGTATCGTTAATTAATCCCGTAATAACTTATCGCAGCACGGTTGCGGTTTCCTGTTTATTATAGCGTCATCGTTTTTAATTCGAGAGTCTAGTCATGAACAATATGTGCCACGAAATGTAGTCGTAAATTTCTTTTGGTCACTTTTAAAGAAGAAGAAGATAGAATCTTAAAACCTTTAGATTTGATTTCTTTCAAAAGCGCCGTTATCACTCAACGCGAACTTGCGTCTTTTCGAAATAATTCTCACCCACACGTAAAGGTTAATCAATTTGTGATTCTCTTCTCTTCACGGACGTCAAGTACCGTTGTCCGGTTCGCCGCGCGTTATCATTATCGCGAGCGCGATAATCTGCGCCACGCGCGGTCGAGGCCTCTCTGGCCGTAGTTTCTCCGCGATTATCCTACCGAAAAATCTCTCGCGCGCTCTTTCTCCTCACCCCGCCAGCACACGCCAGCCGGGGCCGGTCGTCGTCGACTTCCTGTGTACCCGCCGGTGGACAATGACCAGCACTTGCCGCAATGGCAGAGAGCGGCGGGGCAGACGCGCTCCTAATATCTATTCGGCCGATCTAGTTCGCGGAAGCCGCCGTTATTGTGGCACGAGTGTGTGCGTGTGTGCCGCCGCGCACCACACACAATCGCGGCCGCGCAGTAGATATACGGCGCGTACAGGGTGTACCAGGAAACGATCATCACGCGATTTCAGCATTTCGCAATTTGCGCACAGAGGCTTCGGACGCGCGGCGCGGCGTCTCGGACGTGTTATCGCCATTAATTCGCCGGAAGGTTCCGGGAGGAAGAGGAAAGAGATAGAAAAACAAGCGAAATTACGCGAGCGTTCCTGCTTGTTCGGCGCGATACGGATTTATACACCCCGTATGAATTGGCGTCAGGTACACGTACGCACGTACGCACGTACGCGTATCGCGGCGGGGACCCGCGGCGTGTGCGTGCGTCGGCGGAACGAAGAGGCCCCCGGCTTGGCGTGGCGTCGCGTCGGCGAGGACGAGGGAGAGAAACAACCGGAGGAAGGGGCAAGAAGGAGAAACACCTCCGGAGAGCCTCTCTGGAAGGAGGATATGATGGCTCGTGGCGTTATGCTCCGCGAGCTGTTATGCTCCTCGGGCACCATCGGACCATAAGCGAGGCTACTTCGCTCCGGCGCAACAGCCGCCACGTTTCTCGTTATATCAACGCATCGGCGTCGGCCAAATAAAGTTTGCGCGCGCGAACCTTTTTATCGCACGCGCGCCTTTTTTCGCCGGCGAGAAACACTCGAGTGAGATGAGAAATCGTTTTTTTGTCGGATTACGCGATTAGACCGCGATTCGTAACTAAAGCATCCACTTTTCCAATCCAATTCAAAGACTGTTACTTCTCTTTAATGGAAGAAATAATTTTACGCGATAACAGTATTTTTAACAAGGATCAATCTGGCCTTCGCAAAGAGTTAAGCGCGTATATTCTTGCGGCATAGGTTTATACGAATGATCATAAGTACATAGCGATTGCGAACGACGCACGATGTTGCAATCGCAGGAAAAAGAATCGTGTGCTCTTCCTATTGTTAGGCATGCAATCACGAATATGTCGTTATCGTATACATACGTGGCGCAATATGCGCGTATACTGCGAACGCGACGTTCATCCGATTTCTTGATGCCGCCTTCACCGGATGCAGGCGCCAATGCATCTAGGCACGAGCCATTCGAGGCTGCGTACGCCGCGCCGAGCGATTGCCGATAAATCATATTCTTTTTCTATAATTTTATAATTTACTACCGTCATGTAGTCCTGATGGATTCCCCGTATATTATGGAAAATGCGTGCCTTCCTTCAGCAAATCGATCATTGCATTTTCCATCTGGAATATTTTTAATTTTTTAACGAATGTAAAATAGATTCCACTTTAACGACGATTTAATGCAAATTTATTATTTATTATATCTTCGCAACATTATCATAAATATTTCAGTATTTAAATTTTGCATCATAGTTTCGTCTATCATATGTATATATACATATATGATTGACGAAAATCATTTTCTAAACTAAAATCTTTTATCGTAATTTATGACAGAAAGCTAAAAAATGGTTGCGCGATACATCGGTTTTCCTCTCGCGGTTACTTTCGGGTCTGTTTTCTCGTCTTCCTCGAGAGACCACGGAGCGTGTGCGTCTTGCCGCCGTCACGCTACGCGTAATTCCCGGCAGAGTCGGACGCCAATGGATCTAGGCACGAGCCACGAGTCTGCGTCGAATATGCCTCGCAGTCTCTGACCCGCAGTTCCTCTCGGGGCTACGGTCTTCTGAGGAGAAGGAAGGGGAGGAAGAATACAACGGGGGCCCCGGTAGGGGATCCGGAGGCAGCGGGGGCGGCGGAAGAAGGGGCGGTGTGGCAGGCCGAAGGGGGTGGCGGCAGGGGGGCAGGTTAGCGATCAGCATGCGTAAGGAGCTGCGAGGCATTATGCCTGCGAGGCCGGGCTGAAACGAGCGAATAAGAAAGTAGTTAAAGTCTCGGGTGGCGAGGGCGGTAGAGGTGGCGGTGATGCCACCGAAGGTAGACGAGGGCAAGGGGAAAAAGGTGGGAGAGGAAGACAGGGGGTCCGCCTGCCACGCGCTGCCTCCTCTTTCTCCTTCGCCTTTACTTCCTCCTCCTCCTCCTCCTCCTCCTCCCCCTCTCTCCCCCTCTCCCCCTTCTTCCCCTCTCGCCATCTACCACCTTCAACCACCTCCTTCCGCCTCCTTAACTCCTCCCTGACTCCTCTTCCATCTACTTCGGGCGATCATCTTCCGTGCCGCAATATGTAACAACGACTCGTCACACTCTGCTTGTCGGCGCACAAGATAATTGCCCTCATTATAGTTATTTAAAAAGCGCACCGCGTGCGCGAACGCGCGCCACCGCCGCCTCCAACGCGATCGAGCCGCCGATATAAAGACGCTGCCGAGCGCGAATTAATCGCGGGGGATGCTAGCGGAGGAAAAGAGAAGGAGAGAGAGAGAGAGAGAGAGAGAGAAAAAATACAGACGGTCGCGCGACCGCGTGCGCTTCGTCGGAGGTAGCTGTTGATTTCCGTCCCCAGGGGCAGCTTGTTCCGCTTCAGGAGACTCGCACCAGCTACATAACAAGCTGGACCGGGAGGACATGCGAAAGTAAAGAATACGGAACTGATTTTAGGATAACGCTCAATCCGTTACATTCAACATTTTCCAAGACCTCAGCGAAGATGGATTAGATAAAAGAATTTTTATATTCGATAACTTTCATTGAATCTGCAATTTTGCATAAAATAAAGAAGAAAGGATTATTTCCTTAAGATATATCAAGCAAGATTTTATGTATGTATACCTACACAAATAGTGAGCTCGCGAAACGCTATCTATTTCTAATATGCAATTACCGAGTGCAGCACGTTACAAGCCGCCGCGACGTCGTTATTTTTTAACGAAGAGCCAAATGAGATAGGCATGCTCCTGATTTTCTGGTCTGGTTGGGATTACGATGTTGCAACATGCAGCGAACGCTGCTATTTCAGATACAAAGTGCTGGAATGTGCGTTTATTAGCGGTCGCGGACTTTAATGCGCGGCGGCGGCGGAGGCGAATCATCGGGCGTGCTGTATTTGTATAGCGGGTACCGTTTTAAGTAACGGTAAACACCCGAGAAAACATCGGGGTGGGCGATAATTAAGGCACCGTCGTTAAGCCAACCGTTTCCTCCCGAATGCCGAATTAATCTTGAAATCGATGAAATTAAGAAGAAAATAGACAAATTTCAAATTACAAAAATTAAAAGTAGCAGTGGAAGAGAGAAATATTATAGATTTCGCAGTTAACAATGATACCGAATTTATGTGTCCAATTCTCACGACGTATGTTTCGCGACTTAGAGTCGACGAATTATCGCTCATGTCGGCGATAATACGAAACGTATATCCGATAATAAATGACGGTGTCTCGAATTAAGGCGCGAACGCGAGAAATCCGATTATTTTTGGTAGCCGATAAAAGCTGACCCCGTATTATATGTGCCCACACCGGTTCTGTGCTTTCTAAATATACGTTTGCCGCTCATCGAGCATCAGATTTACGTTTACACGCGCGTTTAATATAACGACGATGGGAAATTCATATTCATCGCGACCGCGTATGTGCGATTCTCGCCGCAACGAACGCGCCGGAAACCGACAGTCAGAAACGGTAACTTGCACATCCAGATCCTGCGTTTTTGTCAAGATTTTAATCGGCGGCTATCCTCCACGCTTAGCGCATAATTTTTATTATCGCGCGCGAACTCTCTCCTGTTGCTGCAGTAGTCGCGCTTAATAATTGCTTTTAGACCACTTGCGTTATCGCTATTGGAATACTAAACCAATCGTCCATGACATTACTGAACCTTTATCTATACTTTTTTCCTCGGTATTCAACACAATTTCTTTTATCCTCGTTCGCACGTGATTCAAAATTGTTTGTTGAAGTAATATTTTTAATCTCGTGAAAAAGAACGCGCGATAAAAGCGAGTCTCCGCGAGTTGCCGCGGATAAAAAATTGCGCCGTGCGCATCTCGTATTTGTATTCAGCAGGATCGTGAGGACGCGATGCCATCCGATAAACGTTCCGCGAGATACAAAGCGGCATTACCTGAGATATAAACGTGGAAGCCGCGTGCGCGAAATATA
Organism: Wasmannia auropunctata; assembly: GCF_000956235.1. Taxonomy (NCBI): domain Eukaryota; kingdom Metazoa; phylum Arthropoda; class Insecta; order Hymenoptera; family Formicidae; genus Wasmannia; species Wasmannia auropunctata. The sequence continues at coordinate 2,822,238 of NW_012026779.1, forward strand.
TCTGCACGCAGGCCATTTGTTGATGATCTGAAACCGCTTTTAACCGCGGACCTCTTTGACCGGATCTTATCAACGTGGGAATTTTTCCATCTCTCTCGCATTTTTACACGACGCGTATGTGAATTTATTATTATTATGAAGCATAATTCTGGTATCCTAGCAGACAATATTTATTTAAAATTAACAACATTAAAAGACTGAACTAAAATTAAAATTATATATTTATATATTTTGGTATTATGCACAATTTGTGAATTACGTTTTCATTTCTTCTTTTTTTTTCATCGTGCGTCATATCTGTTCACTCGATACGATGACGAATACACCTGTTAGTCGACCTCTGTTAGTTAATACTCCTATTATTTAACTCTAGGAATTCATACCCAGACGCGGATCCCCTAAAGCATGACGTATATTTGCATATACTTAAACCGTGCGCGACCGCATACGGTCCGCGTCTTGGAATCGTCCGTAGGGATTCCACGTGCCGCAAAGCCGCGGAGATACGAAGTTATAGGTACCGTACGACGCAACTGCAGGGCACGCAGGTGGTAGATTTTCCGATCGGTGTCCGCGTACGCGCGACGGCCACGATTTGTTCGTCGCCGCCGTCGTCGTCGTCGGGGACTTTTCGCGGACGCGAAGGGGCCGCGGGGCCCCGTTCGTCGATTGTTCACGACGCAGCACGCGCAGCAATGAAAGCTCGACGGCACGAGTAAAAAGCCTGTGAGGTAGACATAAATAAATAGATAGTGGGTGTGGTTGGGTAAGGCCGCACACATGGCGTCGTGACCCGTCGTCTCCGTTCGTGAGCTCGAGGCCAGCTCGAGTTATGCCCCGCGGAATGTTGCTCCCGCCGCGCGCAAGCAAAGCGAGTAAGCGAACGAGCTCTTTCGGTATCGCGGTTGAACGCTGCAGTTTCGCGTGCACTTGTCTCCAGCCCCCCTTGAATTGCATTCCTCCTCGAGCCCGTGTCTTATCGACACATATTTTCGCGCTTGTGCCGAAAAAGAGAATTTAAACATATAATTTTTATTCGACGATGGACGTACGAAAAGTCGATACGACATAAAAGATTCCGCGACGATGGATAAATAAATAAAAACGCTCGCAAACGTTACGCAATTACAAGAGATTCTCGTTCAAAGTACGAGCGCTTTCGGACGTTTACGAACCGTAACGGGGTCAGATTGGGGTTCCGTATAGCGTGCGACGATCGAGGGTTGATCCGGAAATTCAGGAGTCTACAGGCGTGTGCGTCGTGTAACGCCGTTCATGACTTAGCACGGTGCTTGGCTTTGGCGGTTGAGGCTGCCGATATACAATGCCGCATTGTTTCGTCGTTGCAGCCATCTTAGTCGGTAGCACACGCTGACGCCGAGCCATCGTTTATTGTCTTCCTTCGCGTAACAAAATAAAAATATTATCCTGGCGTTATATTGTATTATCCGCGCTTCTCGCAAGTTCGTGCTCGAATCAATCTTCCACGTATGTAAAATCCGGGATGCTCCGTCGTATTTTCAGACGGCCGCGGCGCACGAAGACAACGTGAGGATAGCGAACTTCGAGTTTATGCAACTCGTAGGAAACGGATGTTTTAGAACAGATAAACGGATGTGCGCGGCGTTGCTAGTAGAGTTGCTAATGCTATAGACAATCATCAAAGATAATAACGTTGGAAGTATTGCAAGAGAAAATATTTAAAAAAGGGAAAGAGAAAGGAATGATCGAAATGTCGCGACGAATACGGAGAGTAAAGTATCGAGCGAATACGAAGTGAAGTATCGAGGCTTGCGACTAAAGTTTCATGCATATTTTCCTTTGCGTCCTACATGCGAGCCGAAAGAAGTCATCCATCCACCTCTCATACGAGCCAGGTTTCCACTTTCATGGATGGCCGCCGCGCGGCTCGCGCGCCCGCGCGTGCGTCACGATTTTATTTTCGTCGCCAGCAACGCGACTCGCGTATTTCGCGAGAACAATTATTACATATCCTTCGCGGATGGAAAGTTTCCTTTCTCCCGAAAGTGTTAGACGAGGCGAGGAATCACCGCGATAGAGATTCGGAGATAGAGCTTCGTTGTGCCAACATCAGTGAAAGCCGCGATCTCTGATCAGCCTTGGCACGATTAGATGCGAATCGAATCCTGCGTCTCGCGATGCGCGAATCTTCTCCTTTTTTCGCGCGGCAGGAAGAAGGGAAAAAAGGGGGATTGGAATGAAACCGCGAGAGCCGCGCGTATCGGCGCGGGGGAGCTGCGCAGAGAAATAGCTTTCTTATTTCCATGAAAATTGCGTTCGGCGATTTCGACGACAATGCCATTCCGGTGTTTTAAATGCAAATCTACAAAAGGAAAAACCGTAAAGGCATTATAATTTATATTACTACATGTGGCAGCGGCGCTTCCGGCGAAAGAGCATAGGCGCAGTTCCGGTCAGCCCCACGGGTTGGAGAGATCCTACATCGCCAGATTATGAGCCCACCGCCGCTTTTACAATGGATCGTCCGCCTCTGAGTCGTACGTCAGCAAGAATAATTCTGCGTTACCGCCGCTCGCGCTCTCGTCTTGCCAGCAAAATAATACAAACGATTGCCGAAGGGCTCGCGCGGCCTCGTGATACAAATTTAAAAACTATTTCTCTTTATTGTCTACGGGATAAAGAATTTTCTCGTGTCTTTATAGTTATTATCGACACGTTTATTATTTACTCTTAATATAATTATAAGCCACACGCTTAAGAGTGAAAGGACGGACGGTGCACTTTGCATGATTAACTCACAATTATATTTATTGATTTTCTATGATACATTTGTGAAGTTGGCGATAGACAGGTACTACGTTTAACGGATAAATATGCCAGGTTGAAATAGACAGTTTAAGAAAATAGGATTTTTTAGATTATGCCAAGAATTGGCCGTTTTTGATGAATTCCACGATCATTTGGACGGTAGTCTGGAAGCGTGCAAAATTCTCGCGACCATCTTCGGGAGTTTTGGATTTATAAATAGCGTTCGTGTATGCCGAGGTCAATTCGGACACCAATATCTGCGCTTTTTTAGCTGCTGCTTCGATCGATCCTGTGGGCGTCTTAATTTCCTCCGCGGTCTTCATGATTTCCTCCTTAATGATATCGACGAGTTTTACATCATCCTTCGTATTCGAATCCCCGTTCGAGATCTTCTGCAGAATGTCTTTGATGGTCGTTGCATTCGCATCTTGTGACCAAAAAAGATAAAGAAGTTTAAGTTAATCGAGAATTATAAAAATCTAGTCGTGTGTATAACTCCAGTAGTAATATAATTTTTCAATAAATTAATTTTACTTGGTTATATATCTTTCACCTGCGGATTGTGTAGGTGCTTCCCTAATTATCCTCTGGGACTGCGAGGCAGTGCTCGCCAACAAAACGATCGTGACGATTGCAAACTTGGCCATCTTCTTCGGAAATCGCATCGAGTAGTAAACTGTCAATCGATTGTCCAGCCGCGCTCTCTCTCTCTCACTTTATATGAATGCGTGTCCCCGCGATGCGAATGCATCGAGTAGGGATGACATTATGTAAAATGTAATTTGCCGTTCGTCATGTACGCGGTCGTTGACCATTATAAATGATCCTAATGAGTGTCATTAAAAAAGAAGACGCGCGAGAGAAAGTGGAGCGCCGCAAACGGCACGTTTCAAGAAAGTATGCTTTGTTTTGATTTCTACCCGTTGACAACCGGAAGAAATTAGCTCGAATAAGACAAGTGTTAAGCGAAGCATTTTCTCTTAATTATCTGTGCAATTTTCAACTGACGAAACGAATCGGTATTCTATATAATCGAAACAGCCGTTGCTTTTGCTAAGACAAATTTGCTGAGACGAATAAAACGTCTAAATTACGTTCGTAGAGATTTGTATATATGTATTTTTTGTTTCATATTTTATATTTATTGACATGACACAATCATTTCAAAATTGCACATGTCATAATTTTGCGATCGAAAGAAGCGAGGAGGCGATTTCAACCGGAAGTGATCGAATGTTCTTTGTCAGCGAATTACGGGTCGCGAAGCGAGTTTTTCTCAACTGAGCAGCAATCGTCATAAAAACGCCGCTGCAATTTTTCGTTGCAGTCGCTATGTACAGTATGTACATCGCGATACACGCAATTCGACTCGACACGACGACGCGCTCAACAGGTCGGTCGTACGCGGTCTCTCCCCCTCTCCCCTCCCCTTCCCTGCTTCGAAAAATGCAGGGGCAATACCGATACTGGCCGACGGTAAAAGTGCGTGAACACAGGGAGGGAGTGCATCCAGCCATGATTCCTCCTCACCGATTTTTACCCCCTTCCTGCCTCTTTCCGTGCGGCCCGTTCTCTCCCCTGCCCCTGGACGTTACCTTGACGCGTCGCGTCGCGTCAAATTAAAGGCTGCCGAGTCGCTTTCCACCTGAGGAGCGATTCAAATCTTCTGCAACGATTCGCGACAGCGGTTCAGCGTCGCGAATGCCCACCGGGTGTTCCCGAATAAAGGCGAAAAAAGCGAAAATAAGAGTCGACCGAAAGAATCGCGGTCGACGTCGACGCGCGATGTCTAGCTGACGACATTTTGCCGCGGCGATGAGACGGCGTTGCACAGAGAGACTCGCAAGAAGCGTCCATACCTTAATGTGGGATGAATAAAAATACGGGTGCTTGAGTAAGCTTAAATTACATTTCATTCATGCAGGAAAAGCAGACACGCGGGAATCGTCCTTCCGGCTCGCGTTACGCACGTATCGCAGGACGGTGGACTCGCACGTAATGACGGCCGGACTATAATGTGTATTATCCCGACATCCTGTGCGGCGGCGACTTCTTATGCGTTTCTCTCTTGCGTCTAGGATATACTGCGGCCCTTACTGCGTTACGACAACGATTACGAATCGTAGAGACGACCTTAATTTTTGTGCGAAAACGCTCGCTTTTCGCTTATGGCAACACTCTCCATTCCATTTCTTTTTACCATGATGCATCATAAGGCGCTTACATAAATGACTTTCCGAGCGGTTTTTGATCACGGGCTAGGTAGTTGCGTAAGATCTCGCTCTAGAAACGTCCAATTTTTCCGACGTACAAAGAGAGGCGTCCAAGCGGAGACACGAGGGCGAAACATCGATCGCACATACCATCGATCACGATTTTATCTGGTGCACAGACATGGGATTCACGTTCAGCCGGCAATGGCATGACGAGGAAACACGAGGGTGTCATGTATATATATGGTGTATCGGTACGCTCCAGTACCGCGATCCACGATCACCGATCCACGATCACAATGAGAGACTCGAGACGCAGGGCGACGAGGAGGATTCCATCTCTCCAAGGGGGAGGTGAGAAGAGAAAACCAGAGCGAGCCGATCGACGGACAGTCTTTATTCTCGTATCGGCATCGGACAACGATGGAAGCGACGTGAGCCTATTATGGGTCCATAACGCGTGGGGCACAATGATCAGTGCCGACGCGCGGAGATTCTCTCCGGATCGGTCGAGAGACACCGGCCGCGTCGTCGAGGCCCCGCTGAATGAGGTCTCAACGTGTTCATCTCCTCGCGCTTGGGGGATTATAAGCGAGCGCGGGGCGCTGCCGAAGATCGACAGGACCGATTACGTCCACGCTGACTTTAAGCCGTTTTAAATGCTGCCATTCAACCCGGATGGGCAGCCTTCTGACCTCGCCGCTCGCGGTGCACCGATTTGGCGTTTCTCGCCGGCTCCTTTCTTACATTTTGTCTCACACAATGCACGCTCTCTCCGTAGATGCGAAGACGGTCCGTATAGGTATCCGGAAATTATCACTCGCGATGAATCGCAAATAACAATGATGGCACATCCTCTGCAACTGATCGGTTTCTAGACGCAAAGTTATTTTTTTATGAAAATTAAAAGATCGAACATTGTTTATAATATAATTTATATCAGATATTTCTTCTTTGACGATTGCTTATTTTTGGTGGGATAGACACTAGGGACTAGAGTTAGAATAGGCTCAGGTGAAAGATCGTCCGACTTATAGAACGGGAAACTGAGATTCGGCACGGCCTGTGGGGGTTCCGCTTGATCAGACCGTGCGATTCTCACATGCAATCCCAGGGATCCGTGAAAAACAATTCCATGAAATTAATAAATCTATTCTCGGGAGGACCTCCTACGACGCGGATGACTTTTTAGGGCAACGGACAATTCCGCGAAACGTGGGTGATCCAATTAGGCGCGGCCACCCTAAAAAAAATTTAAAAAACCGTCGCGGTCACGAACGTTATCCGTTTACGCGCAACAAGATAAATTAGCACGCTTTTTCGCGTCAAATGAATTTCGCGACGGAACAAGATCCGGCTGCAGCGACAACGCGACTGATAAAAATAGTAAACAAACTTAGAAACAGCAGGGCGCAAGCGAAGACAAGATTCAGAAGATCGCGGCTCTTCACCGAGACGGCGTGGCTTTACCACCCGTCGATCGATCTGTCGCCTGATTTCTCTTCGCAGCATCGAGTCACGGTGCTTTTTTGTCGGTACAGTGCCGCGGCACACTGTGAACAGGCGGCGGTTTCCCAGATGTAGAAATCTCCGTCTTCCATTTCGTCAAGGAACTACAATAGTATACCTAAAAAAATCACGGCGCTTCGAAAAGGCAAAACATTTCGCGCTTATTCACACCGACTCTGCTGGCGGAATAATCGCCGCGTTACGACGTGCTTTCCATCGATTGACATTAACTTTTTCTACGCCGCGCAGCAGTAGATAGAGAGGATATGGCACTCCGGATTTCCTTCCGATATTCGCGTAATTGGTTTTAGTATTATTCTGTTTTGCGAACTTTCATCGCGATCTCGACGTAGCTTCAAGAGCTTCTGCGTTGAGTTCGCAGATACACTGTGTGTGCGCGTAATATCTTGTAATATGTACATGTATCATATATAATCATTTTATACGTACGAGGCATTCTATATTAAAATTACTATGTTTGCGCGCAGCTTTATCGCGCGGGATCTTTTCTCGGCGAAATAACCGCGTATAGACTCAAAGTACTCGATAACAAAGCAGGCGATCATTAAAACATCGCGCGTGACGTTCGGAGATGCAATCAGGGCGATCCGATGAAAGATGCACGATGGTGCTCTCCGAGGAAATCTCGATGTGCCATTCGAAAAATTGACGTTTCGCTCAAGGGCAGGTGTCGTCGTGTCGGCGTGTCGGGTTAAGGAAGTTAAAGGAGTGGGTAAAAGGAGTTACGTTAAGCACCGGCTTATCGTCGCCCGGGGGCCTCGTTATCATAGTTTAATGACGGCGGGGCGTTTCAGTCGCAATGGGTTACGGTACACGCCAGCCGGTAATACGAATGAATTAATAATCAGCGAGCTTGCCGAGCTGACAAGATGCTTCATGTAAATTGGCGTAAAAATACTTTTAAAGGATTTGATAATTTTAAACATTGAAATATATTTTAATATCTCAATATATAATTTACATGCGAGAAAATAAAATGTTAATTATTGCACTGTATAAATACGCTTTTATTGAGAAACAACTTTTAAACTGCCTGTATATTTAATTATATTAAAATAATAGTTTAATGAAACACATACAATTTTTCAAGTACAAATATACTAATAGTTTTATCAGAAAGAAGAGAAAAAGAGAACGCACATAGAGCTATACTTGAAATTAGACAATTTAGCTTATAACTTACAAGTTTCATTCTTGAACGTATCGCGCGACGCGGTATCGGTTTGTATGACGGAAAGCGTAGTATTCGGTAACGCGGCAGAAGGACAATGTGGGAACGTGGGTTTACTCTGAAAACGATGTTTGTACGCCGCAAAATGCGACCGTCTGCAGGAGCATTGCGGTGTATATCATAGACAAAGCCTGGATTATTTTTCGCGGTGGCAAAGGAAGCGTGCCGGTATTGTTGCCGACCGCGAGCAACAATAGTTTCTCCTCGCTCGCCTCCGTCCTCGTTCGTGTTACACTAGTTTGACTAGTCTTCTAGAAAGAGCAACTCGCACTGGTACCTACAAAGAACGAATGACGTTCGTCGCTTCTGGGTCTACCTGAAACCCTGATATCTCGTATTAAAGGGGAACGTCTATATGAATACTAAATTATGTAATTATACAGTATAAATGTATAATTAGATTTATACTGTATCGCTTCTCCGTTCACCCGCGTGATGCAGTTAACGTAACGGCACTTCCCAGTCGCGAAATTTTCTACGTACGTTAATTAACTAAGTTGGCGATATCTGCTGCCTTGCCAACATTTTTGTTATTTATCTTATCGACAGATTTAGAGACGTACATAATTACAACTTCTTTACGCGAGTCATTACAGAACGTTTTTCGAAATAAATCGAACTCGATCGGCGAATTATTTACACACCGCCATTTAAATCGAATCGTTACGAATTACGTCAAACGACGCTGGATTATATCGTTGACTTTAGAACGTTAATTAGCAGCTACGAAAAAGTCATTGAGAATAAAGTACGAGATTACTGGGTAAACTAGTCTGGGTGTGCGACATATATATGCATACACACATACATCATACATATATATACATATATATATATATATATATATATATATATATATATATCAATTTATGCCTGAGTGTCAGGATTAATAATACGGACTCGGATAGATAAGACCAGAAGCTACATTGAAAAGCTTCCATTTAATCCGCCGGGTCGGCCCGTTTACGAGGCAATTCAGGGGCGAATTATGGGCGTGCGTACGAGGATTAATCACAGGCCCTGCGTGCGAGCGCGAGCATACACGCGCACATACGTATGTACACCAGGGTACATTAGTTTGCTAGTTACAGCTGTAACGATTACATTATTCCGCACCTTTTTCGAAGTTTGAATTCCTTTTGTAATAACGAAAAAGCGAAAAAGCTATTGAGAGAAGAGTGTTATAATTTGCGACCAGATACATGAAACAAAGTTATTCACAATTCGATTTTTAAAAACTTAGAGTGATCTTTCTATGACCTTTAAAACTTTATAAACTTTATAAGACTGTCATGACGAATTTTGGATATTCAAGTTATCGCGATACATTACAAATGAAATAAAAAATATTTCACTTTATAAGACCCTTTTTATGCACTCAAGTATACACGCGATGCAGTAGCAAGATAGGAGGGAGACGCGTGTATCGCGGGCGGCAGTTTTGCCGCTCGCGCGTGTGTACACGCATTTATCTGCACGCGAGTCGTCGTGCATTGGTCGACCTAATTCTACGATTTGTCACGCCTCTTATTCCACACCTAGCTTTCACTGCTATACATCAGGGGGCGGACGTGAAGATATTAACTGTGTGATTTGGAAATCGTAAAAAAAAGTGTGATATGTCGCATTTTCTTGAAGGGAATTCTTTCCAATCGAATGAAGAACTTTGTCATCATCATCTTAAGTTATTATATCCAATGTTAAACGCGAAAAGAAGTTTTGCTAAAAAAAATCCTATTTTTAAGTATTATTACAGAGATTTTAATCGATTAATTATTTTCACAGACATTTTTAATGAACATAATAAATATAAACAATATGTACATATTTATACAACTAACATAAAATTGATGACTTTCTAATGTAAATTATATTATTTTTTATTGAGCTTAAAATTCTTTACAATATTCTAATACTTATGTTTAAAATATCCTTACACTAAGCTAAAGGAAATATAGAAAAGAATGAGGCTGGCTTAGAATAATCGTCATGTCGTCTCCTGATCGCTTGTTTCTCGTCCCGCGCTTTAATGACACCAACACTAACTGCATAATATTAGGTACAAAGCGTAATAAAGCAGTTTTATGCCGCGCAACAAGCATGCAGGCGCTGTAAAGGCGATAATTCAGCGACTTTATCAAGCGCGGCCGAATATGGTGAGATGTCTTTAGGACTGATTGGTTTTAATACCCATTGTTAAAATCAAACTGCAATATTGATCGACGTGTCTTTACACAAATTGCAAGGCACGAAAGCCTGTCTGTTCTTTCTTTGATCTTTCAAAAATAGAACGATACTCTATTACAAATATCAAGACCTCGCGAATGACGTTTGTAAGCATTAATACGAATACAAATGCTCAGTTGTCGATTACATAACAGTAGCGAAGAATATAACAGATTTTGAGCTGTAAGTAATATAAATGTATCTGTTTGGTTGCAGAAATATATTATAGTAACGTACCGAACGTTAATTAGCGATTTCTCTAGAATAAAATTAGCGTATTAATAATATTTTGAGCTGTGGTGACATTATAAGTTAGCTTTCACATTAAAATTTATTGCAATACATGATCACAATAATATTTATATAAGTTTCCAATGCTTCTCTTTTTACGTTTCTCTTTTTATAGGCTTGCTATAAATGACTGAATTTTGTACATAATTTACATAATTAATTCTCTTGTCTGTATTATGTAGATATCGTTATTGGAATTAATCTAGCATCTTGGCTATAAAATTGTGTTACCTTTTATCTATGTCATAGTTATCTGTGTCACCTCAAAGCTTTCTGGCTATTGATACAATCTGATAGTTCAGCTCTGATTCATCTCTAATTGCTATATTGCTGTGCGTAGTGTACATTATTATTATATATACTTTCTCTTAATTTATAATATAATGTTAACTGATAAGCATTCAAGTTTATAGACTAGATCGCGGAGTCTCTCGGGCAATACAAATTATTGAAAGTAAGAGTTGAAAGATTATTAACTGTCGTAATGTTCGAACGCGAGCATGTTTAAATACCTGATAATAGAGAAATAATCGTAATAATCGTAATAAAAATAATAATCTTTCTCAGCTTCCGCGAGAATGGTTTACAATTATGAAATTGTTTCCGTCGCTTCTTCTCTTTCTGTTTCTCTCTCTTCATGAGAGCGATTTGCTGCAACAATGTTATATTCTTCGCACTTATTTCTTTTCGTTCCGTCGGATGTTGCAAGGATCATTGATTGTACTTTTTTTAAAAATGACTACTTTTTTACAAGACACTACTTTGTGTCTACTTTTGCACGATCGTCCTATCGATTCCTCGGTGATTGTGCTGGCTTGAGCCGATCGATTCATCGGTCGGCCGGTCGGTCGATGATGCATACTTGCTCGCCGGAATGCATGCAAGAAAGTGGCGAGCAGAAAAGAACGCGGGATCTGAAGTTGATTCCGAAGACAGGAAGGACTCTGGCTACGGATCTGCGTGGTGAAGGAGCTATTCGAGTAAGTGACGCGACGCTTTTGCTCGCGTCACTTACTCGAATGAAAATTCTACTTTGGATTCCGTTGTTCTTTACGTTCGCGGAAGTAATCGGCAAGAAAGATTGGCTCGGAACGGCTCAATCTGGCCAAATGATTTTAAATCGTTCGCACGTTCTTCACGCGAACTCTGCCGATTTCCGAGTTCTGATGTCATTTCGATCGCGCTGCATTTTCTTTCTGGATATTATTAATTTAGGAATAGCAATAACGGAAACTGAATACGCAATCGCGATGAAAACGAATGACGATATCATAAAAAATATCTACATGGTATCAAGTACGTAATACAGCAGCGGCATTTAGAAGAACGATGCTCCTAACGTTCGCGCACGCGATTAAATGCGGGAAGGATGAGGAATGTTAACGGATAATTTCTTGCAAAATGCTGCCGCGGCATCTGCACGCATTCCTAGTATCTGCCTATGCATATGCAAAGATATGGGAGCTGACAAATTGCGTCGAGGACGCTCGTTGTATTAGCAGCGCCGTTGTCGCTACAATAAGAGACAGAGACAGGAAGTGTCTAGGATGCCTGCGAACGATTATATACTGGCATGATACTTTACTTTTATTCCATCGCGTAGCGCAAACTCGTGCATCGTTACGCGAGAAACAACCATGCGGAAATGTCGGATTACTTGCAAGGTATAAAATGTTTATTTGAATCCTTATTCGTGTGTGTGATTTGCATGTATTTAACTTATATGATTTGCAGTTGAGATAGAAATTTGATTTACGTATATATTATATAGTAAATAATTAATCGAAATTTTTGGGATTTGGAAATTCAAAGTGATACCAAATTCATAAATGTTTCATAAATATACATATTCTTATGTATCCGGCCTAATTAATTTAAAGAATATATTATCTATAAAATATATTGATGCGTATAGAAACAGAACGGAGTTAATGCGAATGTTGATAGCTTCGATCGATAATGTTTTTATCGCGCGTTTTTTCTTGATAACATTATTAACGATATTATATTAAATTTGAGATCCTTTAGAGCTCACCGTACATAAGCATGATAAGAAACATAAGCGACTTTAAGGCGGATGTTATTTATACGTTTTAAATATTCTCCACTAAAGGCGATCAGAGGTGGTTGTTTGGTAACTTGTACACTGTCAAACAGGATTAGATCCAGTTCTCGCTCGACTTATTCTCTTTAGCACACTCACGATCGCACTGACAGGTTGATATAATTTCCGATAATTTACTAATAAATAACTTATTGAGCGCGAACCACTCTCCATCCCGCGGGAAAGGTTCCTCATTTCAGTCTAGCTTTCTTTGAACGTCTTACGGTTTTAATCTCAGTTTTAATTTATCGAAAAGCCGTCGAGATCGAGCGTAATAAAAGTTTTTTTTCTCGTTTATCATACAACTGTATCGACAAACACACCGCGATAATATAAATTTATAAACTTAATGCAACATTTCTCTCTCCTTCTCTTGTAAGATTAAGAATTTTATACGAAACGAACCGCTTCGGACGATAATAGCGCGTTCTAAACGAAACTATTTCTCTCTCCGGCCGGATTGCGGATTCTGTCGGCAGTCTGGTTCCGAGGGCCGCCTCCTTATAGCGTGTTTCCGGTCGCGCCGAGGCTCTGCACGTGACTCCGATACTCTTCAGTTCACTTCACAGCTACCTGTCCCAATTTAATCTATCCCGCTTCTTCGTGATGCTCGCCGCTGATTATCGATATTGGGGGGGGGGGGGATCCACGCGACCGCAAGGCTCCCTCTTCTACACGTGTAAATAATACACCAGCGGGCTACGCTGACTCTCATCTCCCCCCGCGATCTTACACCTCATAGCCGCGATGTAGTAGCGGCGAGTGATATTTTTATAATGAGTGCTCACGAAATCGCATTTCGGTCCTCCGCAAGTCGTGACTCGATCAGGCTAACCCTTTCCCTTCTCCTCCCCCTATCTAAATCTTTTTATTCATGCAAGTCTGTCTCTCTTTGATTGTCGACCTACTGTGCCGATGCAGTTGTTTTCGAACACGCGCAAACAAAATGAGAGAACTCTTTTGTAGACAAGCGAACTAGATACACATACCGACATGCCAGTAAAATTTTCAACAACTAATAACAATTTCTTCAGTTTACCTTCTACATCCGGCTAATACATAGGTACGTTGCGGTCGAAGATCTTAAAGCGATGTGTGCGGCAAGCACGCGTGAAATCGAATAGAAGCTCGTATACACGCTGAGATATTGATGGGTGCTCACGATGCGTATCGGCATTCGATTTTTAGCGATAGACAGGCCTTTACTGGTGATGATAATCATCTGTCGCTGACTAAATGGTCGGGATCGCAGAGCGTTGGTGTCAATAAAGCGCGCGCGTGCACCAATCCCCGAGTTGCCGCCCGATGCATTTTTTTTTCGGTCCCGGCGGCGCTCATTCAGAAGAGACGCTCGTCTTATGAATGGGCCTGAAGTACCGGTTAGATGTGTCATTAGCATAGGCATGACCCGCGGCGACATCGCGCGTCCTCGTCGTCCCGTTATCCCCGCTGCCTTGCCAGCGGCGGAACGATCTCCCGATGCAAATTGCCCCGATGCAAATTGCGTAATCATCCTCTAACGATTACCGCGTCGCGCGCTCGCGCTCGCCGCTCTCATTACGATTACGTGCGGACACCCGCGGCCGGCTGCCACTCTCGCGGGGTCTCGCGAAGCTGACTTCACAGTTCCGTGATCTTTCGCTACTATCTTGCCGTGCCGAGCCATCACGACATGATAGTTTAACCCTTTATCTGTCTATTGAATAACAAAGTACTGGATAGCAGAATATAATTTTGCAACATTCCCGTCCCGCACATTTTACAATAAAAATTTCTTGTGGAAGAAAAGATGAAAAATTGAAATGATAATAGGGATAATATAGCCGAGAGATTTTATTTTGAAGGCTGCTCACTGTTTGAAAAGTTTCTACCGAGTCAGAACTCTTGTCACTCTTTTGTCAATAAAAAGAAAAAAAAGAAAATACGCCAACGAGCGACGTGGGGGACAAAATACAAAAGCTGGCGGCTTAGCAGGTGTTTCGACAGCGTAATCGGCCGCGGAATCGATTCTCCGTTTATACTTTCCTAATCGAACTCGGCAAAAAAGCGCCACGGTAAATTGTAGGCGGCAATTAGGACGGCGATCAAAGGGGAAGCACTCTCGGCCACTGTGGTTTGTATCTGAAACGATCGAATCAAATTTGTGTCGTGCTCCATGAAGAAAAAAAATATCGACTCCGATCGGATCGATTTGTCGTTTATTTGTAAACCGCGATACAGTTACAAAATTATGCGTACGGATAATCGTAATACAGATGAAGAAAATAATAAATAATTAACACTATCGCGTGCAATTGATATACTTACTTCTCCAATCTAATTTATCGAACTACGTGTTATATATGTATTTAAGAGTAAAGTAAAAGATAAAAGATAAATATCGATACCGAATGTAGAAAGAGTATATCATGATACGCGCGAACTCGCTCACGATAGAGACAATGTCATGACGCGTTGATCGACTGGCTCGCATAAAAAATCCGTGCGAGTGCGATCGTTCTGCTCGACGGGATAAAATCACGGGGCGCCGGTTGCTGACGTTTACGTAGAAGTATAACATCGGTCGAGAGAGTTCTCCGTCACGGTCCGGCAATCGCAACCCCTGGTGCTTCACATTTTCTGCCGACGAAACTGTAAGCGGCGCTGCTTCCGAAGCGAAGCGCGACGTGAGACAGGTGTGACCAGGTGCCACGCTTTCAGGTGTTTTGTACCGACGAAAGGGATGGCCTTTCAAAAGATGAGTTTATCGATTCCTTTATTTACGTATCATCTTGCCACCTGTGGCCGATCGTCCATGCTCCGAACTTGAGTTGATTCTAAGAGTCTTAGCGGCAACGGAAATTATATATATATATCTTCAATTCATTATATGTATTATCCTTGATTCTGCATCGATGCGCGTTATCTATGTAAAACACGTTTGACACCTGGCACGCTCTAGAATCAAACCGGTTTTAGAATGTTTCTTTAAGCATTTAAAATAAAGTAAGAATTTTTGCTAGAATGGATAAGAGAACACTTTAATTATAATGGAATAAATCTTCATTTTTCGCTACGAAAAATCTTACGAGGGATTTTGTTATATGTTGGACAATTTTATAAATAAGGTACTTATATATTTAAAATATATCAAAGTAGCAAAAATTTGCAAATTGACTTGGATTAATATTTGAATAATTTTTGATTGAAGGATTATTGTAATTTCCGTTCTGACACAGAAGGACACGTCATAATTCAATTAATCCCATTTCTTAGCTATTTAATCCGTGTTATACTGCGGTTATACATGTTTGTCACTTTGGCATGGGATACAAATTATGCATTACACGATGCTGATTCAAGGTATACATTATATATTTTGCAAAATTATTTATCGATGTCTGACATCGGCAAATTAGCGTCGCACTCCGTGCGAAACTTATTTACGATGCTCCGACTATTATTAATAAGAGTCACGGCACCGTTACTCAGCTCGATTTCGCTCGATCGACTTTATGTAATCGTTCTCTCTTTCTCTCTCTTCTTGACACATCGAGAGAGGGAGAAAGAGAGCAAAAGAAGACGTGAATCGTTCCGATTGTCAATTTCTCGGTAGAGCGATAATGATCGGTTTTGCGCTGTTGTTTATTAGTTTGTCGCGGTCATTGTCCGTTATTGGGCATTGCGATCTCTCGCTACGACGTGAATCCTCGCCGTCGTGGGAGAGTCGTTCGATCTGGATCACCACGAAAGGGATCGCCGCGGGTAAGAGAATCGCGCTTCGCAGCATTTGCCATCGTCGACCTGGTGGATGAGCATGCTGTGTCACGGTCACTTGACCAGGGAAACGTTTAACGCTCAGCGAAATCAATGAAAACATCCTTGGTAATACTCTGAAGTGATTGAGACGTTTTAATAGATCGTTCAGCTCGATGAAAGAGAGACGTGATGAGAGTCTATAAAACCGCCGCCTTAAACTCCACTATTCCACTATATTTACGGGGGTAGGTATTAGCAATAATTGGTCGGATTTGTCAAATTCTCTTTAAACTCGACGGAGAAGTTTCGCATAAAATTTCACCGCAAGAAAGTTTAAAATATATACATACGATATACACATACATACGTTTTTTGACGCGGAGTCTCACGCTCACATTTCGCAGTTGCATAAAACTGAACGTGCGCCAGGCGAGCGCTACATAATACGATTATGATGCGATGCCTGGCATCGCGTAATAACTCGTGCGTTGTGCGACGATGTTGAAGTGACGTCGAAATAGCTTAGAAAAGAACGGCAATGCCCAGCGCTGCGCATTGAATCTCGCATATATCACAGACCGCTCGACTCGCTTCCGCCTGAAACGAAAGTAGGATGATGGCGGTCTATTATTTATACATAAATGGAAGCCCGCCCGCGCTCTGTCCGCGTCCGCGCTATTTTCACTTCGTTACGGGAGTGAAATTTTTTTTGCACACGACGCCCGCGCGCGGAATCGCCGGTGAAGAATCACGATGCAGACTCGATAAATTCCACGCGTACGTATATTTATGAACGCGAATGTGCAAATGCATACGGTTGGCTCAACATAATTTTACATAGAACTCACGGATATTTTTAAAAAGCGCACGAAAGCATATGCGATTTAAAAATATGATTTTGCGTTTTTTTGACGGCATTTGTGAATAAATTTTGACAGATGATGTTGCGAAAACTACTTCTCAAGAATTTTAAAAATTGAATGTAAAATTATTTTCAAGTATATTATTGATTTGATGTTACGCTTTTGTCAATATATAATTTTCAAAAAATAGATTTATTTACACACGCACACGGAATACTATGGAATTTATGTTCGTGAAATTATTCAAGGTGTTTTAGCGAAACCTGCGACAGTCAGTTAACTCAGTTCAATTCTCAGTTGATTATTATTCCAGCATCGTTGCGAGATATCGCGACGTGGCGATCTGCAGATGAGTTATGCAAATTTGGCTTCTCTTAGATCGCGGCTGAATATTTCGCTGGTGACAACGTTATCGCGTAAATTATTTCGTCGCCTGCAGAGTCGATGATATTCCAAAGATGGGCGTGCGGAAAATTTCCTGAAAAGTCGTGTTCGATCTACTATCATATCGTCATATGACATGCATTGATCGCTCCGCCTAATCACTCGCATCACTCATAACCGTCTAACGGCAATCTGCCGATCATCGGCTGCATATTACACACCTGTCGCGTGTAAACGACGGTCAACGAATCAAATTCTAGCTTCGATCACGCTGCGTGTCATCCTCGTTCGCTCCAAATTTACATATCCTCTTATTGCCTGTCTTGCGGAGGATCGAATAACTGTTATCTATCAGCGTTCCGCTAATCTTATCACTTTGATTGCAGCGAATAAATCGCTGCTCGAAATCGCCGGAGTCTTATTATAATGTTTCCTATCCCGTTTACTTATACTGTCCTTATCACGTCATAAACTGATGACAACTGAACTCGACCTGATGAAATCGCGAAACGATTTAAATAAGTGAAAAGTTTGTCCTTACCGTAGTTTTTGCTGCATAGTTATCTACTATATATAGTCTACTGCTATATAGTTTGGACCCTAACGTCATGTGCTTTACTTCGCGCGACCTCGTTCGCGACATTACTATGCGTCTCCTCTTCCTCCAGCACGTTCTGAATATATTCCTTCTATTCTCGATCTATTCCTTCGACAATTACATGTCGCCCACCTCCATCTCTTGATCGTGATAGACAAGCTGGGTGGGGATATGAAAAGGAATGGTCGCCTTTCGGGCAGGGCGTTTAAGAGCCGAACGAGGGCGGGCAACCGACGAGGACCTCTCCGAAAGAAGGACAGGGGAGTACATAAAAGGACAAGACGGAAAGAAGGATGGGACATGTCGAACGGCGAAGGACCGCTAAATGAGACCTACGGGACAGACAGGGATGAAGACCGGCATACCGCGGGAGCTAAACAATGACGAACGTATCATGTCGCGGCAGGAACGATATACAATTGGGAGGAACGACAGGGAAAGAGACAGAAGACTTGACGAGAGAGTGCCGAGAGAGGTCCGGAGGTGAGCTGAAACGAAAGAGAAGCCGCTGCGAGAAGCCGGTACGTTTCCTCGGCAGGGAGCCCGGCCAATCGGAGCACGGTGGGCGCCCCGGGTAGGAGGAGACAGTTCCGCGCCGACAGGCGATGTAATCACCCGCGGCCGTGTCCGCTGCTGCTCTCTGGCCCCTCCGGGGGCCTCTTCTCTCTCCCTCCGTCGGCTCCGTCCTCCGTGTCGTGCCGCGCTGCGGCAGTCCTCGCCTCATTCTCCGCGCCCATCGACCTCGCCGTCGGGCCCCCTCTGCTGGCGGTGGTGGCGGCGGCAACGCTACGGGGCAAAGAGTCCCGGCGCAGCGGTCACCGGCCGGATCCGGCGGGTCGCGAACTCCAAGACCAAGAGAATGCCTATCGGTCTCGTTCGGCCGCATTCGGACCTCTGCCAGCCACGCGACAAATAAGCTTGTTGTGGCTGCTTCAGCTTCTACCGCTACGTCTGTCGCGTGTCCGCCGGATTACTTTGCGACCAGGCGGGTATGATGACCTGTGACGCGTGCCTCCATGAAGTAACACCTGTCCCAATACTGATAGGATACTTGCACAGTCTGTTCGTTCTCGTGGAAAGTCAAAGATTTTATCCATGTATTATATTCTAATTGATTATGCAGATAACAATGTTTATACAATATATATACTTCCTGCAATCTAATCTCAGCAATATTACTGGAGAACGACCAAATGTAAAAAAAATTAATAACGACAGCTTGTAAATTTATTCGCAGATATGATCACATAGATATTTTAAGTTCATGGATGCGGTGGATAATATTGTACATATCTGAATACAAAATCGCATCTAAGATGATATAGTAAAATAATCGAGGATACGTTTGGCAAGGAAGTGAACCGCGGTATACTCATCTCTGACGACGATACGCTTCATGTAAAAAGGCGAATACAGCGCTTGAAGATGATTTCATGAAGACGTAAAGCGCGTAAGATGTGCATTTTATGTCGCATCGTGTACGCTGCTTCTAGCACTCGCTGGAGCCCACTATATAAATGCAGCCCGAGGCGAGAAGGTCTCTCTCTCTAGAGTGTTTGGGTGAAGCATTAAATTGAGAGACCAGTTGAGTATCCACTAAGAGCTTAACAACGTCTTTATCCAACGATATTTTATGCAAGTTGGTAGCCCACTACTACTCGTGATGATGCTTGAGATGATACGTTGATAAATATTGCGACGGCGGAGTTTATCGTAAAGTTACGAGTATCGTTTATTTTCCTCGTTTCCCTCGAACATCATGAAAGCAGAATCAGGACTTCATCTTTTTAACGCTTGACTTGTTATTTATGTTCCGTAATTATTATATATTATTGGAAAATGATAAAAAAAATTATATACACACGTACACACATATATTATCATGTAATGCGAGAATTTAAAAATACTTCACGTGGGTGACTTCAGCTTCGTTGACTTCCTACTGAGCGTTTCAAATCGGAAATCGAATGAGATGGTAGCGGAGCCGATGATCAGTATATACACGCTCGGACGTGGTGTGTAATTTTATGTTATTTTCTCATTACATTCAGCATAAAGATAGGACGCGGCTGGAGACTGCGTAATCCGCTGCCGAAACGAGTCGAAGTACTGAGATATTAAGGTATTGAGACGATAAATAGCATCCTGATGAGGTCGCGCGATGGAAATTCGTGAAAATTATAATTTACAGTTTTCCAATGGAAACGGTTTTTCAAAACCATGTGAACGAACGTAATTTAAAACGTCAGATTTTTTTAGAATTTTACAAAACTGGTTCTCTCTTGCGATGAATAAAACTCTCCCTGCGATTCACATGCGGACGTCGCAACGTCGCGTATGCATAATACATCGAGGTTCAACATACCAATAATAATGTCTCTCGTGGCGCGTTTTGCGAGCTGTAATAAATTCCCCGTCGAAACGAGCGTGACGGATAAAAATAAAAAAAGCCACTCGCGGGGCGGTAGGAAGCGGAACAGACAGAAAAGACATTACCTACCCTTACGTCCGGCAGTCGGAAGAAAGTTGCACCTGCTGCTGGCTGGTGAATTTGCCGACCTACGATTGCATCGCCGCGCCGTTCGCTCGACCGTCCAGGAATTGTTTTTCCGAGCGATATGAATCTACGCGTATATATATGCTTGATCGATGAGAATCCATTTTCGAAACACCTTTGACGGGCGAAAGTGGCACATCGTTATCAGCCATCGCGCCACGCTATCGCTCTATCATCCGACAGCTCCTCCTGCGTTTCTAATGTCTCGAGAAATATCTCGATGCTATTTATACGCAACGCTCCACCTAATAATAAGATAATACGTAATGTTTAAATAAAAATTAACTCTTTCGTTTTCCATATCCGTTTCTGTGTATTCCCATGTCAAGATCTAGATTACATGCTACAAAAAACGTAACGCTTCTTGCCTTTTCGAGATTTGGATTTTACCTCACCGAAGAAATAAACTATCGAACAACGATATTGTTTATTTATTCGTCCGCGTCACTAGCCCGTGGCGAACGAAAGAGTCTGCTTTCACTCCCGCCGTCGCGTAGCACACACCACGCTTCTCTATTTTCTATTTCTCGAGCTGTGCTTCGCGCATCTCTTGTGCCGCCCAGTGCCGCGGGCGAGCTGTCGATCGGCATTCAAAGGCTACTCTGCCCACGTACGCTCCCTCCTTAATGTTAAAAAAAAAAAAAAAAAAAATAAGACTGCTCGGTGTTGCCGCCCTTATCTCTTCGACGCGCGTACCACGTAATCGACAGATACGCAGAACGAACGCAATTTCTCATTAAATCGTGGGTGTATGGTCGCGGTCTTAAGGTCTTTATTTACGTTTATCTTTCATTGCACGCACCTTAGGCGCGTTATCTTGCGAGATCAAAGTATACGTTGATGCGGCGGCTAATTCGCGCCAGCGGCTTCTCACCTCGACGGAAGGTTTCGCGGTCAGGTTCAGGTACCAATTCACGCGAGCTGCTCGCTTCGGGGTTGCGCACCGTGTTCAGCTAGGAGAATCGATCTCTGGATTTTTCTATTTTTCGTCTAAATCGGTTATTGGCTGCGAGTAACATGATCTAATGGCCAATTCACTTGAACCTTCCGCATTTTTTTCTCGAGGTTTGACGGCCATCTTTAATATCGCAATATGCACAAGTTAATTAGTTTTTTTAGATCATCACTCATTCATAATTTGCATCGTTATTAATGATATGCCTGACTGCTTGAAAGATGTTTCCTCCACAAAATAACGGAGATCCGGTAATTTTAATATCTATCTCTCGAAAGACACGTGTCGATTATTTATATACATATAATGCATTTAGTCCTGAAGAAATTGATTATACGTCCGCGTTGATGTACTAATTAAATAACTCCGACTCGCGCGGGACAGGCTCATGCAGATCAACCGAAAATTTCGAATCGGTCTAATTACCCTATCGAGAATCTCCGAGTAGCGTCTGATGACAACCTGACGCTTGCGCCACGTCCACGCAACACCCATCTCGTATGCCACTATCGTGGCATGCGCGTGCGAAGAAGGTCGCGGCTACCGGACTTGTAGTCAGAGCGAGGACCTCTCGCTTCGCGATCGTAACGAAAAGGGAAGAAAGGGGCCCGCCCCTACGAAGAAGGGGCTACGACTCGTTATAAGGCGTCAGGTGCCCAGGACCGTTGACGCACGGCCGTTACCGTATACCATCCCCAGAAGAACACCGCGCGATAATAATGTATACCATTAATGCGAATACCGGGCGGGGAGGCGCGCCGCGTGCGTGTCTTCGAGGAGCGGCGCGCCACCCTGCCCTTAGACTCGGGGGCCCGGGGGCCATGTGCGCACCTCCGCGAAAGGTGAAGGGCGTTTAACGGTCGGAGTGTACATTTTTCGGGATCCGTCGGGCAGAGCACCAGCTGATCACCGTTCGCTCGTTCGGTCGCTCTCTATTTCGAGCCATGTGCTTCCCGCGCTTTTTCGGCCGCCCATCGAGCTAGACGATTTCTCATTTGCTTCTTTTTGGCTACCCTCCGAGTTCGTTGACTCGTATCCTTGAGCTCGTCGCGACGCATAGTCCGAGACTGTAGAGTGGACAAGTAGAGTATCGTATTGAAAATTGCACGAGAACAGTACCATGCGCGGAAACAAAAATCTACCCGATTTGTTTATCAGCTTCAGGATATATCACAGGAATTATGTAAACACATGCGAAAATTTTAATACGTATCCTAGAATTCACTAACGCTATAAATTGTTAGAGTTATTTGAACGATATGCTAAATAAAATTTTTGTAAGTATATTCGCGTTTATGAATATTCCATGCATAAGCGCACGAGATGTATACACTTCCAATATATTCCACTTGCGCGCCGTGGTGATCGTTTGCCGTCGGCCGGCAAATGCCACGAGAGACAGAAGACGGGCGAACGAGGGAAGCGAGTATCAAGATCGAGATATCATTAAGCCGGGTCGAGTGATCTAGTCTGGCGAATATTATGGGGTCGAACGATGGAAAGTTGATGAACTGGCCGTACGGTAAGGGTGTGCACGAGGGAACGTTGCACCTTACTAGCGGGCACAGGTGCCACAGCTGTTTCAGCAAGTGCAACGAACGCCCGTAGAACACGCGGGCATTAGAACTGTGTTGCAGACGGTGGGCGCAGCGCAGGGGTAGCGTAAGGGGTGCATAACTATTCGACTAAAGCGAACGCAGTGAGGTGTTGCGCGTTGCTTTTTACGGCGCGACCGTTGAAGCAGCTCGCGACAACAGGTTGCGCGCACGTGTGACTTCATCTTCATTACCGAGGCCTCTTTGGAACGTCGCAAATTACATCTAATTGCGCGATGCGAAGGCACAAATTCATCCTTGAGCGTCGTCATAAACCGACTACAAAACATTTTCAAGAATAACCAAATTTTCTTCATTTATTTATTTCTTCTAATTTTTTTCTAGCCATAAAAATCTGTTAAATGCCGAAGACCATACGAATATATTATGGAATACATTAGATAACATCATCTACTGACTTTTGCCAAAATTATTGTGTTTACGAATTATATTGCTCGACTTGTAGCAGTTCGGGTTAGCCGCGTACTGAATTTAACTCGCTTCCGTTTCACACGCCCACGCGTGCGATTCGATGATAGAGAGACTGGCGTTGATTCGTAGTTAGTTGGTCGTCGGTATAATATGAGCGTGGCTGCATGCAGCAACTTTGTCCAAAGTTCAATTTAGCCGACGACGGTGGCGGCGGCGGTGGCGGCGGTAGCGGCGAAGAAGGGAGGGCGGGAGGAAAGTTTTGTTCTGTGCAGGAAGCGTGGTTCCGGCTCTCTCGGTTCCGCCCATAACGGTGACGGTGTGAACTTCGTGGATCCCGCCGCGCGATCGCCACGACGGACTTTTTCGGCGGGATTTGATTGGCGGTGGTGCGCGCCGTAATTAAACGGGCGATCATTAAGCCGTCTTCCGTTCTGTCGTCACCGACAGTATGCCGACCGCGACGTATACGTGGAATATCAGCGGTGCGGATGAGATCTAGAATTTCGTTCGAGTTCCGTAGATCCCCTCACGTAGTTAAGTGTCGGAGAGATTCCTCTGCTTTCGGTTATTTAACTGTGGCCGAAGTTAAATGGTATCTAGAATAGGACGTTCTTTGGTGAATTGAAACGCTTTCTCCTTTGAAACGACGATTGAACCGCGACTTATTATTCGCGATTTATTTAACGCCATGCGTCTTAATTTTTTTTTACAAGAATCTTATCACTGCTTTCGACTTAATTTACGAAGCATAATTTAGTCATAAAGAACTTTTCGCGAGGATCGATAAACGTCCGTTTTTTTCGTTCGATACCATTTGGTTGATAGTGAATCATAGAATCAGAATAGTTCAGTAGTTATATAGCAGATCCAAAAGCAACCGAATGAATTTTACGATTGATAATTTGTCAATCTTTATTTCTTTTATTAATTAACATTGCTCGACGACGTGGTAAAATACTCAATAGTCAAATTATTTCTAATCGTTTCCGAGAAGATATTTGACATGAGGTCGATATTTCTAATTTATCGTATTTTCGAGAGATGATCGATATTTTAATTTCACCCATCATTGACCTCAATGCTCAAACCACTCTAACGTTATAAATGTTCCGACGGCTGTTAGAAGTCGAGGAAACATGGCACATTAAGTACGTCGATTCGCATTGTGAATACGACTTTAAATAACTATTATATCTATTCTGGCATAGTATGCGTGTGTTGTTCTCGCCTTATAGAATGCAACAGCAAAGAATCAGTATCTTTATACTGCAATTCTAATAATAACATTGTTGTTAATTTGTCATAGCATTACCTAACACAATATTGCGGCAAATAACCATGTAATATTTCTTTCGTCCAACTTATTCGTTTATCTATAACGAATAAGAAATGAATTCGACTTGATCGTAAGGTAACATGCTTCAGATGATTTTTATTGTTGTAACACCTGTTGGTCCTGTGCTATTAAAGTACGTATAATTACTATTAATATAAGACATCTTTTGCGTTATCAGCTTTTTCAGCAAACAACGTGATCAGTTTTGATATGACCATAAGCAAATTACTTTAATCTTCACCGACGAATCCTTTTTGGTAAACTTCTTCGGTTCTTAAAAATCATCAAAACGCAAAAGATCTTCTTGTCATATCACGGTGGGGGCGTCGTAGTACGAGTATGCGGTAGAAGACTTGGAAAGGGAAAAGAGAGGGGCCTCTTTTTCATCGTACCTCTCTCTTTCTCCGTCCTTCTCCTTTCTCTCTCTTTCTCTGTCTCTCCCTCTTCCTCTGTTCCCCTGCGCTAAACGTCTCTGACTCTTTCTCCCTCTCTCTTTCTCTCTCTATCTCTCTTGCTCACGGCCCACTGATATCGCGAGAGGTCGCGGCATAAGGGAGAGGGAGAGACAGGCAGCGGCGTTCCGCCACGGCACACGAAGGCCCCAGGTGAGAGGGAGAGGACCCCGCGCGCGAGACCGACAGAAAGAGAGAGAGAGGGGCACCTAAAGCGACTCAGCGCACAGTGGAGGGAGGTCGGCGAAGCGGAGGTGAAGCGCGACCGGCCCTCTCTACTCCAGGGGCCCAGGCTAGTCCAGTCCGGGACAGCACGCCTCCTGCTGCACGCTCCACGAGGTAGAACGACGAACGTAGACACGACGACGTTAGGACCGGTACGACGTTACGCGCGCGGGCCCAACTTCGAACGCGTAAGACCCCCGGCTACTCGCCCTCTATCACGCATCGGCGCGCCGCGTCATCATCCGTCGACCGCGACGAAATTTTGGACTTTTGCGCGGGGAAATCTTGTAGGCGAAGGTGTTCTATTCTTTCGGTATTCTCGGCACTGTCGTTCGCAACAGATTTGCTCAAGGAGCTTGACTAGCTTTTTTGTCACTCGTCGACAATCGGATCGTGACTTTGTTTGTTGGTAAATCTAAATTGTTACTCCTCGAGGTGTATTCGTCAACGATTCGTGTAGAGGATGATGTTTCCTGGAATCCTCTAAAGTCCAAAGTTCAAAGAAGACACCTTGTCAACGATGGAAAACCCGAGGTAGACTGAAGGATTCTATCTTCAAGATACACCGACACGATTAGAAGACGAGTTTATGGAAAGAAGTGACAAAAATAAAACTTTTCATTTGGCTGTATCATCCGTTCGATTCCGATGAGAGAAGTACCCTACGACACCCACGTTTGTGTGTATTTCCGATCTACGACTAATCGCGACTGAGCCGATAGTCGATTGCCCCTCCGTCAAAAATCATAGCCGATATATCGGAGACCTGGTGACTTGGTCTCTCTCACCAAGACGACACATCGCCACCCCCACCCGCGAGCACCACGCGTCCAGCCACGCGATCAGCGGGATCAGCGATCCGGAAGGTTTCGCACGGCAACGGTGACCAACGAGCCGGGTATTCTTAATGGACACCTGATCCACGGTAATTGACCACGTCGCCCAGCTGCATCGAGCTACAACGTTATCAGGGTGACGATGATTTTATCGGAATCCTGAAGCTCTCTCAAGAATATTGAGAATCATTCGAGAATCGGTTCCAAGATTTTGGTGCATTTGAGAAACTAATTCGCAAGATCGCCAAAAAGAGGTTCACATCAGGTGGTGCTGTGACAATTTACACGTGTGCGGGTATGAGAGACCACTGTGAACGGTGCGACGGGCCACCCGAACGGTGAAGTGAGTCGCCGCGGGGTGTTCAGTGAGCGCAATTTCGAGAGACTTCAACGCCCGGCGAGGAGATAACCGAGGGATATAACCAGACGGCGAAGACGACTACGATCACGAGGACAACGACGACGACGACGAGGCTATTCATATTCAGGTGAGGCTCGCCAGATAAGCCGGACTCATCGGACTAAGTAACTCTTCCCATTGACACTACGATAGAGGATCGTCGTTATCACCGACGGCGATGATTCATCGCGGCTCGTAGATTGCGCAAAATTGTCGCGAGGTACAAATCGTTCCGCCATATCTATTTTGTTGCATTTGTTAGATTTCTTCAAGGACGAGATATCCCGCACGTATTGAATATTTATGGAAGATTACTTCATTACGACGGAAAAGTTGCTCTTGCTTTCAGTGATAAATGGAAGACGAACGGGCTGTGAAATAAAGTTTCATTATATATCTCTCAAGAATATTATTAAGTTTTACGAACGGAGTAGAGAAGTGTATTGAAATCAAGCGTGTCGAGTGATTATTCTAAAGATTTAGAATATATATATATATATAAGTGCATTCTCTTCTTTATCTCTCGCACTTTAAGTTAAATCCCATAATAATTAACATTATAATTCTTTTTTTCACTAAATAACATTACAATTATTATCAGTAAAGTTAATTAATTTTCCTTTATTTTTAATTTTCAATCGATGCAAACTATGATACGTTAAACTAAATTAAATTCGAAATATATAATGGATCAACTTATTACGTACCATGAAAAATTATACGCTCATTCTCTCTTCAAAAATTGTGAATGGGGCAACATTCTGTGGTCACCAGTACGTAAATCACGCATATATATGCGGATCCCACCTACTGACACACGCGCAGCGGGTTACACTCTGTGTTTACATTCGCCAATTACAGATAGACGCTCGTACGCAATAATGATAGATCTGCCGGCGTGGCTAATGACTGGCGAGTTGCCCAGCGCAAAAAGTGACGGGCATGATTTTCGAATGGAGAGGAGTACGATCCGCGAAGCCGACGGCTTCCATTGTGCAAAGACGCCGGCGAGGGAGCGGAAGTATGGGATGAGATTGAGAGAATTAAAATAGGTGGATATATAGGAGCGTTATAAATTACCGCGCCAAGAGTTTCCGGCGCCGTACATTTTTTATTCTAGCAGCCGATGAATTGTATGTCTAATTTTAAATCAAGAAAAAAGTTCTCTGTGGTT
Source organism: Wasmannia auropunctata (assembly GCF_000956235.1). Taxonomy (NCBI): domain Eukaryota; kingdom Metazoa; phylum Arthropoda; class Insecta; order Hymenoptera; family Formicidae; genus Wasmannia; species Wasmannia auropunctata. Next base: position 2,850,168 of record NW_012026779.1, read on the forward strand.
AATAGCGAAACTAATATTTATATGCAATTTGATAATATTTCGAAAATCGTATTTGATAATTTTTTTGCTCTGAGTATGTGATTTTCCTGGACGTATGTACATGTCAGGAAGCAAAGTAAATGATGGGTCTTCCTGATCATATTCCCCGTCGGCGGCGAACTTCACATTCCGGTCCGCTTGCTTTTCTTTCTAGGATTCTATTCGCGCACTCACGCAATGAAATACACTTACGTACGAACGGCTATAAGATTCGATATAATCGCAGGTAAATTAAAGATCATCATCGCGTCGCAATTATTCGTCAGAGCGGTAAAACATGGACGGCATTACCGCCGGCATTAAGAGCGTTACTCAAACAAAATTAGCTCTATTAATTTTAAAACGATTGGACTGCCGTTTGCCAATTCCTCGGCGAACGTTCCTCTTTTCCATTACATGTGTTCGTCGGTTGTTATGTTGTCGAAGGTATCGCTTTCGTCGAACTAGATTATTACATCGATAAGAAAAGGATCGTGCGCGCGTCACTCTTTATTGGAATAATTCGCTGATTAATCGGTTGGCTCTCGTCAATTGATTCACCAAGATTCTTCGATAAAGTGACACGCGAACTGGTGCTCCGATATTTCGACAATGTCCCACGATTGATCTTCGAATATATAATAGGGAATCGTTATTTATGTATATGATATGCTGATCAAACTTTCCTTATTACGTACATCATATTCTCGTTAATTGGATTGATTACATAAATAATCACGTATAAAGTTCAGAAGTTTGATTCCTGACGACAACAACATTCGTTTCCGAGGGACGTCAACAACGATATCTTTACATCGAAAGGATAAAGATCGGCGACGGCGATGCGCTCGGACTTGATGCAAACTGGCCTCGTCCGTCTTCCCTTGGCCCATTATTCAAAAAAATTCGTTTCTAATCGCGTACATAAGTGGCATCTGCCCCATGTTTCCACCCTTACGCCTTTCATCTACCACCGCTACCCTGTACGTTCACCCGAAGACAACTGCCTTCTTAGGGGCAGTTGTGGCGTCAGGTGGCACTCGTTAAAGTTGGCTAAAAGTCGTTGGCAGTTAAGGGAACATGGGTTGACAGTTGATAGTAGTGGACGAAGATCGTGTGCTGCCTTTAATAGGAGACGAAACTATCATTAGAACCGATAATAATACGTCATCTGTCAACAGTAGCGATATGTGTATCGATAGCGGTCCGAAGATTATCTCCAAAAAAAAAACTAATCTATTACTTAAGGATTTTCTCGTCCGATTTGTTCTACTTTAACAAATGATATAATTCGAATTCTCTAGCTGTCTAGCTGATTGTTAGGATTCGATGTCTATTTCGACTTCATTCTCGACACACCTTTCGACAATCTTTTATCCTAGAATGTCAATGTTGTAAATATGTTCACACATTGATCATAGATAACATCCGTCAGCGTGGACTCGACGGAATCCCAAGCCAATCGTACTTGAGAGACGATGGTTTGTCGCGGGCGCCATTATCCCAGCTGGACATCCGCATAATTTCCTACCGTCATTCCACGTCTAAGCCTACAACTCATTCCGCTACGAGGAAGAGAGGGCGCAGATCCACAAGTGCAAGTGGCTCGATCGAGAATTTCAATAGTTCCTCCGCGTCTGGAATGACGACGCGTTCGAGGCAGCAACAGAGTTGCAACGTAAGCGATTGTCACCATTAGTGCAAATAAAATATTGAGCAGCAACGTTAATGCAACGCAAATGGAATCATCTAATCATTTTATAATCTATATATCATTCTGATATCTGAGAAAAGTTAACAAAAATAATTTGACACAACTAAATTATATGTATACATTGAGCTAACTCTCAAGAATATACTTTTTAAAATCGCATTTATCAACGGAGAAGTTATTTTTGCAACAAATAAAAATTAGATTTTTCATTATTATTTATTTACGTATCTCGAATATATCACATTCAGGGCACGCAGCAAAATCGATCGGACTTTCTCAGATGGCTTTCTCGCGATACTTGTGCAGATGCAACGAGATTTCTATTTTCGATGCGCGTTCGTGTGCTTTTTGCCGCGGAAATCTCGATCGAATCGCGCACGTCGCGCGCGATTCTCCGATGACGCTGCGAATCCGTAACACGTCACGTTCCGCTCGTCTCGCAATCCGATTGAGATAACGTTCACCTTCGCAAAGAAGTCGTGCGATTGGTAGCTAGAGTACACTATCATTTCCACCTCGCTGTATAATTAGGTTTCCACTTTTAGGACTATTACTTGCGTGGAGCGCGCGATGAATACTTATCCAATTATCATGGGATAAGACAACTCTGACTGCTCGTTTCATCTTTTAATGTCGGCGCATTACAACAAGACGCATTGAAAATTTACGGTGTTGCAAAACGAGCGGCCATTGACGCAATCATTCGCCCCGTAACATTCCCCGTCTGTATAACGATTGTGCCAACATTAGCGGCTCTTTTTTGTCTATATACTTTCTTACCCGCGCCTAAGTATTTCGCGCGTGGTTCGGCGACCATCGAAGACTCTACCTTGCTATTATCTATCGCGCCGTTATGTCTTCTATGTAGTCCGGAATGTGGTTTGGATATAATGATCCGTCTCAAAAACCTGATCGTTCTAATGCAGTGCCTGTCAATCTTTCGTATTTCCAGATCGCGGTTTAATATCGAGCAAGCGTCATCATGTTCCTATTTTATGTCATACTCACGAGAAGCCTTGTAGATTGTACCGGCATACGTGCGCGTAAAAGATCGACCAGCATGAACACAGCAGTCGATGTTAACGCCTTTATTACAATATTATCAAATTGGTGAGAGCGAATACGAATATTAATTAACTCATTCAAAGTATACGAGCGACTTACAAATGTGTAGCGCACGTTATCATAATAGGTACGAACATGATCATATGGGATAGCGCATCGCACTTAGATAATTATTTTCATATAATTTCACGTTCAATATTACAGACTCCGATGTAGGTAGTTTCTCCTAATCAATCAACTATAATCGTTACAATTATGGATAATTTATGAGCAGCGGATATGACACGATATACCGATCGATATTGAATCGATCGCGTCTGCTTCCTGATAGGTATCTAATCCGCTGAAACCCGTTACCGATCCCGGATCGGTAACTGTCATCGAAGATGCGACGAAGATATCGCGGCGGAATGCAATCTGAATGATGATCGAGTCGATCGCGAGGCGACACGCGGCTGCCTCTTCTCCCTTATTGTTTATCAGCGAGCGAGAGCGGGCTGTCGGGTGGTTAATTGCGGAGCGGCCCTCGTCGTCGTCGCCGCCGCCGTGGCGGTTATACAGTTAACCGGCGACGGCGGTCGCGCCGCGTGCGCTCTCGCCGCATGTGGCGCGCAGCACGGAGCCGCCGCACCACGTCTCGCAACTGCGTTGCGCTGCGTGCAAGGAGGACTGCCGTGCGCGCGCGTGGTACAGGTAGCTCTCTCGGATCTATTTATAGGGTAGAGCCGGCCGGCGCAGTGCGTACACGCTCGCGTTCGCTCGAGAATACGCGCGAGAGCCCGTTTGCAAATGCAATCGTGTGTCGGTGCGTGTGCGCCACACCTGGCCCCGATTGCGCGCCAGGTTCTCCACTATTATTACACTATGCGCGCGTCTATTCCACTCGCGGGCCATCGCGAGAGCGAGAGCTCGCGAGAGCCGTGAGCAGGTAACGGCTATCCACCCGCTAGTCGAGAGTAGCTCGCGACGCAACGTCTCGCATGCGGTATAGCCGTGCGGTCGGACCGGCGGATTTAAGATTGCTACGCAAACGGAATTCGTTAAACGACTAGCTTTCCCCGTTTTCGCAGGCCTCAGCAATAATGGCACTTAATTTTTAATCGTTTGCGCGGTATCCGGCGGGCGTAGATTCGCTATCGCAATATTTGAATTACCGTGAAGCACGTACGAGTTAGTTTCTTAGCCGAGTGAGTTTCGCGAATATTGTATTGCGGATTTTCCGTCACTCTATTCATTCAGTCTATTCTATTCTGTTTTTCGTGTATAGCGAACAAGATTCATTACGGTGCAACGGTGTCTAAAGATCGCGTAGGCGATCATACTCGACTGATCATTAATTGACAAGTGCCTTTTATATTCGATCGACTTACGCAGCTTTTTCGTTTAGATATATTTGTTAATGTCACGACGCATACAGTTCATGAATCTTTATTGCGCTCTCATTCGCGAGCCGTCGCGTACAATCTCTTTTTTTTCGCGCGAAAACTCGTTTTATTATGAAAACAGTCGGCAACCGACCGGCCGGCCACCTGTGCGGTATGCAAATGCGTAACGACTAAATTCTAATTCACTACCGAACGTAAACGGTCCGGCCAAATGACGGCATTGCCGTCAGTGTATCGCACAGCGGACGAATCAAATCGAGCTGACATTTCCTAGATTTTCATATTAATGAGAGATAAACGTTCGTTTCATAAGTGACATATAAACTACTGACTTGTAAATGTATAGGGATAAAAAATTAAGAAAAACACACTTTGCGTGATCCGATATTTTATATCTTAAAATTAATTATGGAAAAATAGCAAAGCATGCAAAACTTTACCGTGATAAGGAAATTACTGATGATATACCGATAAACAAGTTATTAAGGATAATCAATTAAATACATGTGTGATATATATTTAATATCTTAATCAATAAGTTTGTTTGAAGCAAGATATTAAGTGATGTTTGAAAGATAATTATATCCACATGATAATTTTGTATCGAATATTGCAACTTTCGTTATTGTTTTTGAGCGATCCGCAATTACGCACGGTCTTTTTTCAATGTTTACTGATCATGCGATGGACACAGTGCATACAGCAGTCTCTCGTATATGTATAATCATTTATCACGCGGCAGGTAACCAGTCGTTTAACTTTTAGCGAGACGCCTCTACTCTTTTGTTATTTTTATACGCCTCACTTGTTAGAAACCGTTAACAGGAGACGATTACACTGTCGATACCTTTGTAGCGCATGTCCATTGATAATTCCGTTCTCGCTTCAGATCATGATAGGGGATGCACAGTCGGAGAATCCATTTATCACGTCATTTTAGATGCCATTTAGCCACTTACGCTTCTGTAGTTAATAACCCTAAATCAACAAGCGCGAGCGATTCGTTCCAACGGGTTGTTAAATATTTATAAACATACCTGCGTTGAATCAAGTGCTAGTCACACTTGTTTCGAAACATAGTATTAATACGGTACATTGAGAAATTGATTTATGACAATCGGAAACGTTATTTCTCGAATGATTGTGAACGCTCGTGAGATCGTACTAAGCTTCTTCCGCTACAGATATTCGAAGAACGTTTTGTCTATCCGAATTCGTCCTCAAATTTATTCGTCCGCAAGCCCCGTAACTTCAAGGCGCACCTGTTGGAGATACTCGAATGATGTCGATCGCTCGAATGACCCTCATTTTTTTTTCTTCGACGCGTGTACCCGTGTACCTGTTCTCGCGCATCTCCTTCCACGGCTCCACACATCGGATGTAGTCATCTATATCAATCAGAGAGCAGGATACGAGAGTGCACACTTTCTTGCCGTTCTTACGCTCGATCTGTACACGCACTTACGTCGCGCGATTAACTCCAATCAGAGCCGATTGCGTCGGACGAGCGGAATAATTACTGTCGTATCGCTTATTGAATTATTGAGAACGACGCCGCTTTTGCACCGAACTGTAAATAAGCTCTTAACGCTCCGGCCATCGTTTTCTTCGCCTTTTGTCCCGCCAAATCATGATTTACGGCCTGTAAATCTATCAGAGGCATTCCAGATCGGTCGTTTGGTTTGTCAATGATCTTTCGCTCCCGTTTACTGGGAGAGCAAAACTTTACGATCCTTCGCGCAGTATCTCGCGGTAAGAAATATTTGCTCCTAGATTCTCTTCGCGTCTTAGATCCTTAGGTCGCTCTTACGTAATGGTTAAATTCCTACATATACAACTCTATCACACGATTAATCCCGACCAACATCATAAAGATGACTTAACATATGTATATTGCTCTAACATTAATAGTTGCCCGAGAAATTTTCTGCAAAACCAACGCCGGAGAAATAAAGGAATGCTTACTCGTCTTGTAATATTCTTAAGAATTTAATTAGACATGCTTCATCGGATGATAATGAATTAAGGCAGATGTTTTCATTACGAACGGTTATATAGCGGCACGATCAAGCAGTTCGTATCTTACGTGCCGCATTTTTTCAATCGATTCTTCCAACGGCAGATATATGCATACCTATTATTTTTTCGAATCGTGAAGATTATGAGAAAAAGAAGTGATTCAACGCCAATCCTTTCGCCGTTCGAGAGGTTCGGAAAAATCTCGGCTATTGTATGTTTAACGTCATTTCCGAGAATATTCGTGCCGTATTTGTAAATATCTCTATCAATTTTTAATTGTAAAACACGTTCCGCTAAAGCACAGCTTAAATCGCTACATATTAGAGAAAGAAATTGACAGATTGATTCTTATTAATCATTTGACAGTGTCGTTTGATAGTAAAATAGCTGTCTCAACTTAATACAATTTCGTAATAGAAAAAGAGAGATGCTTAACGTATTATTAAAAGTTATTACGATCTTAAAGAGCAATCATGTTATTTATTTTTTAACGTTTCTTTCGCATGTAGAAAAACTAATCGCTGATGATAGCTAATCGATATGTAAATACGATCAAACGAAAATACAGAAAAAATTTATTTTAAATTAATCGAAGAAATCGCTCTATAAATGTGATAGAAACAATTGTTGCATGAAATATCGAAGACACGAACTCCCTCCGATGAGTTATTCTAATGAAAAATAGATCTAAAATGCTTTTTTTCATTTTGCATATTATTTTGCATATTACTCGGTGGAACCGCATGTATAATTAATGTCCTCTTTTACCCCACTCTCTGTATGCCGACTCGCGGTGCGGCAGCATGCGATGCATCATGCGGTGCAACGAGGAATGCTCGCATTGCTCGCACGTCAAATGTGATATATTCGCGGTGCTCCGATTTAAAACTATTTACGACGTCGGAGTAACGTACTCTCGGGCGGCTCTGGTTGCGCACGAAACAGTTGAGGATTTTTCGTGACGAGAGATGTTTGGTCGCTATCTCGCAGCTTATAAATGCAACGTCAGTCATCCCGCGTGATTTAAAGAGTCGCCAGTAGGTATATTACACATCGCGAAGGAACAACGCGGTCACGAAGAGTGTAAAAGAGTAGAGATTTCCATCGAAATTTTCTCACTCTTGTTGCGAGAACTTTTCTCATAAGAGATACCGCGTATTTCAGTATTGTAATTCAAACAGTAGCCGACGCATTACGCCGGTTAATGACTTGTTGTACAATAAAGCAATTAATGACGCGTGAAAATTGATTAATGCGCGACACGCAAGGGGAATCACAAAAGGACGGATAACTTTATATACAGTTGTAAGAGTTGACAGTACGCATTTGTTCTCTCGAGCTCGCATGAGTTTGCGAATCCTCTTCGGGCAGGCTCAAAAAGACTGCGTATAACGCCTCGGCGTCGCTCGGTGCATACCGAGAAAGTGTTACGGCGCCTTGTATAAGCGACCTTGGTACGCGACGTAGACGCACGTCGGGACGTCTCGCAAATTGCCGGAAATTTCCGTGGGAAACTATTCCGCCGTCCGTTCGGCGGCGCGTACATTGTGCTTGCGATAGTGTTGGCGGGTGTAATAGTACGCGTAATAAGCGAGAGCCGGCGATCAACCAGTGAGTTGACGAAGGCTGTACATGTATCTTATACACAATCCTGCACTTAAGCAGGGCTTTGCCAATCGCGTTCGCGTTTTCGATCGCGGCCAACCGGATTGCGCATACGATGGAAAACGACTTTACATCGTAGATCTAGGATTACATATACCTGTATGTGTGTTGTAAGTCTTTTCAATAATGATTCACAAATTGGAAGATAATAATACTTTAGAGCGATTTGAAAGCGCGCGATAATTGATACTGAAAAACAAAAGTTGAATCGAGTTGGACTCGATCCCTACAACTATCTACTCTAACAATAAGTACTCTTTTATTCAAGTACATAACGACGAAAAGGACATAATTATAGACGGCTGCGGAAAGAAATAATTCGAATTCCACGTCGCTCGTCCTCGTCTAAAACTCGACCATTTGTAGTTCGTAGCAGGTGTATAGGGAACGTCCCCGTGCATTTTTGCCACCCCCATCAAATAACCGGATATTTCCCGTGTCGGTACGTGCGTCACCGTATAGGAAACGAACGGCCACGGATACGAATTAGCGTCGAGTAATGGTAGGGCGTGCAACAAGTGCGACATTGTGGGGTATCAGGTGCATGCATTGGAAATACGGGCGTACGTTAAACGCGGCCGTTGGAGAAAGATCGGCTTAGCACGTGACCGAGACTCTGCCAGATGGGCTCTAGGAATGACACCTCGTTTCTTCTTTCGTGCAATCGCACCGAAAGGTATCCCGCCACGGTGCATCGCGTGCGCGAAATTGCAGGACTTTTGCGGTACCCGGAATATTTCAGGCGAGAGAGAGTCCTCAGGCGAGCCCTCCTAACGAGATAGCCATTTCATTTAGCGGAGAACATTATTCGTGCCCGCAGCTGAGAAGGGATTAAACAATTTCGCGCCATTTTTTTTTAATCTCACCGCTAATCACAACCAATTGCAGTTTAACCAGCGAGATATCCTCGGAAGAAACGCAGCACGCGTTTCTCAGCACACGCGTTAACAAGCCACGCAATTAAGCCGGTCCGCAAATTACTCGGTGCACGCTCCAATTCGGCCGGCCGAATATGGCAAGGCGGAGAGAGAACCGGAAGTATCAAGATGCAAAAATGCAAAAACGGCGAACCGACTCGGAACGGAGAGCGGACCGTTGTGTCGGCCACGTAGGCCGTTTTCTTTTCTTTCTTTTTTTTTCCTCTCTAAAAATCGACGATTCTCTTTTTCAACGAATCAAATCATCGTAGACGAAAATCGTTCGAAAAGGTACAATATCTGTGCTAAGCGCAGTATCGGTGGTCATTCTTTATTACACGCTGCCGGTATCAGGTGGAGGGCATACGGTCTTCGTGAAGGCACGTGAATGAGGTCTACTCAGCCGATCGGCCGAGCCGTCGATCGGGTATCGCGAGAGTACGGCATGCAAGGGGGCGGGCCGAGATTTATCTAGCAAATAACCTCCTGTTGCTCGCGCGCGTACCATGTGTGGCAAAAGTTTCCAGCCGTCTTAACGGCGATCCTACGCACCGGGAATAGCCGATCGATTACTCTCGTCATCGTATCGGGGGCAGCAGCGATTCGCGAATAGGCACGTACGACGGCATCGATCGCACACGAAGAGTTCAATGTTAGCGTCCCCGTGATTCGCGATTCCCAAGTACACCGACTCGCGTCGGTGTTCCGCAATTCAATCATCATGCGGTTAATCCTACGGACAATATGTCATTCGTAAAATATATAAGCCAATAATGATGACGGTCCAATTATCAGTTATGATATATTAGATGCCATTTGTCGAGGAAGTGACTTCTTATTTGCCGAGAGTTACGAGCACGACTTCCCTACTATCAATCACGCCGCGATTTATTTCACGTTCGTTACACATTACCGTTAGCGGTATAGAAATAATCAGGAGATATAGCAAGGATTGGCATAACGACAGTGAGGTGTGACGTTTGTGGGAAGAGTGGCGACGGCGAAAACGGGTCGAGAACGTGGTAATTACCATTGTCGATTGATCTCGCTTTTCTATCTAACTCTGGTGCTCCAAGGATATGTGCGAATATATTCGTTAATCGAGGTATGTACGTATGTCCGAGGGGAGAACGACGACGATATGCATCACGAAAAGTTCTCACGACGCATTATAAGACGGACTAATTGGAAGTGCACGTCGCGATAATATGCTCAATTAATAGAGCGTACTCTTCTTGATACGTGGTATACCAACATCCACGAGGAATATATCTGTGGAATGACTCGTGAAAATCGGACTTGTGGGGGAGAAGCGTGCGTGATGATTCGATCTGCTTACTTGCGATGTGTGCGGCCTTGCGTTTGTTAGTAAAAAGAAAAGACGACGTGTGAGCTCGATGAAGTAAGAGAGTCAGTCTTTTATTATATTACGTTACATTAATTAAGTTCCTTTGTCTATACGTGACGCAAACCCTCTCTCGCAGCGCTTGGAGAAGATGCTGCGATTATCTCTGTGACGCGACGAGAAGCGGAATATTAATTTTTCCCGTAATGTGTTCGATAGCATTGTGTGATTCTTCTTGGCGGAAATTGCGCGGTTTACAATATTTTCACCACGCAAATGATAAAGGACTCCTTCGATCGTTATCAGATTTTATTGTGTTATGTATGCGCGCGCGCACGCGTTATATATCAGCCGCGGATTTTCTGCTGCGCTTTTAACAAGGCGCAGTTGAATGCGAGTTTAACACTTGCGGCACGCACCATTGCACCAAATGGCCGGTTGTAGCCGCGCGCCCCGCTTGTTTAACAATCATTATTTGCGAGCCCGTAGGTATCCGCCGATATCATGCGCAGATCAGATCGAATCTGTTTGCGGGCGGCTTTACGACTCGCCCGCATTGTATTCGCGAACGACAGCCGCGATTTCGAGAGATCGATTCACATAAACCACCTCGCCCTGGCCGTCGGCTACCATCGTTGATCGCGCATTTTTCTTTTTCTCCATAACGTCGTTCTTCTTCGCAGCGAATGATATGTATTTTGAGATTCGTCTTATTCTTTGAGATAAAGATAGATAAAAATCGAGATATAAAACAAGATGAAGAACCGAAGCTAAAAATGTATCTCTCTCGCTAACTCACGATAGTAGCGGACAGTGACGTAAACCTGACTTTTGAAGCAAAGTTCGTGCAACTTCTTGGCTCGCCAGCTGGTTGTATTAACTCGAATCTCTTCGCGACGCCAATTAAGAAGGGAAGTACAGGGCGTCCGGCAGTAATTCACGGATATTACCGTGGCGCAACCACGCGCTCACGTGCATACGCGTGTACATAGGTGCATACGAGCTCTTTGTGTCCCTAACACGGTGTATATATCGTTGGCGAATTCCTTATAAACGTCGCACTCACTTCGCGAGTGACTTTATGTTCTCTGCCATCCTGCCCGGCTAGTCGTTGCCTCGCCGATCGTCCTTATCCTTACCGCGCGTGATAAAACAACTCGCTGCCGAGCGACGATTCATTGTACACGGTGCGGATGCCATACATGGGCGTTACTCAGAAATTTTTCGCAAGTAGGCGTGTGAATACGCGTGGTATCTTTCTTATGAAATCCTTTGAGGTCCGCGAAATTTAATCGAAAGAAACCAAGTCGATATTTAATCTTAATTTTAACAATTTTAGCCGGATTACTTTCGACATCGAATAGGACTTTAAACACGTCTGCCTCGACATATCGCGTAATTGTAGCATTGTGAGTCGAATAAATCAGTTTTACGTTGAAATTCAAGCAGCTTGAGTTACGAGCAACAAAACAAATGGTCCCGTTTCGACCGTAAAATAAAACGCAGTTATAACGCACTATTATACGCGCGTGTGCTTGTCCTACAGAGATTCTAGATTCCATTTTTGCCGCGTACACTTGACACTAAATATAGCCGTCTGTGATGTTGAGCTTTATTTACCTACCTAGCGAGACATCGTACACTCGGTATGAAATATGTGATAAAACTGTTGACTATACAGTCGTACTTTGCATTAAATGCGCGGCGAGAGAATACAGGTCAATGTCGCAGTATCGCAGATTTCGCTACTACAACGTCGGTATAGCAATAGTCAGTTGTAAAGAGACCGATATACCCTGCGATTTGTAAAACGTGCAAGTTTGCTTGTTTAGCGTCGCAACTCAATTTGTCATTGGTGAGGGAGGGTGACGCTTATCTGCGCCCTTCACGCGTTATCATAATTTTATTCCGTCTATCGTGTCCAGCTCGACGACAAATCACGCGCTTCGCGAGCAGGCCTCATGAATACGGCTCTTAATTTTTCCTCAATTACGCCGCCACGGGCGGATGCCGGACGGATCGTCCGACAGGAAAAAGAGGAATTCGACGTTCGTTGGGAGCATCCGGCTCGACTGAGGGAACCCGCGACGCAACTCGTGAGAGTGAAATGGTAAAAGGTACACGCCGGGAACGGGGCAGAGGCGAATTTAATGGCGGTGAATTTTGGGACCCCGAGAGAATCAGAGACTCGTTTCGTCGTTAAGCCCCGGCTAACAATGAGCGCTCGTGTCGGCCCGATAAAAACCTTGTCGACTTCCTGCGTGTGTGCGCCACCCGCCTCTCCCCAAGGTTGTTGCCTCATTACGTGTCAGACAGACACTGGCCGACTCCGCGCGCGGTGGAACTTATGCCGTGATATCTCTCTCGACTAATCAACCCGTCAAGGCTGTTCACGAAAGCGTGCGGAACATCTAGAAGCGCTCGCACCGATCGCGCGACCTTTAAGATATAGAGAGACAAATAGACACGGCTGCGTAAAATCTGGTGCGATAAATGAGTGAACGGTGAACATTGATATTGGCATATCGATGGTAGGTACCACACTTTTGTGGCAAGATTAATTAATGCAAAGTTTTAATCGTTTTAATAAGCATTGTCCAAATAGCGATATGATTACGATGCGCAAATTAGGGTCGATTATAACTCGCAGCTAGCAAATTCGTAATAATTAAATTTATACTCTTACATTTCCTATACTTACTAAGTGACAGTCTAAGTCTTACATATTTTATGGTTTTACGAAAGCAGACGCGGAATGCGTAAACTGCGGCGTTGATCGTTCTTTCGCCTACATAATGTAGGAAGACGCGTTAACTGCCAGCACCGTTAACACGTAACGTCATAATATAGAAGTGATACACCTCGATTACACGGAAAAACGCCTCGATCGGCGCGTCCAGGGTATTGTTTTGACTCGGCACTCGGGGCGCCCCGCGAGATCTCGACTATCGATCCGGCGCGCGGCGGGACCGGGACTTCTTCCTGGTACCCGCCGAGTGGACGTTGACTGCCTTCGGCGACGGATCTCGAGGATCCGGCACGAACGTTCACGTGCGTTCACGTGTACTGCGCACGTACGTGAACCGGTGGCGTGGTCGATCCGCGCGACTCGGAGCGTAACGCACGTGTGTGCACCGATCTACGTGCATCTGCATCGCTGCACGTGCGCGTCGAGCGTCGACGCGACGGCGCGTAAGTCCACGCACGTATATGTATTGCACGCGCTCGTGTTGTTGCGCGCGAGTCGCGAATATGTGTCGTGTTTGTGTGTACGGCAAAGCGAGATTACCGGGCAGAGGCCGCCCTCGCAATGGATAGAAGCGCTTATTTCGCTTACGATGTAAGCTCCGGGCTGTTGGGTGTAACGCGGAATTGCAACACTCAAAGGTAGATATGGTGCGTGCACGGCTTGGCACTAAATTCGAGTTGGCTAAAACTGCACAGTATAAATAATCGATCTGACCGATAAACTCCAAGCGGGATAGATCTCGAATTTTAAGTGTTGTTACCTGTCCAGAGGTTTTTGCATTCTTTTCTACCCAACACTGGCATGTGTCTTTTGCTCGCGTTATGAAAAACGTAGCTGCCTTTCAAAAAGGATCGTTATAACTACAAGTTATAAAATAGTGAAAGGACCGGCGAAAGCAATGAGATCGACCTTTTTTTTCTGCGCCGCGTGACGAATTCGCGCCACGCGTATAACGCGCTGGAACTGCTACCTCGGCTGCGACACTTCACGGATACCGAAAGCCTCCGTTCAAAGGCGGACATCCCGCCTTCTTTCTTGCAACTCGCCGTCGATCTCGTCGCGGCTAACTGGCGGTTTTGCTAGCGTGTTTATGACGAGAAAAGAAGAATCTTCCGACCGACGCAATTGATCTCGGTGTTCTCACTTTTCCGCAGAATGATCGCTTCTTCGAAAATGGTCGCCGACGAGAGAGTGCACTGCGATCAGCCTCTTCGTTAGAACGAATCCAAGTCCAAGTACAATGAATCACGCCGTCACGATCTTTTTTAAACTTTCGAAAAATTTAGGTCGGACACATCAAGCAAATAAAAAGTAGTAGCAGAGAGAAGAAATTTTATTTACATACGATAGAAATTCTTTATAGCACAATGGCATGATGCCAATAATTATTATTTTGCAATCCATTATTAAAATACAGAAAATTTCATTGCTTTTATTACATATTTACAATATATTATTTTTACTTTGAAATGAAGAAATCTTAAGGATTTTCATGTACAGAAAATACGAGAGAAGAGAAATTAAATTTGGACGATGGTTATTCTACAATGTTAGGCATCAAAATAGATTCAGATTGTGCCGGCAGGGATAACTTCGCCACGGATTCGAATGCCTCCTATTCACGAAAATAGCCGGCCGCGGCCGATAAATCACGAAATAACAGAAATGATCGACAACACCCGAGGCCGGGCGTTCTTCCTGGAGACCCGGGCAACCCGATCATAGACCACATATCGGCGCCGCGGTGAGCAAAGTCGGTCATCATCCACGAATCCAGTTACTCCGCGGCGCGCCGACCGGCAATCGATTCGTCTCCGTCGGGCATAACCGATCCGCCGAGTATCGGGCTTTCCTGCGTTTAGGCGCGTCGGCGTTTCACCTGTACACACCTGTAGGTACGTCCTGCGCCGTGTATACGAACGGATGAACGCGCAGAGCACCACTTCCACTCGATATACCTGGGCGTCCCCATTTATGAATGAGACGTTTCACGGCATCCAGATTGGTCACGAAGTTTCTTTCTCTCTCTTTCTCTCTCTCTCTCTTTTTCCTCTTCGTTCTCGCCGCCTCTCGTTTCCTTCTTCTTGATCGGCGATTCTTGATCGTGATCCACAAAGCCTCACGACAGGTCGTTCCAGTTTTCGACCGAGATACGCGCGACCTGTCCTCCCTCTCCCACATCGAGTTCGATTTTATTTTATCTTCTCGCTTTTCTTCCGCACCGTTTTCTCTTATCCTCGTCCCGCTATTATACGATATCGTGTCCGTTGATAGAAGAACTAGGGATACAGGTGGATAGATCGATATTAGTTTCGTAGGCGATCGTTGGAGTCAAGGGGGTCCAGCGGTAAGAGGGAGGAGAGCGAGAAAGCCGATTATGGCAGAGGTGAATGGGCAACAAAAAGCGAGCGATGCCTGCGGTGGACGAGTTTCCCATGAAAGGGGGCGGGGGACGCGGGGGCAGGATGTGCCAGGACCAATCAATTGTACACGCCGGTCTCCTTCTTCTCTCTCCCGCTCCTCCGCCCCGCTATTTTTCTTTCTCTTCTGCCTTCGCATTCTTTTCCTTTACCGCTGTTTTCCTAGCGATCGCTTTTCTGCAATCGATTGGTCCCCAACATCGAATCAAAACCACGTCTTTCCCAGAGAAACAAGAGATCATCTCACGCTTGTAATGAGTATCGATTTTTATTTTACACTTTTAATTATACCGATCTTCGGCTCTTCGTTCGATCTTTACGACACCGTCGTCTTACTTTTTGTAACGGATTGTAGCATATTCTCGAATGCAAGAATACGCCAACTTATACTTTAAGCAGACAGGACGATTCTTGAGGAACAATCACAATTCCGCGTAAGCACCATCTCTTACGATTTTCGAGATGCGGCAGCAAGGAGGTCCTGGTCGCGGTTATCGCGGTCATCACGCTTTATTATTCTGCGCGCGCGCCGCTACTCCGCGTCTAGTTTCCCGGTCGAAGATCGTGAAAGTGTAAGAAACTGCGCGGCGGCAGCGGCTATCGGCTGGCGATCGGGAAAAATGCAAGGTGGCACGCGGCCTGGACCTTCACTGACTGCAATGCGAGCGACGGAAAGCGTTGGGTGGGCGGACTGACAACCAGAGAAGGCGACTGAACCGGTAACCCGGACTGGACTGGCGACCTATAATGAAGCCTGCTTGGAATCGTCGTGATCTCTCAGGCGCCACGCGAATCCCGCGAATGTCGGAAGGGAGGGAGAGGGAGAGAGAGAGAGAGAGAGAGAGAGAGAGAGAGAAAGAGAGAAAGAGAGACATTCTGGTAACCAGCGATTCCCGTCACGCACGTATGTGCTTACGAAGCTAAGCGTGGTCGACCCCTTAGATAGATTG
Organism: Wasmannia auropunctata; assembly: GCF_000956235.1. Lineage (NCBI taxonomy): Eukaryota > Metazoa > Arthropoda > Insecta > Hymenoptera > Formicidae > Wasmannia > Wasmannia auropunctata. The sequence continues at coordinate 2,866,415 of NW_012026779.1, forward strand.
AAATAGAAAGAGATGGGAAAGGTCATAGGAAGTCGCTGGAAATGAGATTTAGCTTTTAGCATTTTTAACAGCTTTTCAATGGTTTCATTTGCGTTTTTTAATCTTGAACGAAATATAAAAAATTTTTTAAAATTGCTAATAAAATGGATTTAATCGTTAGAATTTCATATGCCTTTTGTTGTGTATAGCTTAGTATGTTGTTGCCTCAAGTCTTTCGAATGATAAGTCTAAACGGCAGGAAACGATTGCGTGAATCAAATGGATAGATTTTATCCTCGAGCAGGATTTTGTAACGCCCTCGATCTCACGCGTCTGTAACGTGAATGCGAATGGAAGCTGTAAAATAGATTAAAACTAAATTTACATGATACGAAAATCTCTGAACGGTCAGCAAGTCTCTTACTGTAATTTTTGTAAAGATTATTTCAGAATAAGCCTTCTTAATGTAAAATTCGGCACTAATACTTTTATATTGTTTTTGTCATATCGATCTTTGTACAACATCGTGGCATTAGTTACTATTTTTTAGTATCGTTGTTACGCGTGACAATCGCCCCAAATGATCGCCCGCAATGATTTACGCTCGTCGAGCCGCTTTCGTGCATTCGGCACGCAGTCGCATTCCACTGCAGGTGCGCGTGCATCCATCCAGGACATCCGACATCGGTGAGGACGCACGATCGTTCGACGACAGACACCGTCGAAGGAAAAAAGGAGGAAACGTGGCTGTGACTGGCCTTCTCCTTGAGAAGGGATGCGCGCGCGCGATGTTACAGTTAGACAGTGTGTATAATTCAGCCGATTATATACCTGATCGCGGACGATCACGGCATTGTCGTGACGATCCAGGGAGAGCAGTCGCACAATGAATTTATCGATTATACGACTTGGCTCTCGTAGCTCAGTTTACCGTTAACGCGCGTGGAGAAGTCTCGATAAAAATCGAGCACGCCTTCGACATCTACATGACCGAGACGAAAGATATCTTTTTATGGCGGGAATTGCGTTTTTCGTATTTTGAATCGAGCGCACGTCATTTCGATAACAATTAATAAATGCAAGTACACGTATGGATAAAAAATTTCAGTTCAAACAGATGATTAATAAAAAAATGCAGAAATGTAAATTAAAAGAGATTAAATGAGACGAAATTAATAATAGCGATAGTAATAACCAGAATGAAGTCACAACGTTAATAATATCCTTGCTCCGCACGTCCGTTGCTTACGCATTAGCCTGAGAAAATAACATCGACAATGCGAGATCGAAGCGCACTGGCGTAAGATGCACTTTCCGCACGCAACGATCGGGATTACTCAGCACCGTGCGGAATTTCTCGGCAGTCTGGCCGGCTTTTCTATATTCACGCACGATCGTCGCATCAACTTGGCGCGCTCTGGCTCGAATCGACCTACCCCGCAAGCCCTGCGTCACACTGCACCGCGGAGTAAGATGACTAAAAAGTGACCGACGCGGCGGCGATCATGCCGGTCTCGTCGGTGCGCTTAATTCTAACTTCCCCTTTTACCGCCTTCTCGTAATCGTGATCGCGGCCACCTCTCCAGTCACCTACGCCTCTCTCAATTGCCTTTCCCCTGCCCTCGTCCTATAGGCAGGCCTCGGTCGAGAATCGAGCTGAGCGAGCGAGGTGACCGAGCCGGCCATTACGCGGCTAGATGGCCGATTCGATAGACGATTGACTTTGTAATTATCAAATGGCGACCGATTAAGGGCCAGTCCTCTGATTGATGACCGTGCGTAACCACACACGCCGCGCGCCGCACGCCGTGCGCCGCACCGACGCCTTTTTGCCGCGCTCGGCCATTAGCGCTTCTAATGATCGAGAATTACGCGGATCGATGATATCGTCCTGTTGCGAATCGCAGGAAAGTGAACGCGATATTGCCTCGGATCAGCGGCAGCTTCACCACCGATTCGCTGACTTTAATGTCGCCGATCTATTTCTCACTTTAACTTTATATCAAAAATTTATATTAAAAATTCGTATTGCAATTTCAGAAATCTAATGATCGAATATCTTGGGCATGCGAAATGATGTAAACTTATTAGAACGTAGCGATACGCTTTACTGAAATTTGTGATAATTACATGATCCAGTTAATCAAGTATACATATATAAAAATCTACTGATCTACTGATTTAGATTTATAATATAAATTAATTGGTTTGGGTAATAAAAGTGTGTTCGATACTTTTGGGCTATGCAGACCTGGCGAAAATATTACGGAATAGAGATATTTCGAGACTAAAGAAATCACCAAGATGGAGGAGCGGATAATCGCGGCAACCGGTATTTATAGGGAATGTAGATGTAATCGTCGGTCCCGGGACTCGGGAGAACGGGACGGGAGGAGGACGCGCCGTTACCAGATGCGGCGGCTGATCGTTGCACCGATGGCGGTGGGATGCACCTTGGTGCCTGTTACCTGCTACCTTGTGCTGCATGACGCCGGACGGGCTGAAGGGAGCAAGTTGGGATTAGTCCGTGTGGCACGGTGGCACGTGCCACACGGCCACAGGTGGCTCTTTAAAACTCACTTATCCGCCTCCTTCGCGGTCGGCGTTTTGCCGACGGAAAACCGGAATCGGAAGCACGACCTTCGCGAAGAGACGATTAGCTAAAGTAGAAACAAATCCGATAGCGCTATCGCTCGCGTGTCTTTTCGAATGCGAAACGCGTGATGCAAAAATTTGAAATCGTATAAGGCAAACGTATCGTTATCCGCAGCTGTGCGTGTAATCGCATACGATAATTTACAATTCTCCTTATTATTTTGTGTATTTTCTGCGCTTATTACGCTTCTCCTTCGCGTTCCGCTGCCGTTGACAGGTGCACGTTGTATCGGATTAAATAGACTATGTGAGATAAGTGTTGGCGCAGTCAAAAAAGACGAGAGCCTATCCCAGCTTAGCCCGCGTCTTCCGGCGAGCGGCGGCGAGCTTTATAAATTAGAATCGAACGGCCAAGTACTGTTAACCGTACCAGGATGCCGGAGTCCTGTGGTATCAGTGTTTCTCTCTGTACGTCATCTCCCTCCCTGCTGCCAGGAACAGGGAAACTGCACGCTCGATAGATCGTTCACGGTCTGAATTCAAGGTTGGACACGCGGCTAATTGTAATAAATATCCCGCGCGCGCACGCGGCTCGCGAGGCTTAACTGTATGAGAAATAACGTGTCGGATATATATCGGTACCCGTTTTCTTCTTTCGAAAGCGACTTGTATCCCGCCCCTGGCTCGCGGTCGTATATATTCCGCGGGACAGCCGTGCGCAACAAGCAACAAGCTACTACTTTATTGCAGGTGACTCCGCTGATACTCGCCTGCCCATCTCAACCTCTCGCGTTCTTCCCTTTGCAACGGAAAACCGGAATTGGAAGCGCGATTCCTGCGTGGTGAGCCAATCAAGCGGCCCGCGCGGAGCCCCTCATCGAGCTCCTAGAAATAGGGATCCCGTGCTCTCCCGCGAGGAGCAATATTGCCGCGCGTATCTCGCTGTCCGTCTTACCGTTACGCGGTCGTACTATTCAAAGGCAAACCTATCGGCGAGTCTATCGTGCGCGCGCGTGCATTTATTCGTTCCATTAATATATCTAATACACTCGCGATTTTATCTCGACCCGCGCACGTGCGTTAACTCCTGCGCGTTATGGAACAACCAACGTCGCGGCTGGGCAACGTACGGTTCCACGGTATCGGCGATAAACACGTCCACGGCTTCAACGCGGAAAAAGCATTCTTTATCATTTCGATTTATATAATATTCTGCCTGATAATTATTCCCCGACATCTACAGGGATCAATATGCAGCGATACGTTGCTACACTTTACTCGTCGCTCCTCGAACTCTTCCTGAAACAGTTTCAAGCGGTCTACATGACGGTTTCATTAAAATGACAGTTTACTAAGATCCACCTTAGGAAACTTAAAGTTATCGCTATTACATGGGAAATGTACGTTCAGGGCGGTATGCGTCGCGGATGTTGATCAGGTGTTTTTCTCACTCGTCCCCTCCTCTTTCCTTTCCTCTGCCTTTCCGCGGCCCGTGCAATTACAACCTTTGAAAATTGCAGTGTATTACAAGAATGGTCCGTCCGCAAAGAAAACAGTATCCGCGCGCTCACCTGTTACACCCACGCGGCACGACGCGGTGCGGCGATGGCGGGATATCGAGACATTCGCGCACGTACGGACACGCAAGGGAGCACGTTAATGGCACGTGCCACAGGTGGTTCTTCGAAAGTCACTTATCCACGAAAGCCGCGCGCGCGTCTCTCTTTCCCTTTTACTCGGCCCGGCTCTCCTCCTCTCTCTGGTCGTTCTCGCACAACTTATATTTACCTACATACGTTCCTCTCCATGACGGAGTCCCGGCCGCCGCCAACGACGAGAGAACTGGAATTACTTGACCCGGCCTGGTGCGTGCAGCAGACAAACCGCCGCTGTCGATCGGGATAGCGCAACGCGCTGTCAGACACGGCCGATATAACTGCGAGTGTAAATGCACTCGCGTATATCTCACGTAGGTTGCTCTCTCGCCATGCTCCAGTAGGCTCGTGAATTTTTGTTCATTAACAGGACACCGCGCGCGCTGTGCCGCGGGATTGTCGATTGCTGTAGCGTGCACTGCTCGGTATCACCGGTACACCGTCCGATAACGATACTCGGCTTTCACGATCGATTCTCGATAGCGCGTGCACCGGAAAAAAAAGAGAAAAAAATAAAATTCTTTTCCAAGAGGATAACGATTACCATGGCAGTGCTTTTTCGAGTAAAAACACGATCCGATTTTAGTGCGTCGCGTTTCGAGCTAATCATCGATGAAAATTCGTGTTTTATCGATGATCGTACGGCGGTAATAATGATCGCGTAGGCGATACAGACAGCTGACTAATGTATACGAGGTATACTCTATATACTAGTATTAATGTAGATATATATGTATTTGTGATTTACTGGTGAGTTGGTACAACGTGTGCACTTAAGTGGTGGCCAAGTACGGGTAATGGGGTTAATGAATGAAAAAGAAAGAGAGACACCTTCTTGTCGCTTGAAAGCTCAGTCGCTGGCATGTATAGGAGTAGACTATGTCCACTAGAGTACTTCGGCGTGAACATTTAAAGACACGGTAGCGCAAAATCTGCAAGATGGCTAGCTGGTATAATGTTTCGGCTCTTCTCACAAATAAAAGAAGAAGAAGCCGAATTATTCCTCGATTATTCGTCGTCTATTAAATTGGCATCTTATCGTCAAATTTTATCGTGAGAAAGAATGCGACCCGCGGGAACATGGAAGCGCAAAAATTCGCGAGCTGTTCTCGCAGATCGTCAAGATTGTCGGCATTCCGCAACGCAATCCCAGATCAGATTAATAAACATGATGGGCGGTGATCGAGGCGTCGGCCGTCCCGCGAAAACTAGTCTGTTCCTCTCAGCAGGATAACCGATATACCCCACGAAGAAGAGCTTCCCAGGATTCCACCGTGGATTCTTGGCGGGAGTGTTCGTTTATGGACCGAGGAGTTGCATAATGTATCGACGTTTTTATCCGTGAGAGTCCGAAGCCGAGCGCGTTTCGCGGCTTCTCTCACGTAGCCGACGCGCGCACGGACGCGCTGTCCCGTCACGAAGAGCGCGCGTACGCACCTACGCTTCTTCTTCTTCTTCGTAGGTGTAGCCTTTATTTTACGGAAGCTGGGGGAGAAAGAGAGAAAGAAAGACAGGGAGAAAGGAGCACGGCCGGTGAGTTGTTCCGTGCTCGAGCAATTCCTTGATGCATATTGTCACGCGTTGTTAAGTCTCGAGAGCACCGCCATTACCGACCAGTTGGGATATCGACGCTGAAGCGAAGGCAGAAGAGCGGAGATAGAAGGTGCGGAAGGTATAGCTGCACGTTTCGTCGGCTACTGCACGGGTTCCCCCGACTAGTTGAACTGCCAGTCGGCCTCAGATCATTACTGTTTACGTAAGAGACCTACGTGCCATGGATATCATCCCTTGGTTTCTCCTTTTTAAGTAATCAAAAGGAAGATACATCTGGCGAATTGAATGTTATAATAAATTTTAACATAATCACTCGACGCGCGGCTCCATCGATCGCAAATCTTCTCGCGAGTGAAAACGAGATATGTCAAGAACAATTAATTATTGTAAATATCAAGATAATTTTTATAATGTCAGCCGAAGAAGAAAATTCAATTTTATCAAGCTAAATTATCCGATGACTTGATTCTTTACCATTCTTAATTCTGGCTTTTCTTGGCTAGTCACTGACTATCGTTCTAATTGAAAGAGAATTGCTTCAAACAGATTGATAGTCACTTATTTATCTTGGCGGGAATATCCGCGAGATCATCCACGGTCTCCGACCACACGCAAGACGCTCATCGATCGCGTATGCAAACGCGGGTTTCGTTCTGGGCCCCGGTTATGAACAGTTTTCAGGATGGCGTGGCACGGCGCGGCGTTTTCTGCGTCCGCTCCGGTAGTAACCTCCGTCTTTAAGACATACAGAGTAGCCGGCGTGGCGGTCCGGTCCCGTGGCGGGGTCTCATAAGAGGGTCCAGTTAGTAAAGTACGCGGGCGTTCAGGGCGGCCGTAAACAATGGTTTTAGCGAGTGCGTATACGCCGTGGCCGGTTGGAGAAGCGCTGGTGGCCGACTCCCACGGTTTATAGGGATAAGTCTCTCTTTCTAAGGCTGGTCTTTACGCGTACTTTGGCCGTCTACAACTCACCCACTTTGCTTTACTTAAGGCCGTTCGTGCGGCCTAAGTCGCTGACCGTTTCACCGCCGCCGCCCCCTCGCCAAACGATCATCGTCTGCCTTCTCTTAACCGACGTTTACTTGCCGCGGTGTAGCCTCGCTACATTCCATCCTCCATTAGAAGGGCTCCGCACGCTGGTAGCACGAGTCCGCAAGAGGAGCGGGCTTCGCTAGGAAACTACGATGTTAAACAATCATCCCTCGCGCTCTCATTGCCGATAATCTGAACGTCGATGTAAATAGAAAACGGACCCTCACTCCGGTCTTTCTTGTTGCGGGAAAACGGTTGGAAAATTGAGAGCGCAATTTCGACATTTTCTTCCTGCAGATCCGTTTCACTTTTTTTTCGCCGAGTTAAAATCGACACTCCTAGCTGCCACTGTCGAGATTAGCGTGGCGAACGATTTGGTCAGATTGACACTTTGCGAGAATTACTTGAAAGTGAGATACCTCAAGGAGTAAATTGCTGAGCATCTTCGCGGAATCTGGTGCAAATAAGATAAACGATGCTTATTTTCACACGCTTTGTAGATTTACACACACATTCTGTACTCTCACATCTATTTTCAAAAACTACAAATCTATTATTTTGCATAGCAGGACAAAACGACTTTCCCTTGGCGGAGACTCGCGTTTCGAATACGACCGACTTCCTCACGCAAATTAGAACCTGTCGAGATTTTAATCGTCGACGAGGATACAAAGACAGTACGCTCGCTACGCTGGACAGTCGTTGACCGCAGACGATAACCGTTCCCAGTCTCACTCCCACGCATTATAAGATCCGCGTGTTTCGCGATGTAAAACGGCGGAACGCGGGAGCAGTTTCGAATTTCACGGATGGCCGCCCGATGACGATTGGTGCACCCGACGGTTGCTCCCGACTCTCGAGGCCTCGTCTCTTTGCTCCCCTTACGGGGCAGTGTAATGGACCTAGCTGCGGAATACGAACAGGAAGGAGGCTGCATATCGATATTTTTTATTCCGAACGCTTATATTTATGTATTTGCGGAATGGAGCGGGCGGATAAAACGTAGATATACGTTGTCGAGTCGAGCGCGAATATCTTGATTCTCTTATATCGCTTCACTGTTTATATCGCTCGACTTTTATATCGTCGAAATAAAGATATCACTGTGATTAATGATAGCCATTATAAAATTTACCGGAGCAGGTGGTCGCGCGTTTTACGACAGAGGAAATATTGCTGAATATTCTGACAAAAGAGTTTGACAAATAGATCGCTGTAATCTAAGACAGGGGCTTGCGTTTCCCTCGCAGTTGGCTAGCGACGTGCTCTTCTTTTTTTTTTTTAATATGGCAGCTGCAACACGCGTCGCGAGAAATCGTGATCGTCCGAACTAGCTAGACAATATGCGCTTGCCGTCGCCGAGATGGAAAAACAACCCCGCTCTATATAGATAAACGTTGCCGACAGCGTGGACGAAATTACGCTCCATTCATCCTTTCATTCATCCGAGGCATCTCACCTTGCCTCCCGTAGTCTTCCAACCTAGCCGTCGTTGGTGTGTCGCTCGCTCTCCGCGGCGGCCTCCTCTCGACGTAATAAGCAAAAAAGATCACCCGGCCAGGCCATTACGTAGAAAGGAACGAAGAAATTATCTACTCCGCGCGTAAAAAGCGTGGCAAAGGCAATTCCACCGCGGTTGGACCACCGAGACTTATTTTTGTGATCCCGCCTGCCGCATGGGGTTCTCTCGCCGATCCGCAGTACGCCTAGATCAGCTTGAGACTTTGTCTACGGTATTCTTGCGCCATTGATTCGACTACGAGTCACTGACCGAAAATCCGTGCCCGTTGCTCGGCGGAAGCTCAGAGACAGTCAAGAAACATAGAATTTTTCCTTACAGAGAAAATTGAATATTTTTTTCAGTTTATTAATCTTATTATTCGTTTTCTTTTCTTTTCAGAAAGCGACGAGGAGTTGAACGGACGCCTCGTCCAACTCGGCGAGGTGTTGTCCGAGATAGAGGAAGGTGGCGGGAAGAGAGGGTTGGAAGGAGGGTGGCGTGCTATGATCAGCATGGAGCTTCCGGCACACGCGACGCAGCATGGTGCTTTACACCTGGGGGTCGGAGTCGGGGTCAATCCGGGTGACCCAGCCGGAAGTGCCTTAGCCGCCATTCACCCGCATCCCCAGGACCCTCTAGCCCTCCATCATCATAATCACGGCGCTACAACACCCGGAGGTATGCATGAGGACTCCAAGAAAAAACGTATGTTTCTTCTTACGAATCCACTTTTTTTTCATTATGTAAAACGCTAAGACGATTGTCGCAAGAAGCTGGCAAAATAATAGTACATTATTTTTTATCGTAAGTGAGAAACTGCTTGTACAATAAATGAGATAATATTACCAGTTCTTGCGATAATCAACATTTATTAATAATAGTTTTAACTTTTTATAATCGAATGTAATAATTAACTTAAATGTTGCTGCAACAGTTATTTTTTTTGTATCGTCGGCCAATACCGCGTGAATTCTTGACTGCCGCGATATACGCGATATACCACAACCGATAATTAACTTACCTTTCGATATCGCGCTCGATGATTACTCCGACATCAAGAACAAGACAACGTAAGCGTCAATCGACGTTCGGCGAGCGAACGGCGTGGCTTAAACGCGAGCACGGTGCACAGCTGATAGGAATGTCGTATAGTCGCAAAAAAGTGCAGGCACGTGCCTCGCGAAATACCGGCGATAAATCTTCGTCCGCGCGCGGCGACGCTTCTATTACCAGCGACTTATGCGCACGCGATGACGATGCATCACGTTCGCCGAGTCAAGGTGGAATTCCGGAATCCGTCGAATGCGCTTTCCGGCTCTCTCGCAATCGCGCGAGATTCTCGAATCAATGTTCGACACGCGCGTATGCCTCACGGTGCAGCGAGAGATTTCGCGGTGACCGATTAAATTGAAATTTCTACGAAGTTTGCGGAGCAGTACAGATCATCGTTTCAAGTTGCGGTGATAATTTCAGTATCTAGATCATCTCATTTCAATTATCTCGTAATTACTTACTTGGAATAGGCGCATTTATCTCGACGTCTTCTAATAGAGATCCGCAAATTACTTATCGCAATTCTATACCCATGTTTCTATATATACTCGATCATTAATATTCTCGAAGCTGTGAATCGTATGAAAGCGCGTTAAACACTCAAAAGAGTCTACATTCCCGCTCCCGCCTGATACTTCCTACTGTTTATCATCATTATCTCGCTATAAACCGCAAGCTTATTAAATCCCGTATCGACGATGTACATCCGGTGGAGCAGCGACGTTACGTACCGGGGGACTCCGCGAGCGATGATTTCTCCATCAAAGACCGCCGGAACGAGACTCTCGCGTGAAAGAGCTCCTTGTTCCATACGGAACAATCGAGTTAGCTGAACTTGCTCGCGCGTCGCGCAGGGACCTTTCCGGCTACACAGATACATACGCGCGTGACGCAGGATTATCTTAGAAGCGATAGTTTCTTCGTTGATGGGCGATCGTCACATGGATATATTTTTGAACACATACATACTCACGTGTGACACGCGTGCATGCATGGATACGCCAGGATCATCTTCGAAGCGGTAGTTTCTTTCAGTCAACGGTTGGTTACGCTGATGTAGAAGCTCGTTGTCTTCCTTCGTCCTTCTCGTCTTCACAAATGAATGTGTGCGTGGTGGTAGAGAATAGTGCTGGTTAAGGAAGATGAAAGGCAGCCGCCGTGGCAGCAGCCAGTGACGCGGCATGAGCCACGAGGCCGGGAAAGGAAGAAAGGGAAGAAGAGAAAGAGAGAGTCAACTCGGGGGTCGTTAAATCTAATGATATCAACGTATTTGACAGAGAGAGAGCCGCGGATCAATTTTAGGGCCCACACGCGTATCTAGCGTGTCTCATACATACATCATTATTTCATATTAATGACCAAAACTTTTGCCAAGTTTCTATGTAATGCTCTCGTGCTTGTAATTCTCCTTCTGATTCTCGTTACCTGCAGAACAGATTTACTTTTAATTGCACCTTTGAAATTACGCGTCGCTAAAGCAATCGCTAAGCAATGCATAGCGGATTTCGATTATCTCTAATGGTGCGTAACCACGCAATGGAATTAATTTGTAATTAATGCCCACCTGTGCGTGCGTGTCGCGTGTAGAACACGCAACGCGAACCATAGTCAATTATATGGTTTATTGACCTTGCAACATAGTAATTATTTCGTACACCTCTCATCATGAAAGATTCGATTGCCATCTGGTCCGTTTTATTTCGATTTCGTAGTCGTGACTAATCGTTGCTCTATTTAGACCCGGATTTGTTCGTTATTCGATCGAAAAGCTTCCGTTTTAACGCTGGCTATTACGATACCGTAAACGGTTTTTTTCGGAAAAGAAAGTGATTTTCTAGAAGTGAAACTGGACGTGAAAGATTTTGATCTAAATCTAAATTTAGCCCACATTTTATTTTCGCTAAATTGGCTCACGAAAAAAAGTATATATCAAAACCCATGCCTTTCTCCAATATATTAGGCGTCAATCTGAATGTATTGCGCAAGACATACGGGTCGCTTGGTACGTTTGACCGCTTGGTGTGCCTAGGCGACTTATTTAGCAATTCGCATTAATATCCGATACTCTGATATTCAAGAATGCAGTGTTACACGAAACGACGTGGCTGTTGATTATTACTGCCTACGTTCCTCACAGGATATGTTTGTAGTCATTTGCATATGCAGCTCCATCGCAAACTGCATTGATTTTTGTGCATCTCGTACCTTACATAAAACATAAACAAATAGTAAACTTTTTTTGATGTGTATAAAAACGTATTACAGTTTGAAGTCGTGCATCTTGAAGGGGGGATTAAACGCGCGAGCCATTATCGAGCGAGTAACACATATCCCACGCTTTAATCTCCTCGCAAAAGTTATTCTTTCCGTTGGATGGACGCACGGATCGCTTATGGGGATTCCCATCGCGCCAGACTCGCGCACAACACCAGAATGACTGGCAGCATCTAATATATTTCGTACCGTGTGCATACACGGAAACGCGTTTTACTGTATGCACACGTATACGTTGTTGTTGTTGTTGTCTGTTGCCTATAGGAGAACATTCGGGGTGAGATAGCGGCGGTTATTTATGGGGTTAAATAAAGGAACACTGCACGATCGCGCGATACCAGGCCCGTAGTACAAATAGGTTGCCGTGCAGGTTGCTATCGCTGGCGCGTTGCGAGTCGTCATGATTCGCAGCAATGTGCGATGCTGAATCCTCGCGAGGTGCATTCGTTTGCTTCCTTGTGATATTCTATCGGGGAAGTTGCAGATCTCTCGTACACCACGAGGCTTCCGTTTTCGATAGATTAATACTTCTAGATGCGTCGAAAATGAAAAAATTCTTGCACCATTACACAGTGTTATTTATATATGTATATTGACAGTATTCATCGTATATTATGTTTTCAAAAGATCCGGGAACATCATTAGCGTCTCCTTACTTTGTATTGGAATACTTTATTACTTTTCTGCTCTCTAGAAGTACCGCTTCGACGAGGATACTGATTACAATTCGGCATGACACCTTGATTACAAACTAATCTTTCATTCAATTAACACGTCATCGGATACTTTGAGTAAACGAACAAATGGTGAATGCTATCTTTCTTTTGCGTTGTTCGTTATCGTTATTCGTATGTACGTACGCGATTTGGCGGTAATCTCGGTTACGCATCTTTCCAGATTTCAATTTACACGTCTTAATTCTCTTTTTCTGTTTCGAACAGATGATGGCGGCCACGGAATGAACCAGGATGGTGAGTGAACTTTTGTTTTTTCATATAATTACAATCCCGCGCGACGGGCAATCCAGTTTTACGACGCGTCGAGATGTTTCCCTTGACACAGTGCTGGGATTAGACCGGCGCACGCGGGAGCGGTCGGAGCGGAAAAGTCGCCCGCGCGCGGAAAATGCACGAGCGAGCGTAGCGCGGCGAGTTCAAATAAGCGTTTATCCACGAACCGTTAGTGATACGCACCGCGTTCCCGTTATAATCGACGATGGTAATTAAATGCGAGAAAGTTATCTGAAATGTCGGTTATTGCTTATCAGTATCAGGATCGATCGCGAGAGATCACCAATTATCTCGACACGCGTTCTTACCCGCTACCTCCACGATTTGGAATCATCCGAGTGATTTAATCATTGATAAGTTGATAAGCACTGCGCCCCTACGAACTTATTAATAATCGGGCAAGATGTTACACGCGCCACCGAGTTTTATTGCCCTAAATCTATAAGGCGATAAATGATCTAAAGTGCACACCTTCGGTATCAATGTACAAATGTTAATTGGATAGGCGATAACACCGCAAGAAATCGCAACTCTATAATTTACCATGATACATCGTCCACTTAGTCATCTCATTACTAATTTAAATCTGCATCAGACTTTAATTCACTTAACTATCAACTGAGACTCATGTCGCGTTGATAGCGCAAGAAGATTGCATTTTAATTCTTAAACGCGCGAAATACGAGCCAGCGCCGGTCCATTCTTTTTTAGGAGGGATCCCGCGCGCATCAAGGATGTCTCGATCGTTTTCTGCTTCGCGACTCTTCGCGCGCGCGAGGATAGTATAGAGCCGAAGGATACCTCCTCCTCGACCAAGTGGCGAGGAGGATCCCCAGCATCGCCGCGCGATGTTCACGTATAATTTATGCCGATGACTTACACGCCTCGCCGCGGTAGGTGGGAGACGGCGCTGGATGGTAATCACGAGTTTAAAGGGTAAACGATCGCAAGGTGTTGGGGGCCCGGCGTGGGGCCCCGTGGGCCCTGCCAGCACGCTCAATATTCAACAGGTATTTACATTCGCAAATTGTTTACGTCAGCCCACGATGAAATCTGTCAGGATTTCGTTCCGTCGGCAGCTCGACGGAGTTCTCTCCTGTCCCTCTTTTTCTCTCTTTCTCTCTTCTTTTCGCCTTCTCGTTTTTTCCTTTGGTCCTTTCTCCTCGTCCTTTCTACGAATCTACTTCATCTCTGTTCTCACCTTCCTCCCACACAATCCGACGAGAGGCACGCACAACGAGAAGGTTGCCCTCTTCTCTCGCATCCGCCCTTCCCCCGAAGCGGCGCGTAATTACATCTGGGTATTAATCAAGCGCACGTCGGGAACGAGCACGGCGAGGTCTTGATTTTCGTCCGCGCGGCCGCGTCTACTCGCGATCGCTAATTTAGTAAGCGTGTTCATTTAGCAGCGCTCAATCAGATATTGATTACAAGACAGTAATCAAGTCTTGGCCGTTGTCTTTTAGAGCGAAATAATTCACACATTTTGATTATTTTCACGCAAGAAATTAGTGCGTTGTAAAAAATTCAAGTATTTAATTATTATTTAAGATTATTTAATTAATGAACACTAACACTAACAGTATACGTTCTATTACCTTTTTTTTAAATACCATTTTTTTTTTAATTACCGCGAGTAGAAGGTTATTCGTGAGACATTAATCAGCGAGTCCCACAATTTCATGCCTGCACAACTATAATACTCGAGCATCGATATACAAAGAGATATCTCCTATACATGCGCTGTACGTAGTGTGTACCTTTCCGCGATTTTTCAGCTTGTTCGCAAGATCGGGGCTAAAGATAAGTAAGTCGTGCGCCGGTCAAACGTTCGTTCGATGCAAACACGCAAAACCAGTTTGCTTTCCTTAATGTCGGACGATTACGCGGACACTTAGAAAAAAAAGTGCCGCAACCTGTATAGCAAACTGTCGGCTGCTCGCTTTAATACCCGAATCGTATCGGTCGTTTTAGAGTCACTCCGACAGTAGTTGGAGCCTTCGTGGCAACGCGGTAAAGAGTCACGAACTCCGCGTAGAATTTCAAATATTCCAACGATCGCGCGCTCGGCTCGTCGTGGGAGACCAAGTCGTGTTTTGATAACGCACAAACGGAAAGCGTACTCGACGCGGTGACCTCTCCCCTGAAAAAGCGCTCTCTAATCCCGTGCTATCGAGATCCGTAGTCCTCGGCAGCGGCATCCGCGCGCGCTGCAGTTTACGCTTCTCTTCCCGAGTCCTGGGAGAGACTCGGACGATACACGTTAACGTTTATCGTCGGTTATTAATACGGCGCGGATTACGCGCCGTAAGTAACGTCGCGCTCATATACGCGCGTATGCGCGCGTGCGCGTATATCTGTGTATCCGCGTGCGCGTTTACGACGACCGGCCCGGTCCTAATTATAGCGTAATACAAGCGCGATCGTATGCCGCGGCTTGGCGCTTACGTAATCCCGCGATAATGCGGCTCTCCGCGAGTGCACGCGCTCGCGAGTGCGCTTACGCGCGCGCAGCGTAAGGCCGCATACCTCGCCTACCGATGGAAGCATTCGCCCCTGTACGCCAGTGGAGACTCACCAGCCGGGGTGATGCGGCGTTATCTCGTTTGGGATAATGACATTGAGGCGCGCGGATTTTTGCCGGACGCGCGGAGAGTTGGCGGCGACACGATAGTATCCGGTTGCGGTATCTGCCGATCCATACTGAGATTACTTTAAATCACGATCCAAGGCAGCGGCCGCTTTGACCGATTCGCGTACGCGTAATTTTCTCGTTCGTGCTTCAAGAGGTATTTTACAGAGGAGAATGAAAAAAAAGAAAGAGATATGAACGAGACATGTGACGTTAAAAATGTAATAGCGCGAAAATTACGCACTGCAAGATTTCCTCTGTTATTAAAATTAACACTTTCGCGCATTTACATAGAGCATTATAATGAAAGATCTTCTATAGATTTTGAAACTTAAATGGAGCCATATTGAAATCTATGACCTATACAAATTTCAATTACGTCGATATAATGAATAATTTTCTTTAATTCTACATAATTTTAAAAAATAAAAGGGAACACAGTTTATATCTGATTGGAAAATTATGTAGTAGCGAGCCCTGATTAAGATGTTTGTTAAAATTTTATTTCAAAACTTGTTAAAAATTAGTATAATAATATTTTTATTGTGTTGGAATCGCAGAATTATAAGTTAGGCTTTTTAGATTGCCAATTGAATTGAGATTGAAATTAGTAAATTCAATAAGACCGTAAGAGAGACTAGAATTAATTATAAATCAAACCAAATTTATTGAATCAAACATTAAATAAATTAATAGATAATATGTGCTAAATTTAAATGTGAAAAATGTAGATCGTGTCTGCCGTATATCGCAGTCGTATTCGGATAATACATGACGATAAATAGCTTAACGAGCTGACGTTCGTCGGCTGAAATCAAAGATTATCTGGTTGATTTGATTGCACGAACGCTGGCGCAATCGCGACGTGCCTGCACAGTGCTTTCCGCGTTCGCCGAGCCTCCTCGGAGAGATGCCACCGCCCTGAACGATTCAGGAAGCGAGGTCAGCACCCTGCCTCTTCCTTTTCTCCCTTTCTCGCTTGTCTCGATTAGCCGGGAGTATAGCGGCGCGATAACATCGACCCGCGCCGCGAGTAGTCGCGGCGATAACGCGCTATCGCGGCTCCCGCGGTGAATCACCGAATGCACTTTGAAAGGTCATAATATTCTAATGCATCTCTGTTATCGATTCCCCACCTGCCCGCTCCGGAACAAGCAGCATCGGTGATGCGCGCGCGAGCGAGCGTGATTAACGATGTAGCGCGGATCGTAAATTGTACCAGGCGATATTTATTAATTGCGCACGGCGGCCATGAGGAATTTCGAAGCGATGTATCGGTAGCTCCCTCGGAAATGTTTTATCCCGTGATGAGCAAGCGCGAGGGATATGAGTAGATACGAATTTATATACGTCGCGTGAGAAAATGTCACAGCTATATTTTTACGATTCTCATTCGTTTGTTTATCAGACGGATCTAGAAGTAGAGTAGAAATATTTTTAAGGAATTAAAGAATTAAATTGAGAATTATTGCGGACGGAGTATACGCGTCAATGAGTTAAGCAATTAATTACTAAAAATTTACTCAGTATTTATTCGTACATTCTATTAGTTATCTTTTAAAACATCTGGCTCATTCGCACGATACGTCAACATTTTACGACACGGGATACTTATAGCTTGCCGGTGAGAACATTCCTTGGCGATGCGACAAAGTAATACGGCCGGTTCAAACGAGCTTGCTAATCAACAAAACTGTTTCTACCGACTGGTATCTGATGCACATGCCGCACGAGAGAGCCGTGTACGCGCTCTCATATGTGTATGTGCGTGTTTTATTCGCCTTTCGCATAAGTAGTACGTGCAGTACCACGCCCGCGCACTCGCGAGAACTCGTTCGACAGAACGAGAAAGACGAGGAGAGAGAGGCACGGTACGCACTCGCACTCGGCGAATGATTTGTATTGCTAAATAATCAGCGCCAGTTGTCTCGAGCAGTTGGTTTAATGACGACCGCGGGGAAAGCCGAGCGGGGAGAGAAGAGGCAAGGCGAGGCAAGTTACATATAATACGCAATGCATACACAGACCATACATCCGTCCTATAGCGAAGAAGTCGAGAGGCTTTTCTGCCGATCGCGCGAACTTTAGTTGGCGATCGCATAATTCCTGACCAAGCTATCGTGCGTCTCGATATTTCAATATCGAGAACGTATCGAGAGAGAATGTGTGTGTGTGTGTGTGTGTTTGTGTGTGTGTGTGCGCGCGTGTGTGTGTGCGTCTGTGTCGACAGGACAAACGTTGCTCAATTGGAATTTGTACTACCAATGCCGATTATGGAATATCTACATTCATATATCTGTTCTTGTGTCATTTTATGTAATATCTTATGCGTTATTTTTACAAAGTACGGACAAGTTCTTTAATATCTGTTAATCACGTGAATTACCTCGATTGCAACAAATCATTGACGGATGATTTCTTCGCGTAGAAATTAAAAATTTCGATTTTAAATAGATCTGTGTAAGATTACCATGCGGAGGTGGCTTCACCTGAGATTCCGCTTTGCGATTTCCTCCTCTCCTCTGCGACCGTACCACGTCGGGACGCTGGAGATAGAATCGGTACAACTCCAAGGTGTATGTACAGAGTCGTGTGTAGCCCGCCGCGTGTATATCGATGCACGTATGTATCCTTGTACACAGACAAGGGTGTGGCTGCTCTGCGCAACGGTATCATCGTAGGTGCATGCCGGTCATCGAGACCGAATTCTCGTTGCGTTTCGATGACTGTAACCTTTTGCGACATTCGCGTCTATTCGCGCGACATACGCGCGAAGGAGTGGCTTTAGATGGTAGAAATAGATATGTTAGCCATCATAAATTTTCAAGGAAAAAGAAACTATATGTAAGAGCAATTGTATTTTCTAAATTCAGCACAGTCGTATTTGTACTCGTTGCTAAGATGTACTATATTGGAACTATTACGCTGTTTTCTATCGTAATGCCAATGCAAATCTCCGACCCATTTGGAGAGAGAAAGAGAGATACGTACAGAGAGTTACAAAAAAGTTATAGTTGAGCAACGAGTGCTTTTCACGCGGTGATTTCATTCGTGTGAGCTTTCCACGATGATAATTATTTCCGCCGTAGTTTCGTATCGTCTATTGCTTACCGGCGGGATATTCATTTCTCGAAGTGTAAGACCTCACTTAATTCGAACCCCCCGGGTTCTTCCGAGTGAGTAGCCTTCGTTTAACCTACGTTATATAGTACTGCGGTCACGTATCTGTGTGCCTATGAACGCGTGCACACGCCGCCACGACCGGTACCTGCTTCCCCGCCAATGCAAACGCCGGCTCGTAATGCTCGAGTACCGAGTAGTACGCAGATACTTGCGCAAACAGTCGGAGGAAGTGCAGTTGCGAGATCAACCGGTGAGCGAACCTGAATGCGCGCTCACTATTGAAAATGCGTGTTGTATTTTAACGGTTTCACGCCGCTTTTATTGATGCATCAGGTCCCATTTATTATTGCCGCCTTAGGTTTTTTTCCGGGATATATTGGAACCGAATTCTCTTTATCAACGAGTAACTCTCAATTTTTTGTCAACCAAAGCATTTAAATTTTACGTCAAAAAGGATAAAATTTAATTAGTCTATAAAGATTGTGATAGGATGCTTTTACATAAACCGTGATCATCTACCTTATGAGAATATCCATGTATCACAGAGGTAATAATCTCTTCTCGAGAGACTTAGTGACATGTAAAATAAGAAATCGAAAAGTCATGCATACCTTCCGCAAAAAATGAATGCTCAAGAGAAAATATTTTCTGTGTGCGGATGTATTCGACGGTATGCAAACGCACGTGCGTAATCATTGACGAATCATAGTGGGTGGAAGTTTGATCATGCGTAACAGGTTGTCCGGTAGTCGTTGTCCGTTCGTCGGTCTTTTACCGATTGCGTGTTACGTGCTATTTTTAACGAGCGAGCAAAAAGTCTCGGCGGAGGATTCCTCTCGCACCCGCCCGCCCAGCCTCGATCATTATCGGGCGCAAGAAGATAAAACGATCGCTACGAGGACTCTACGCGGCGAGATGTCGGCGTCCCGTGTTCCTGGAGAGATACATTCGCTCGCGGCCCAAGAGATTAATAATTATCGGGGTGCTCGTGAATGCTAATGGTTTCTACGGACTCTAGAAATAATTCCCAAGTTCAACAACTTCCTTAGTCGACATTGTAAGTCCTTAATTTCCTGGATTTTATGCGCGTTTAAAAATAATTTTAAATTAATTTGGAAATTGTCTACCATGAAAAATTACTGAAATATATTTTAATCCTAAAAAATTGAGCGAATAATTGTCTTCACGTGCATGTCAAAGCGAAGATATCTCCGAGCGTTGTCCGGAGCAATGCACACCAAACAACTGCGCAATCATTCGTTTCCATCACGATAATTACTCGAGCATCTACATACTCTACAGCAAATGCATCGTTCACACGAACGCATGTAGTTCTTTCTTCCGCGAATCTCTCTGACCTGTTATTATTAATCAGCTGAAGGATTATCAAGTCGGCTAGCGCCAATGACGGAAGTCGAACAGGTTCATCTGCATGGAAGTCTGATTACTAATCGCGTACTACTCAACGCATGCTCTCGCGTCGTAAAGACGAATGCTCCATTATCGATTTATAGAAGAAACGCGGTCAGTGACACAATCCTATTTCCAATCCTTTCATAACGACAAAAATCGAATTGTGATCGATATTACAATATTTATATCGTACTAATACTGATAGTTAATATAACGGCATTTGAGAGAATTCGTCGGTGTTTAATCGAAACGTGTGTTTTTCACCAATTGTTCATAATAATGTACGTCACGTCAACCGACACTTCTTCATGTAATTATCGTGTCATCTCTCCAACCAGTTTGATCGAGAGCAAGCACGCATTTGGCACACGCCGCAACATCTTCATGGGGGTCTCCCCGGAGGCAGGCGGGTTCTCCGAGTCGTTCGTAGACGGCATTGCCGCGGTTCAGAGCCGGCTGGTCAGCAGAGGTAGTCTGTGGGGCGCCAGAGCATGACGCCATTAACGTAACGAGGCCACACGTTGCACCCTCGCGAGCACTAGACTATATCAGCCCCGAGTGCCTGTGCCGCGCGGCGCGGCAATGGATTCCTAGACCTAGACCTCCGAGTTGAGAGAGAGCCCGATACCTCGCAATTATATCCCAATCAAAGGATATACATACGTGCATACGTACGGTACGGTTCGCCGGTTCGAGTGCATCGACGCCGATCGAGATCGGTCGCCGTTGGACTGCCAATGGAGCGACGACAGAGTCGTTGCGTCTGTTTACACGCGGGAGCGCACGTGCGTGCACCACGTGAGTGTCGTGTACGCGTAGCCGCGGCACCTGGCGTCCCCGCCGCGCATGGTTTTCCGCTTGAACTGATTATGAACTGGTTTTTGATCATCCAACCGTTCGATCGCTCGGTCGCGAAGGTGCTCGGCCGTCGCGTTACCTCCGCCGGCGAATCGTTTCGTGCGCTCTCAAATTGTTGCGCCCGATCACAGAGAACGGACGCCAGAAACGTTTAGCGAGCGCGAGTCTGACAGTTCGCGCGAGTGCCAGTATTGTATATATCAAATTAACTTGAATTATTCGATTGACTACACAAATGCAAACTATGTCGCTATACGCAACACTTCCCGACAATCGGCACCATCGATTAAATATCGTTAACAAAGTTACAGCGCACTGTATAGTAGATAAATCATGGCAGTATACTCGTTGCGCATCGACATTACCGGAAGCGGGAATGGAACAAGCGGCGAGGTAGGGTCAGATGCAGGTCGGTTCGATGTGCTCGTAACAAATCAGCGACGGAATCAAAAGTACGTAGCTTGTCTCGCAGTCGAATTACGGTAAATTAGCGGGAGTAAAGAGTCAGCGCCGGCAAGAACAGCAGGTACCTACATCGAAGAGAAGACAAGTCATACAGGACGAACGGATGGATGGGCAGGGGCAAACATAAATTAAGATGGGGGACTGATTATGAGGCGAGGGCAGGCTATCATTACCCGAGCCATCGTGACCGGTCGACCCTGCAGCAGCCGCGGCTGCTGAACACAACGCGCTCGCTCGCTCCCCCCTCACTCTCTCTTTCTCTCTCTCTCTCTCTCTCTTTCCCTTCTCCGTGCCAGTACACGATGTTCGCGATCCGCCTGCCTCGTGCCCCGATAATGTCGGGGTGGGAAACTGCAAATTATTAATCTCCGTTCCTTGCATTACATAGTTCAACGAATATGAAACGAGTATTGTCAGAAAGATACGGAACCACCGTTTCACGGTCGTCGAGGCGCCGCTGTTAAAATTTTTCTCCCGTTATCACATTTTTTGGATTGAAAAAACGTGATAGCGAAGAGCGAAACCGTATCAGTCATCGCGTTATTATCAACTATTCGATGGTCTTATGAGCTTCTAATTAACACAATCTTTGCATTTGTATTTTTAAATCTTTAAGTCTTTTTTATAAATTATTTAAAAAAGGAAATAAATTTACTACCGATCGTAAAGCAAAAAAAATATGAATGTAGAAAATATTATATAAAAAATACTATAAAGAAACCGCTATTTGTCCATTATCGAGGCAGGTGGTGATACACGCCTACGGGACGAGGTCGCGGCGAGGACGATCGGAAAGGACTCGGCCGAGTTTCTGCGCGATGCAATGCAATGCAGCGCAATGCAACGGACAAGCGCGCGAATACTAGCGCGACACGGAGAAAGTTCCACGTTAAGCACCATGCTTTTCCTTAGCCGGGAGCCAATCACGATCACGATCTGCGGCGGGCACCTCTAAGTCGTCTGTCCACCCGAGGCGATGGGGCGATGCGATAAAGACCGATACACATTGCCCACGCAGGCATTTCTACGCGTTCGCGTTTTTTTTCTTTCTTCCTCGCCCGCAGTCACAGTGCCTTCCGTGGCACACCGCAAAGTAGGTCGCTCTCCGTAATTTCCGGTGAAATCCAATTACGATATATTTCGCACCTGATTTGATTGCACCGATTCGAACGTATGCATCTCCTGAACGGATTTCTGGAGCCCGGAAATGAAAGATTCCGACATCGTACGACTCCTTTCTCGTTGCAACGATGTGTTATAGATCAAATAGTTGCGATTATTAATATTCCGATTCATATCAGATATTATTTTATTGAAAATATTTCAATGATTTCTCGGCACACATGAGAACCATGCAACTAGAATATTCTTTCTTGCACCGGAAGATATTTAATATATTTGCTAGATCAAAGAAACTACTAAAGCCACATATGATATAAGCGTCTGTTATAGCATTTGGGAGAGAATTCCGTGAATCGTTACAGGGTCGAGGCTCAGCCGATCTTATCGATTGATTTGCACCGTGTGACTCGTCATGCGTGCTCGCAATTCGCGGCAGCTGCGATCTTCGGCGGAACCGCGTAATATACGTGCCGATATATCTCAAATTCTCGCGTAACGATCAGTTGTGCAATTCCCGATCATGATTCCAGTACGCTTTACCGAGTTGTTCTCTTAGTAACTCAGTTTTGACCTCTATAAACGTATCTATAAACGCATTCGGTATGTATAAAAATTCTTAGCAAATTGAAACTTTTAGCGAGCTATTATTTCACCAACTTGAAGTGAAATTTTTTTGCAAAAAAAAATCAAAATTCCAATTTTGCATAATTAATATCGACAAGTTTGGACTAGAATCTTAACAATCGATGCATTCCTTGGAAATATTTGTGCGTTCGCATAATCATAGTTGTGCAGTCGCCATGCGCGAGTCGTTTCAACGGTCGAGTTTTGCGGCCGATCGCGAACAATTAGAGATCGTATCTTGGCTTCTTTCCCTTTCCCTTCTCTCTCTGATTTCTTTTCTCTCTCTCTCTCTCTCTCTCTCTCTCTCTCTCTATCTATCTATCTATCTATCTATCTATCTATCTATCGCTCTCTCACTGCTGTTCTTTGGTGTATCTTTCTCTTTCTCTCTCTTCCTTTCTCACTGCTTCCGATGCAGAGCCAGGACAGAGAAACGGGCCCGCGATTCGAGTCGAAGAAACATTACGTGTGCCGTTGGCAATACCGGTAAAAAACAATTCGTGCCTTTTCCCCGTTCGTAATTCTTCCGCCTACGACCGAGATACAGCAACTGCGTGAACATCCGAGCTTTGTTTCTCGATAAACTGTCCGTTTCCTTGATTAATGTATTAACACTTGTCGTGTCCCTTATTTGTGGTTTACATGTGCTTATAACATGATTTTGTCTACAACACTACGTCTTCTCTTCATTGTGGATATCGCGTAATTGTGGCAGAAAGGCATAAAACACGCGTTACATTGCGAATCGAAAAAATTCTGTACGCGCGTAAATTATATCTGTCACGTAATCACAGAATCGGAATTGTGCGTAGCAATATCGGTGCATTCTCGGTTAATTAACTATTGCTATTTTTGCTGAGTTAATGGTTTGATTCAATGCCGGAATGGACAGAATGTTTGCATGCAAACCTCGATGTAACGGAATAGGTCATATTTGAAGCTGCCCATTCCGTTCCAACGACCAGACCATCGAGGCTGAGCACGGCATAGTATCGCATAAAATTTTTATAGGCTATTAGCAGCAAGCTAATAACTATAATTGAGGATGTAACGTGCATATAAATGTCGCTACTTGTTTCTGGAGCGAACGAGCCACCACCTCGCATAAATTTCCTTCAACGCGACCAATCCGATGAACATATGAAAAACTGTAAATCTTTGTCGTTGTCGTAAACGCAATTAGTTATACACTCAAACGTGAGACATTTTGTATCTCCGCTTGCTGATCCGCGGAATGGCGTTGCTTGTGCCAATTTTAAACTGCAGATATTAGACTCACGGTCGTTTACAATATCCCGTCGTAAAGATTCATTAATGGCGACAATTTACGCCTTCATAAACCGTCCCTGACATGGCAGAAAACGAGGATTCCTCGCGCGAGACTCTGCCCGCTTTACTTGACAGTCCTTCATAATGGAGGCGGGACGTCGGTACACCTAATTTCCGATTAGCATCGTCGGCCGCTGCGAGTTCCGCCGCTAGTTTATCACTAATGTTGATCCGTTGCTGCGTGCGGCAACCTTGATATATCGGTAGTTCCGCACGACGCAAGAATCCGCGTCCACTCCCCGGGCCCCAACGTTAGGAATTATCATAATCTCGCTGTGCGCCGGCGGATAATGCGGATGATTTCCCCGCGAGAGCCCTGCAGAAGCGAGATTACGGCAACCGGACAGTTCCGTGTCCATGTGCCCCCGAGCAGCATGCACCGATGTACCGACGTTTTAAGAAGTTCTTTGCTTGCAAATTGTGCTGATTGGCTTCGTAGCCAGATAATTACCGAGCATCCGAGACGATCGTGGTTGTTCGAGTCGATGAGTTCTCGCAGAATACAACCGTATGTTTATGTCAATTATGTTATTTTTGTTGGCAAAGAAATTCGCACATTTCATCTTTTAATATCTCATCAAATTTATCTCACAAATCTTAGGAAAAAACATTGGAAAAATTTATTTTTATCTTACCTTTTTATAGATAAATTATTTGGAAACGTTTTGAACATTAGTAAAAAATTTGTGTTGAAAGATTCATACAAAGAATTAAAAACGACTATATAATAAAAATGATTATATATTGATGACATAATATTTACAAGAAAAGTTAAATACTACGCACTATATTTGGAGGTTTTCAACAGACATGTGAGATTTCTAGATCGAATGTAAAATCTAGCTCGAATTACGACTTTAGCAGTGTTAACACAGCTATACGTTAAAGTGACACCCGCTGGCAGAGACGTTCGCTAAAAAAGTCTTACGGTAAGACCCCGATCATACCACGAATGTATGTTCGCTGCATAAAAACAATGAGAAGCGAGAGGGGAGAAGGAGAGAAGGAAATAGAGAAATAAAGACAGGCGGCTCTATTTGCATAACCGCCCCGACTTACAAAAGTCTATGATAAGTTGGCCCGATAAAGACGACCGCTTGTAATCCCCGGCTTCCGCGCTCGCGGGACGCCGTATATATATCAGAATGTTACGAGCTCTTGGCTGTTTTTGAGCGATATTACGTTGCATCGTCTCGATTAACGCCGATACATCGCATGCGAGGGTTTTGCAAATTTACTAGTCTCTGGTTCGAGAGATCATTTTCAATTCAATTACGATTGCGCATTAGCATTGTTTCGATAAATAATTGAAACTGACTTAATACATATATGCAGGAGATGAATTAATATATACGAAAACGATACAATACGACTAACTCTATTTTAATTTACAAAAAATATTAAATATGAATTACGATATTTCGCGGTGAATAGATCTGCGTATCGCGAACAATAGCGGTAGTGTCTTACCCGATACAGGTGATAGGTGGACTTAGGTGGCAAATAGCATGCACGTGTAACTGAGAATGCGTCCGCTTAGCAAATATATCCGCGTGTAAACCTGCGTTACATATATACCGGGTGAGCGCATATCGCTACTGTTTAAATTAAATTCTTTTTTTGCATAAAAAGTTGAATATATTTCAAAAGAAAGAAAGAGAAAGAGAAAGCTTTCTCATACAATGAACAACATTAATAATATACATATTGAAAATACGAGTACTGTTATTTTTTATAAATCTATAACGAAGCTGCTGCCGTAAATGCACTTTGATCGTAATCCGATCGTACCCAGAATTTTATCGAGATACGTTTAGAGTATATTACCACCATGAATTTCAAACGAGCCGTTCGTTTGCTCTCTAGGCGAATAAAGATCGAGATTCTATCGCGTAAAGGCGAACACCTGATGTACGAATGGAACGTGGGGAGCACGGGGACGCGTGCTCACGCGTGTGCAGGTGACAATCTCGTTTGTGTTCACATGATAAACGGCTCCCCGGTGGTGTTATAGGCGTTTGACGTGCCGCCTGTTGACCATTCACCGAGGACTGTCAACCACGTTTACGACACATTTCAAAGATTCACACATTCTCAAATTTTTCACTTCTCTGTCGTTCTACAGATACCTCTTATGAAAGCAATAATATGAATAATATGAGAAAATTGAACTCCAATTTGTATACCTATCTATCAAGACGATTCGATGGAGAACACTTCGATTAATTATAAAAAGCGATAAGAGCCGGCAGTCATTTCCGGGCTTTGCGTTCATCGCGAGTGACAATCTATTTCCTCCTTCGTGCGTTCGCACGATAAACCACTCTCGATAGAATTACCCGACGTTTCATGCGGCTTACGAGCGTTCCCTCCGCGAGGCCTACCATTTGCGTTGTACACGCATACCGGAGGCCTCGTTCACCCGGCTTAGTAACGCCGTCGTCCCTTTTCATATCCGCGTTAACCTCCGCGCCGTTCGGTTAATTGATCCGGAATACCATTCGAGCCTCTTAGGCTTTTTCTCGTCCTGCCCCTTCCAACCTACCCCCTCGGCTTCGGCCGGTCATCATCCCATCTGAAAGAAGCTCCCGGTCGGTCCGTTCTTTGACTCAGGGAGCGGAATTTCAATGCGTCCTACTACGGCCCTCCGCGAGAGAGATTCCCCAGTTATTCCCATAGTTACTTGCTAGTGAGCGAGTACGTGCAGCGATTTATCGGCGTTTCGATCGAGAAATGGAAAAAGCACTTGGTGAATATCCAAGTTGGTAACTTCCACTGGGAGCGCGATGACGCTCGAGTAGCAGGAATGCTGATTTATCGTTCGGTTCACATTTTTCGTGTAAATTGTATGGCATTTGATTCCCGATTGAAAGATCAAATTTTTATTCTATAATTTATTCTTCATGACTTTATCCTTCAGTTTAAAGAATACAGCCTTCATCCTCTCGTAATAAGGATATCTAAAATCGGCGCAGAACATCGTTATAAACGCCTATTTCCGCAGACTCGAAAATCGTATACCGCCCGATCGTACGTGATGCACGATGCGAGCAGGCATCAAATAGGCGGTTCCGTGACTTAAAGACGAGTTTGCGGAAAATCGAAGTAGCAAGGACGGCGCAGACGATCGTGGGGCAGCGAGCAAAGGCGGTTATTACTTAATTCTAAAGGCAGGCCTTTAACATTACGTACGATTAACCGAGCGCTCGCAATCAGCGATCGGATCGATCTTTCGTAGGTCGCGCAAGATCAATGTAGAACTTATGTTAGCGGTGTAGGTATCTCGCATACGTAGCTGCGCACGCTCATCCCGTGTGTGCCCCGGTATCCTAAGCATCTATAACTACGTGGTCTCTCAAACACGGAGACCAGCCGATCTGCTTAGTGCGCGGCGCGCAGGATCGCTCTATGACCGGTCTATAAATCTAGTAAATCTTAAGACGATGGCTGTTTTATCGAGCAACAAACAGGTTACTAATGCGCCACGCTCCAATCACGGGCTCGCGTGACGCTCCGGGTAATGCCGCCTCGGCGAACATTTTTCCCCCTTCTCGTCCTCGTCCCGTTCTCTTTTTATTTCGGTCCACTATCTCATGCTCGCGCGTCGCGCTTTTCCGAGCGACCCATGGTATCCTTAAGGTCAATTCACAATCCATCTGTCCTGAATATAGGTAGTCTCGATACGTCTGATTGAAAAATTTCTTTCTTTTTCTTTCGCAAATACGGCATGCTGTTCAAATCGTTTAGTTACGTCACGGCGTGAAATAACTAAACGCTCGGTTGTTTCAACACTTTCATCCCCGTCGACTCGAGTGAATTTTTCCAAGGTAGCACTCGCACGCGGAAGCAACCAACTGCGACGAGCGTACCGGATTGTCGCAAAAAGCAACGTACGACACGCGCCGCATCGCTCTGCGCCACGCAAGAAGCGCTAAACTGCAAAGTATTTCTCATATATCTGAGTAATCGTGGCGCAAGTGAGCACGTCGAAACGCATCTGGTCACATTTCGACGTTGTACCGGAAGAGCGTAAGAACCTTAAATCAATTTCAAGGCAATTCGTGCAATTTAGAAGTGCCTGTATGCGTGCGCTATTATTGCGTACCAGTGATGTAGCGGAGTTAGTGGGAGAGAGGGGAAAGAAAAATTATATCTCCTTATTGCATATACATATATATATATATATATATATATATATATGTACACATGCAGACGCGTGTATGTATACACACACATATTTCACTGTTTTTAATATTTAAATATTTAATTCACTTATACATATGTATGTATGTATGTGGACGGGTACGCGCAATATAATAAATATTGGCGATAATTGTATGCATATATGTATATATGTAATTATCGTTACACGGGTCTAAAGCGAGTATACGTGTTTCTCCTGTAGTCTTAATCGCGCTAACTCCATCTTTCGTATTATCGCGTGCGAGTGTGAGTTAGCCTTAAGCTCCGGCAAGAGCTATCACCCGAGATCCTGGCGTGGTCGCGCAATTTATTTGAGGAACGACAGGCGTTGTCTCCCGCCAGTGTACTTCCTGTTTATCGTAAAACTCGAGGCGCACTATTAATTGTCACGATAAATCGCGCGGCGTCATACGTGTCTCCGTAAGGGGATTAATAATTAGATGATGATTATATGCGCGACTGGGCTGCTGGCTCCCCGTACCGGAAATCGATCGTTGACCGCGCACCGTTCTATCCTTAGCCTGTTTCGAGCGCGCAATGCCGCGCACGTTACACGGAGCGAACGATATTTACGGCACGGTGTGTGTGATAAATACGAAAGTGATTTAAGCGAGTCGGGTGGAACCGGTGGCGGAGCTTTTTGTTCGCGCCGCGGTGTAGTGATCACGATATTATTTCGATAGCAATCGCCATCGTTATTATACAAATGAGATCGTACCAAGTTTACCGTTACGCGAGATATTTGTGCACACGGCTATCTTTTCCAATTTTTCTGTCTGCTACCGAGTATTCTGAGTAACTTGGGCAAAAGTCGACTAAATCTCATAGGAAATTGATGACGAACGCGTTTAAACGCGATCCAAAGTGCATTCGTTACGAGCAATTAGGACCTCGGCTGTAGGAAATTTAAAGTATGCTTTCCGGATTGCGTGGAAAGTACTGTGGACGCGATCTCTGTCTTGTAAATAAGTTATTAAAGCGTTCCGGAAAGGATGGAGCCGCCTCTCGCTTTTCCATCCTCTCCGTCGCCTGGCTTGCGACCGTTAACGAACCAGAGCGCGTCGTATTGTCGCAAATTGTTCGAAAATGCATCATCCTGCGAAGTAGAAAGCATGGCAAAAGCGAAAATCTGACGACGGCGGTACCGACCGAGTTTCCAAGCTCGCACGACGAAGCGCCACTCGAAACTTCCTTCTGCTTTAGTTGAAAATATTATGGAGATCACTTCCGGATTGACGTAACGATGAGTAAAAATTAACTTTCGAAAGTCAGATCTTCCAATTCACCGTATTTATCGCCGATCGTCAGGCTCGAAACCGCAAAGCCTGTTAAAGAAACGTCGTGAAAGTACGTCGTGATTTAGTTTCGTCGATCTGTCCACAATAGAGTCGCTCTTCCGGGTTAAAGTCAATTTTCAGACGCGAATAAAATCGCTGACCAGTCCCACTTTTTATTCCGCGATAACCGTCACAATTTTCGCTTCGTCCACACTCTTTTGTTCTTGTGGCAAGCAGAATCGAAAGTTGCATCTGATTGAGATGACCGGATACTGACGTCGAAGAAAAAAAAATGTCTTTTAATAAATGTTTCTGTAATGAAAGATGAAGAGTGTACGGAATATTCGCTATCAACCGGACAGGACGTTACCTTCGGGGTTTAGAAACAGTTGACCGGACGTGGATAATGGCTGGCATGGCCACAGCTGAGTACACCGACCCATCCTTCCTACTGGCACGCGGGTGTGCAATAAGCGGAATTGCGGTTTTAGGATGATAGGCTGTCAAGCCGCGTTGCAAATTATTTTCGGTGGAAAGCACGACATTCTTTTGTTCTTGGAATTACACGAGGAAGTACGGGACGAAAATAACTTTTTCCTTTGCCCGGGCCTATTCACGAAAATCTCACGTCTCGTCTCGAAATATCAAGGATCAAAGGGAAAATACTAAACGGTGGACGATTGACTTTCAGTAATCGGACCGTAGCGACATAAATTTACAGTGTCACGTTTAATCTCGCTGAATGGTTAACATAAATCGAATTCAATCCGCAAACCGTAAAACTTTTACGGTTCTGCACTAAGCGTGCCGATGCGAAAACTGGACTGAGAGATCTCGAAACCTCGTTGCGCTTGAACCAGCTATATGGATAAACTTTAAATATAAGAGTGACAACGAGGGGAATACTTTGCATAATAGGAAGAGAACGATGTTAGCGATGGCTAACAATAGTCGGATGCATGCAGCATGCGTATTTCGCTATGGTTCGTTGATTCCACGCGTGCTGCGCGTATTCACGGCTCCTTAACAGCCGCCAACGATCGTTGCGCTATTACGCGTTGTTATCGCTACAGCTTTTGCTATAGTTATCACACCGCTTTATTCGACTTTGTCAACGAAAATAAAGTTTACGAGACATTACGTCATTCTGCGCATGTGATAAACAGGCAAAAAAACTGTTTTGATAGAACAAAGGAAGTGTCGTATTATACATATTTTTAACTGTTTAATAAATAGTGCAACAGGATGCGCGAAAAATTAGTTTCAGAATCTAATATGTTTACGATGGAATAAATATCCGAATACGAGACACGAAAAACAATAGTTTGGCAAACCTTGTCATCAGTGTAAGATTCACACTCTTGAAAATTGGTAACTACCCTCGGGAAATTAAATGGAAACATCAATAAACGCCTCGGGAAGTATTCTCCCCGTAATATCGGTTTTATGATCGTGCGCGCTCGCGGGAGAAAAATCTGTAATTCCTCGTGGGAAGAAACGTGCACCGTGCATCGTTGCTGCCACTCGTAAATAATCCCTTCCCGTAGCGAGAGGCGAGTCTTAAAGTTGGCACACTGCGGGACTTTGGTGTGTGATCTAAATTGGACCGTTGAAATTTTTTTAAACGGCAATTTATAAACGATATTGTTTATAAATCAAGATTAAGACGAGCTACTTGCTCGAAAGTAATATAATTTCAACATTAAAATATTGTAAAATTGAATGAAATCCGCACGGAATAAGTTGTACGGATTACGTGATGATGTTAATATAAAATATCAATATGATTTAACATCGTTAGACATATGCCCGCGCGCCGTTTACAACTAGAAAAAAGAGTCGGTACTCGATAAAATTGTATTATAGAATTCTTTGATTTATGTACATAAACGTTAGGCACAGAGTTTGCACTCAACGTTCGTGTAAAATAGTCGTGGAACACGTACATTTATAGTTCATTAAGAGCCACTTGAAGCCGCGTCCTGTCCTGAAAGAAGAGGTCGGTTTGGAATATCCAAGTGCGGAACATGAACCGAGAACAATACAGCCTGTATATTGTATCGTATGTAATTTTCAGCGCTATAAGCCGCGAATAGGCTAAATTCGTATCAATTTTTCATGGGAAACGTTCGGATAAACGGAAGAATACGCGACTAATATATCCGAGCAAACTTTGCGAAAGAGCTCCGCTCTGCACATTAATGAAAATTAAATTATTAAAAATTGGACGGATGATATGGATTTTATAGCGTGCAATAGGAGAAAATTATCGAAGCTGCATTCATGCGATATGCGTGCGAGAATGTACTCATGGCGCAAGACTCGAACCCGCGGCACTTCTTCTCTTTCCATTTTACGGAATTGGAATTCTTTACCTGCATATAATTACGATATGTAGGTATAAGTGCTGCTGCTCTTATTTTGTTAAACTAACGGACGCGACTTTCATCGACTTCCTGAAGGCGTTAGAGAAATGCAGTAAGGGAGCAGCGTATTCGACTATTGTTAAGCCGCAGTGAAGTCCGTATTGTCCGCGCTGTAATGTACCGCTGTGAGTATCTGGCAGATGCGTAACAACGAAACGAGAGCACGAGTGATGAAACAGGCGGCCGAACTCGTTCGCATTCCCTAATAACTTCACACACCTTGACAGAGAAAAGGCCACGGGGTCATAAAAGGCAACAGCGACAGCGCGAGCAGTGCAGGTAGTAGCAAGTATACCGACATCCGCGGCTGGACGTAAAAAAAGTCGTGGAAATAAAAACCTAGCGTAATTATGTTTACGAGCCGCGCGGCTGCGACAATATAACTGCAGGAAGGAGGGCGGCGGAGGCGAAGGATGGTTGGACAAGAGGAGCTGCAGGAAGGAGGATGGAGGAAGAAGAAGCGGAGACGCGAGGGAGAACGACGCGGGTGACGTCGTCGTGGTTGCTATAATAAAAATTGGAACGGCTGCCGCGACCGCGCGTATGTGAAAATTTCATAATCGCCGAATGACGCGCAATATTCTCGGTAATTCTGCGACTGAGCTCGTTCGACCGAACGCGAACGTAGATTGTCAATTAATTTTCGGACAAGATCAAATGTGGCAATCTTTGCTAAATGGCATAATGATTCAACAACAAAATCAAATAATAGAAAAAAGCAACGATTTCTATCATTCGATATTTTAAACGGAATAACCGCGCGGCGATAATCTTGCGAATTAATTGTAAGAGCTAGGATTGAATATAGCGCGAATGTAGCGAGCATACCGAATTGACATCGCTGCGTTTTGCAACGGCAACGCAAGAAGGTTGAACAGACACTGCGATTTCATTTCTCGTTATTGCACAGTTAATTGCTAATCGATTCTTGTACCGCTACAGTTGCCAATCACAATGTGGTACGACCCTGACTAGAGCCTTCACAGGTAAAGCAACGATCCTAATCGTTTCATCGTTAGAAATAATTCTCGCGACGTAGGTTATACTCCTTCCGCCGCGCTTTGACTTTCTGCTCGAGGCTGAAAATGGCGTGATCTTTCAGAAAAGATCGTCGAGTGAGCAAGTCTATCGATATTTTATTCACCTCGATTTTTTTATTTGTTTTGATTAGATCGCTATGTCGAGCTAGTGTGGACGTTTGCACGAAGCGAATACGTTCGAATCAGGTAATAAGAGACTACTATTTGAATTTGCAACTCGCGAACCGTATTACATAGTCAAATAAGTTATTCATCTTTACACGATAGCTTAAAGGTTTATCGATCGCGCTATACAATTTTCATGTAATAATCGTTTTCGGAATGTTCGTAGAATGCTTCGCAAAATCCAGTCTATCTGATATCGATCGCGCAACTCCTTATTTACTAATCCGTCGTCACGGCGATGTCTCGCTTCGCTTGGTCGAAACTCGATCAAAAACTGCGACTCAAGCTTATCTTACCAACCTTATCATCCTTCGGTGTATCATCAACGTCCACTTTTCGCAACAGAAGCGATATCTTCGGACCCACGCAAGATTGTGGGTGGATGTGAAATATATTCGCGTCATCGCCTGGCGCGCCCCTATCTTCTTCGATCCTGCGATCTATCTTTCCCCGAACGCGCTGTTATCCCCATCGTAGGTGCATCGCATTAGTTCTGCATCGTAGGTACTCATTGAACGGCTACTATACCGAGATGCAACCCCAGCTTCCTTTACTCCGATCCCTATTTATAAGACGAGAAACACGATGAGGAGAGTATTGGGAATGAAGAGCGTTTCTAAACGGCAGTTACCGTGTGGTCTGACAGATCGTCGGGTAGATAGATCTCGCCGTATCACGAAATTCACATCGTACAAGGTGCCTACTTTGAAATCCTGTGAGTACTCTTATGATACTCATCTCGCTGTTCTTCGACCGTCGAATTCTGATCTCGCGATGTTTTAAAGTTTCAAAAGCTGATTATAACTAACATATCGATTATCTGTGCGATTAAGTGTACGTCTAATTGTAAGTGTCTAATCAATTAGACTATTCTAATAACGTGACAAATTTATATATTTATTATCCAAAATGCAAAATAAGAAAGTGAGAAAGAGAGAGAGAGAGAAAGAGAGAAAAATTTTATCTTATTTGTCATGTATAATATTTGAATGGATAACTTTAAGAAAAATTATTCTTCAAATTAATTATTTGAAATAAAGCTAATCTAAAATATACAAATAGTCTGCAAGATACGGGCGCATAAAGAATATCAATGATACTTTCTCGAACATTGGTTTACTTTGGATGGAGAAATAAGGGCAATTTACCATTCTGTTCAGATGAACTGACGTCGTAACAGGTGAAGAGAAAGAGGATGAGAGGGATCCGTGGGGCGCCCAACCTGGGCTTAGTCCAACGTGTACACGCATATCTATAGTACCACGTGTATCTAAGTCCTAGTTCAAAGGATTCAAATTGCCCTTCAATCTGCTAGTGCTTCACTGCTCTTCGGCTGAAGCACTTAGGCGGCCCGCAGTCGGCTGAATCATGTTTCACGATCCCTCTTTACTGTCCGTACTGAGGCTCTTAACACTGTTCTCGTCCACTCGCGCGCACGTACTCGTAGCGCTAAGTGGCGCTTCGCCGGCAAATCGATTCCACCTTCCACCCTCGAGAGGTTCTGAGAGGAGAGAGAGAGAGAGAGAGAGGGGAGGGAGGGAGAAAGAGATGGACATCGCTTAAATCGGACGACGATATTAATCCAACAAATAGGCATTGGAAGGATACACTCTCGCGCGATTCGATCAAACTTTAACGCGCCATCGATAAGAGCCATCGATTGCGTATGCTTTCGATCATTCCGTTTGACTTCTAACATTTCCATTTGTTTATATGTATTTCTCGTGTTAACGTGGCAATTCTCTCTATATAGATTCGATCGATGTAAACCGATCGTTCAATTCCAAACGGAGATGGAATCACCACTTACATCTCCGTGCAATGACGGTATTAATTCTACTAACAGTACCATACAATCAACTTTCGATATTACATCGATAAGATTTATTTCATTCATTTTTCATCGCTCTTTTTGCACTGCTTTAACCTTAAAAGTTCTCTATGCGGATGTATGATGTACATCAACGATCAAATCAGGAAACAGGTGATACGTTTATCTAACTTCGCACGTCCGAAGAAGGAAATTAAGTTCATCGGCCTGACGGAGATCGTGTATTAGATGAGTATGAGATATTAATTTACCAGTTTCGCGGCAATAGAATTCCATTAAGAAATGATCGCATCGTTTTGCGCACTACTATCGTAGAATCGTTGTCGATACAAAGACAACTCTCAAGTGACCAAGATCTCACGCTTGACTTTGCGAGAACCGATCCAGTGGAATCGAGGAACTAAGAAAAAAAGAGGAAGAAGAAAACCGCGCAAATGAGCACGGGGGTGAGAGATAGAAAAGGAGAATTTGCCCCTTGGCAAACTCGGTTCTGTTGCGAATCCTCTCATCGTCGCGTCGTTTTCTGCGGTCGCGGCCGCCAGTTATTGGTTATTGCGAACGGTGTCAAGAGCGGCACCGGAAACTCCTCATGGGAACTCCTTCAGTGACCGGATCGACACTTCCATGTCAATTAGTCAATTTCGATTTCAATTTTGTCATCCTCGCGATTTTTATTATTTAGAATTAGCAACCGGCGTAGCGTAAGAACGAGAATTTAATCAAAAACGATTCGAAAATTCGTGTTAAATTTAAATTTGCAAGGTATTTTGCCAATTATTCGCCTAATAAATAAATAAATTTGGCACAAACATGTTCATTGTATTCTCAAATAATTAGCCGTTATTGAGAAATTGATAGGCAATCTCGGAGATGTTTTCCACTTCAGATATTGAAGCGCGTTATAGCACTAGGAAAGAACTATATGAGAGCGAATAGTAGGTGGAAGGTGAAGAAGAGGAAGAAGAGCGAGTGGTTATCTTCTCGTACTTCGAAGATCTCGTTTAGATCGGAATCGGATACTCATGGCGGAGACGTCTAAATCGGCACGCGGAAGAGACTAACGACCGACCGAGAATCGAGCTAGAGAGAGAGAGAGAGAGAGAGAGAGAGAGAGAGAGAGAGAGAGAGCGAGCATTGCACTTTTCTTTACACGGCCGTAGGACCGACATCGAGCTTGCGTCGTCGACTAATTGGTG
>NW_012026779.1:2902791-3119332 GCF_000956235.1 Wasmannia auropunctata
GAGAGAGAGAGAGAGAGAGGGAGATGAAGGTGGAGGAAAAGTAGAAGAGGATAAGGATGAGGATGACGAAGAAGAGGAGAAGAATGGATGAAAAAAAAGCAGCAGCTCCTCGCGTGACTACGTTCGAGCGTCCGACACGTAGGTACACGTCGAGGCCTGTCCGTGTTTATCAGCCATCACCCTCGGCAAGCTGCGCGGCGGAAACGTGGACGAGCAGCAGCGGTTCGACCCTTCTGAACAGTCGAAGAAACATTTCGAAAAAAAAAAAAACGGTCTGTCCATTCCAGTGAATTGGTAAATATAGATATCGATCGAAATACAGAAACAAGACAGTTATTGGAGATTAAGTTAATCGATTAGTTAATTATCAGTGAATTATATGTTTAGTATCGGACACCGTCTGCGTAGGCAGATTACCGGCCGAAATTATGTAAGTGTCTTTACGTAATCGTACTCAAGTCAGGCCACTGGCAAAACCAGTAGCCGTACTCCGCACCTTCGTCACTTTCTCGAGGCCGCAAAAAGGTCAATACGTTTGTCACGCGAAAGAGAAGCATGAATTTGCTATTCGTTACTTAGGAATTCATGATACGTCCTCGGGCGAGAAAAACATGGCAGGCCACACGGGTGAGGCAATATTCGCACGAAACTTCCGCGGGGAAGGACACTTAACAATAAAATCTCTCGCAGAGAGACCAAGGACTTCCTCGAAGCTCGGTCGATTTGTAACGATGGGAATTTGTCCGAGGAAACCAGCGGCAACACCTCGCTCGGAGATGGAATGAGAGGAAGAGGAAGAGAAGGAGGAAGTGGTCGAGGAGGGAGAAGAAGCGTCACAGATTAGCACATCTTACTTACACCTCGGTAAAGACAGCAGCGATGAAAGATATACTATTACCAGGTTCCTAGTAATTCGATTAATTGGCCGGTACAGTTATAAGGGATAGGTCGAAAAGAGAAAGAGGAAGAAGAAAATGGAAGAGAAAATTAAATTCTCGATTCGTTCGAAACCCTCTCACAGTTAATTTACTGCGGTGATCACGGTGAATCGTGTCAGTGATTGTCTCATTTGTAATAGCGACATCGCAAGAAAACTTTTATGCCAAGCAGTTTGTGACAAGCAGATGAAGAAAAAGCTCTTTTCCTGAGACGCCTTTGATATCTATTAGCACCATCGCAAATTTTCACTTGTCGAGAGGAGATTCTGTTACCCGGAGCACGTGTAACGTGAACAGTGATTTGTCTGATATAAAAATAATTTGTGGCAAGACAATGTATTGTATATTCCTATCGTTTGACTTGCGTTGAACGTGATTCAGAAACGATTTCTTTTCAGTGACTCGATAAAAAGTTGATCGCATTCGTTCACGCCGATTGCATTGCCGGCCCATATCGAACCGATAGCCGTTCCCGTGTTTATTCGCGGTTGCTGGCAATGCCAGAATGAGTAACACCGAAGGCATGACCGAGAACAGTGGAGACAACGGAGTAAAGCGATCTATCTCGCGGCGCATTAGCATAAACGGGCGGCATGTTGCGGCGCGCATTGGGCTACTAACATGTAGCGCGGCGCTCACCTCTCATGGAAAGTCGATGGATTCGCGCTCGAGTGATCTTACCACTCAATCGACACCTCGTTCACACCTCTGCTGAGTCATTCGGCGGGATATCACTTATGTCACGGCCATTGTGCGATTCTGCTGCCAAAGCGAACGTCTTCGCGTACGAGTCGGTATATTAAATCGAAAGCATTATAATGCATTCAAGTGCATTAAATTATTTCGAATGCCTCCTATATATTTCTTTTAATCTTTCACTGATTCAACCGAGAGCTTCAGGATATGGACTTGTTTTCTTTGCCGTGTCGCTCTTTCTATCTCACAACGACAAGTGTTTCACTCGCTCGAGGATAGCTAACCCCGGAGACCTTAACGCGCGATAGTTACTGCAGCTTCCACTTTCGTGTTATTTCTATTTTCCCTGCCTTTTGCAGCTTCAGAAACGGACGGGTATCGCGTTACTCGCAATTTCCTGGTGTCCGGAGCACGCACGTGGACCAAGCGGATGATTCCTTGGGAGGGGCACGCACTTAACTGCACGGATACAACGGTTGTTTCGTTGCTGGATGCTTCGTTTTTGGCTTACACGTACACACACATACATGTACACATACACCTGACCCTGCCTGCTCGCTGCCTCGATCTACTCTTTCGCCTCGTTAGGCAAAAAGCAATGCATGCGGTAGATATACCGGAAAATGTTGTCTGATACCCTTCCCGCCTTGTACCTTATCATATAGCAATTAAAATGGAAGTCTACCTACCTCTCCAAGACATATATACATACGAGTATCAATTACAAATAGCCAACACGGGTCGGGTTAATACGTGAGCTAATTTCAGTCGCGTTTATCCGCAATTTTAGAGTAGCCGTCGCGAATATATCGCGCCATTGCTTAAGAAATTGCTTACCACCAAATATTATTACTGCAGAATTTCTTAGGCGATAAATTAAAATATCTTAATTACGAAGGCGATCAACCAAGAAATTCGATAACGGCATCTTATCGTATACGATCATTTATTTTCGATGCTTCAGCTTCTATTACTTGAATCCTTTTATAAGATCGAAATCGCCATATAATATTACCGTCGCAACACGTGGATTTCGAATACGTTGGAAGCGTCAGTTATCGACCACATAAAAAAAAACGCATTGGCGTAAATTATATTAGTGCTTTATTTCCTAATAACAGTAGAAATGCGGATATATCGCGTTATTCGCATAATTTCCCGAGTGTCCGGCCTGTACATGTACCTATATATCACTATAAGATCGATCCGATCCGAGCGGAGAAGAGAGGTCAAGGGAATATTTCGATTCGAGCATAGTACATAAATCTAACCATAGTTTGTAAAATAATCAGTTGTTTGTTTTCGCATGATTAAATTTCAGATCAGAATTTCTTGAGATACAGCATCGATATGATTTTGTGCTGAAGTATTCAAGTTACAAATATAAATAGAAATTTTTAAACTATTATAATTATTAATTTTTTAAAATAATTTTTTGCTATACCATAAAATAAATATATGCTGAATGTTTTTATTGTTTTCAAGAAAGAAATTTCAAATTAGTTTCAAAGAAGTTTCAATAAACGGATGTAATCCGTAAGTAATACTTACTGCACAATATCATTGTCGTTTTTTATTGCATCGTTACATTATTTTCGCGACTGCTGTTACACGATCATCGGATTTTATGTGTATTTTCTAAAACATTTTTTTATTTTACGCTGGATGAAATAACTAAGTTGTATTTGATTTCGCAGTGCCCTAAAAAACATTACGCATTACATGTATTTTAACGATGGATACATATGATGTATACCTCGCAAGTCGAATCATTAATTCGATATGAGTATGGCGTGCGTATGTATGTATATGTATATACATACATATATAAGTAATAGAATACATATGGTAGTAGAATAGTTGAGATAGAGTAGGTAGAGAGTATGTATCTACGTGTGGATAAAATTACTTAATTTACGACATG
Organism: Wasmannia auropunctata; assembly: GCF_000956235.1. Classification (NCBI taxonomy): domain Eukaryota; kingdom Metazoa; phylum Arthropoda; class Insecta; order Hymenoptera; family Formicidae; genus Wasmannia; species Wasmannia auropunctata. Next base: position 2,906,350 of record NW_012026779.1, read on the forward strand.
TCGGTCAATGGATATTACGCCCGACAAAAAACCAATGGTAGAAGCGCTTTCCGCTTCTGACTGATCCGGATGACCCTACTCGCGAACACACTCTTGGAGCGCATTATTGATATTCCCGTCTCTTCCTATTAAACGTCCGGTAAGAATTCGTACTCCTCCACCTGCTTAAGATCGGATGCGCACATTCAAACACAAAAACGCGAGTACACATAAATCGTAGTCGAATTTTTTTTCTATAAGCAAATAAACGCTTATAGCGAATCATAAGATAGCGAGGGCGACGGATGACCTTACCGCGCCTGCAGTTATACACTGTTGACTCGCGAAGCGTCGCTGATACGTTTCTACCATGTCTTTTTGCACACCCGCAGCAACGTACGGGCATATAGGTATATCGTATTACTCCCGTAATTCCTAGTGTATCGGGTGCACGGGTCCGATGGAAAGGAAGAGATGTGGCGTGAAGAGCGCGAGAAGAACGGGAAACAACGAGTGGGTAGGAGGAAGGAGGACACGAGGAGAGCGCGTAGGTAGCATTAGTCGTCGATCGCGGTGCTCTTATTGCTGGTAATGCCGCGTGCAGGATAGCGGAATGCGCGAATTCTTTGGGGAGAGAGAAAGAGAACGAAAGAGAAAGATAGATAGCGAGACAGAGAAAGAGCAATAGGCAGTGCCGCCGCGCCGGTACATGATGCCGCTGGTCTGCACGAGTCGCTGCGGTGGCAGGAGCAGCGACCAGCGACCGAGCAGATGTCGGCAGAGGTGAGGGAACCGTGGGCGTCCTTGCCCCGGGGGACAGGGACGTGCAGGGCCCCGAGGAATATAGGATACGGCTGATCTCTTAAGCCGGTGCACGCTCCGATCCAGCGAAGCAAAATTCCGCCAATATCTGAAAACACGTCGATCGTCCACTGACACGATCGAAAATATTCGAATTGATATTATCAATTCTTTTTTGCTATACATATTTATTTCAGCCGGAACAACTTGATCCGCGTTTTTGCATTATGTATTTTCTTGTCATTCGTAAAGGAATTTACAGTTACTTGCCTTTCACAAGGACGGAAGTTTAATGAGATAAAACGTACGTCAGCATAACGTTCATTACATAAATTACATATCGTAAAAGCAAAGATATAAGTTTCTGAAAGAAGTTCGAGTTATTTAAATCTACATTTATAGTCTCGCGCCTCAGTGAAAGTGTGACGCTCATTGTTCCTCTTTCTATATACGAGCGAGCCCGCTGATGCAGGTGTATCTTCCGGTAAAGAAGATCGGTAGGGAGAGGGAGAGAGAGAACCAGCCGGTCGGCTACCGGTTAGCCCAGGTCAGGGCTGCCCGCGAGCTACAATTTGGCATTTCTCTCGGATCCTGTCGAGCGCAATTTGCTTAGCTCTACCCCGTCAAGGAATCCGGTCTACCGAAGAGGTCGATTGCCGATCGATGCAAAATGAAACAGACGGGACACGCGATGGCGAAAGTAGATGATTATACAATCGGCACTTAATGAGGCATAGGTGTAAGTCCTGTTATTGATTTGGATCAAACAAAGGTACATATGTGGATCATAGAAGTTTAACGTTTGCGATTAATTTAAAATGATGGTAAATATATGTAGCAAAATATCTTTAAGAACCAAACTAGAATTAAAAGATTAAACAGCTTTTATTTAGATAAATCTTGTCCAAAAAATTAGTGTTTGATGTCTAAAGACTTAAAATATTTAAATGAAGAAATGTATGCTATTATATTCAGTAACTATGACAGCGTTTTGTTTCGAAAGAATTCTGTTTCAAAGAATTTTACAAGAGACTTCGGCCAATACGACGGAAATCTTAATGAAGGTGAACGCCTAGCGGTGCATAGACTAATACGCGTATTGCGCAATCTATAATACTACGCGCCGATATGGCGCCCGTGCAATTTTATTATCGACGATGTTAAGAGCTCGATTCCGACGAACCTTCTTCCGGGCTTTAAGACCGGCTGTTATACCTGCCGCGCCTTTACGTAGCGTAGCGGATGCGGCCCGTTCCCGTTTCTAGAGTCCGGTTGCCGGGGGACCATGCACGAGATATGCAATCTCTGCCTTATCGTTCCCCCGCCGGTCGCTCTGAAATTCCAACCGCGCTTGATCCCTGATCCTCCTCCGACGATGATCTTCGATGGTGTTTCGGGCGATCGAGTTCTGTCTGCGCGATAATGAATCGGCGATCGACGCGCTTCCGCGAGGCCCCCTTTCGAACATAGAAACGCATATGGTTCAAACATGTCTGTTATACGATACAACTTTTAATAATCGCCATTACCGGATTCGCCTGTCGCCCATCATAATTACGCGCCGTTTCGTAACGGTACGGTTAATTAATATCTCTCGCGAATGCACAGGTAATTCAGTCACGTTACGGCACAAAGCGAAATCGGTAAGATCGCCGCTGATTCCGCGAGATCAACTGACGCGTTGCAATCGAGAGCTCGTGCATCAACCTCGGAGGTCATCTTGCGTAGCCTAGGCAGAACAGAGAGGAGAGAGAACCAGAACACGTCGCTGTATTCTCGGCAACGTTATATTTGTTATTCTATTCGCCGAGATCTGAGATAACACAAGGGTGTTGGTTCGCGTTACACGTGCACACGATTATTACGGTCTTGGGCAAATTCGCGTCATATCTCGATTCACCTTCCGCGTTGAAATTTCCACGTCAAACGAGCACAGACAATTGAAAAAAATTCGGAAAATATCGAAACGTATGCTAGGAACTAGAAAGATACTCCTAGTACATAAAATTGTCGATAGTTTTATTTTTTTACTCTTACGAATATGAGCTCATATAATTCACGAAAGGATTCTCTTAAAGAGACATTCGTGACGCATATAAATCGCATTCTCACTTTTATATTTCTGATTCTCTCTTGCGTGATCCTCATATTTCACTGTACATTTAAAGATTATCGTATAGTAACCCATTGAAGTGTTTGATATACTACTCTATATTAGATTCCTGATTTTATTTCGGTGCAGAAATACACACCGCGCATGCACCGATCACGACGTGCGCCACAAAATGGTAATCACTGTAACATAGAAAGCGATCGATTTGAAACGACCGTAACAATCGGCAACGTAAGCTCCATCGGACTAACAAACTGCGAGTGCGAACTGAACTTCATTTCCCTCTCACGAGCGGAATAATGTAATGACCGTTATCAAAATCTGTAGAATCGAAATTACATCATTATGCATGTAACTTTGGATTTATTCTCTTTAATTATATATTATGCTTTCCAAGCGCAGTTGTCTAAAGCTGCGTAAATGTGAGTTGCAAAGGTCTACGAGGCGGTAACACGTCCGTCAAGATAAATTATGAGATGAAATATCGCGAAGAGTGTCTTGCGAGGATTATCATTCTGAACGATCGTTCTCCATCTAATTGTTCGCGCTGCAACATCGCGTTTTGAGGAAGTCCACAGTCCAGGAAGGTGTAGCCCGGGGTTCGCGATAAGAAGCAGCAACAACTCGTGAAGGTCTCGGGACCTTAGGGACAACGGTTCTTAGAAGTGCAAGAGAGCTGTAATCGTTCCCCCGGCGGCTGCAGTAGTATACGAATCACTGTCGGCAGAAAAGTAGCAGCCCGCGGGCTCCATAATTTCCGTAAATACACAGTGAAAACACCGCGCGTCTCCACGCCGCCATTCGCCGCGTCTCGCTTCTTTATCGGGATGAGGAAGAAGCCCGAGAAGAAGAGGAAGCTTCAATAGATCCGCCCCGCGCGCAGTTGCCGGTCGATTGGAGTCAAAAGTGTGCGCAAATACTTGTTGTATCGCGCGGTTTAAGCGCATGTACCTATTTTTATGCGGTATCTTTTTTTGAGTTTTCAACGTTTAATTTTTTAAGTAATTTTGAGTTTTATTTTCTTAAATCTATTTGGAGATTAAAATTTGTTCTCTCTCTCTCTCTCTCTCTTTTTTTATTTCTCTTAAATACAGAATAGTTAGAATGCCATCGTGTTTAGATTATCTTCTTTTCAAACTACATACGTATGTAGTTGGTTTTCCTGAACGCTAGCGAAACTCTTATTTTTGCGGTGATCACGAAGTATACGGAAGCCGGCCGGCTTCCGTCTCATTGGGCGGGCCACGGTTGCACTTTGACTGACTCCCGTAACCGTCGAGCTGGGCACAGTATGCCGACAGTCGACGTATGAACGTTGACGATAATTTATTCGGAATGAGATGCAAAGCTAGAGAGCGCGCAGCGCAAAGTCGTGCAGTCCGATCGGCGACCAACCGTATGACTTTCTGGTCCGCGTGCCGGCTCTGCAGACCGAGAAATCGTTTCTCGGATCAGCAGCGCTGTAAGAGGCGAGACGAGAGCTACGGGCGGCCACAGACACGTGGATTCGTTCCTGTCGTCTGTTGTTGTGAATGAGAAGTTTATCGTGCCTCTTGGCGAAAGGCAGCGCGAAGCTGCGCGCGGAAACGATCCGCGTCTTCTGAAATTAAAATTTTGATTCGTACAGCAGTATACATAACATATGCAGTACATATAACATTTATATAAAAAAATAGATATAATTTTTATGTATATACATAGCATATGTCGATGTGAAGACGAAATTTGATCACTTTCCGACTTTACGTAGATAACGTTTGTTTTGCGGAGAAAATGCAAAAATATAAATATTGTAACATTTACAATAATAATTGATTGGCATGTAATATATTATTCATAATAATAATTACGTAATACGTAAACATAAACATGTTTGACCAATCGCGCGAATCGTTCGATTCATCCACGTGTCGTTCAATCGTGAAGGCTTTCAGCGTCAATGCTGGCGCGAGATTGAGCGCTTCACGTATATAGAATTTCCCATTAGCGGAAGACGTTGTCGTTATATCGTTACGCGTTGAATTCATTTGCTTTTTGCGACGCTTGGCGGGATTACGAGGCACGAGCAATAGTCAGCGTACAGCTGGAAGAAGTTACATGTTTTTTCAGACATGGACTAATGACATGAGCTGGCGTCAGGAAGATCGACGTAAAACCATGCGATCAAGTGCAGGAAATAAAACGTAGAGAATGCGTCCAACGTAGGTTGAAAATTGACGATTGCTAGCCGAAAATGTTAGCGTTAACGAGCGTCATTATAGCATTATTACGTGCGCCAGGAAATGCGTGAGACGAGAAATCTAAACTCGGAATCTACAAACTGGTTTGGCGGCGCCCCGCGTGGGCGTAATGCCCCCTGACCCTTAATTTAGCTTCTTCATCAATCTGGAAGCTTGATAGCTTGCGATCCTTTGCACGCGGCTACCATATCGTGCTTAATTTAACGGTACTTGTAACATCGAAAGTTGAATTTATTGAGACTATTACCGATTTCAATGCCTGATTGCAATAAATGTAAAATGTATATTTCGCATTCCTTATTAGATTGTATCGGATCACTAACCGATTACGCAAGCAAATAATTATTGTAATTAACAGCGCTGAGCAGAATTCATGATAATCATTGATGTATCCGAGCCGCTATTAAACCAATGATTATTTATCCGTGTGAATATTTTAGCCTAACAATTTCTATCGATTAAGAAGAGCATCAATATGAGAGAGCGTTTGATGTTTGGCGCGTAGTTTATCTTCAAATACTATTTTTTACTAGATGCTGACACACACACACTTCATCCGTCATTAACATAGTCATTATAGCATAATAGTTTATGGAACGGTACAGAATTGCGTACGAGTATGGGAGAAAAGATGTTTTGCGATCGGCGGCAAAGTGACGGTTCAAGGTTCAGCAAATGGTATCAATGTAAACAGGTATTCTGCGAGAGAATCGAGCCGCGAAACACTCCGCAATGTGCAACATTCCATGGTCCGTGTTCACATACATGTGGAATCGTAACTTCGCAGTATTATATGTATCTCGCTTGCGCGGGTTATCGCAAATCGACCCGCAATATCGCCTATACTTCCTCCTTCGTTTTACAACCTAACCGGCGAACTCTAGGCGGATACATGCGCCTCGTTGCACTCCGAAGTACGTCCTTAAACTTGCGTGTACAGCGACGTAATACTAACGCTTTACGTCTGACTTATAAGACGGCGCGAATTTTACATATCGTATCACATCAAATAGTACACATGTAGTTGCCTCCTGAAATACGTAAGTAATACGTTTTAAAACAATATCGAGGATTCTAATACTTATTTTTAAGATGGATATCCTAGGTTACTGAAAATTAATACTTTGAGGTGCCTTCTTTTGCATATTTTGCGATCTGCTTTCGATGTCTCAAGTCGCAACGCGGCTCTTCAACCTCTCCCACGGTGCGTGATCGAGCCTGAAAGATAGGCCAGTGAGCGAGTTGAGGCTGGGGGGAGGAAGACCGTAATGAAATCGGCTCGCATTTGAAACGCACCTATCGCGGGGAACTCGGGGAACATAGCAGCAACGAGGCGACGTGGGATCGTCCTTGTCTACGCTCCCGCGGCCCCCATTGTTCGCGCCGACGACTCCGCTTTGCTCGCTACCAGCGCGAGCAAACATGCATGTGCACGAGTATCAGAAAGTAGTTCGCTTTGCTCGGTGGATTGTTTCACCGTGCAGCCGCATTGAATCGAGCTTCGCTCCGAGTAACCCAGAAAGAAAGTGAATTTCTGCTGTGATTCGCGATTATAGAGGAGAGTAAGCGCGAATGCGTTAATATCTTTGGCGCGAAAGCACTATGCAATTAAAATTTTATTTTTATTTTCAGACAATATTCTTTCCTTAATTATTAAATGTTCCAATAAGACAAATAACGCAGCAGAGATTGGAGAAGTCATCTAAAATATTTTAATTTTTTTTTTTCGCCATTTAAAAATGTAATGATCTAATAGAATTCGTACTGAAAAATTTGTCGTGGCAAAAGAAATGGAAATTCCGTTGCAACAACGACATCCACTTGTTGCGTAAGCCGGTGAATGCCGTGAATGGATTTATATTGGCTGAGAGGGATGCAATATCGACTTCGATTTATCCTTTGCGGGTTTGTTCAATATCGAAACAATGGCCTCTGGAAATCAATATCGGGTGCAATCACGACCGGATGTTGATCAAAAACGTGTGCACAGCCCTTTGTGCTTTTTTTGGCACACTGAATATTTTATTAAAACTTTCCAGTTTCTTTTATCAAGGTAGGAGTTTCAATAAGCAATGAGATTTAGAAAAAATAATTATTAAATGTCTTCAATTTGGTTTATGTTTAAATTAAATTTTAATAATTAATATTTAAATTTAATATAAAATTGGAATATCAGTAGATTTACGTGGAGATTTAAGAACAATATGCAACATATACTTTCTCATCATGAATGCTTTTCCCTCGCACGCGCACTTCGCAAAAGCTTAGGCATGAGTAATCATCATCGCAATCATCATATAATAAACACGTATGCGCAACTTTATCTCGGGCGTTATCGCGCGACATCGATTTCACAAGACGTTCCCAAGAGAAGGCACACAATTGCGCGTCTCTTTTTCGCAATTGTTTATACCTTCTGTTCATGTTCAAAAAAGGAAGTGACGATTTCAACTATGCGAGATCAAAACGTGCAATGTTATTTAAGACCAGCAATCGATTTCATGCAATTTGCAAGCTTTAATAATTTGTAACTCGATCAATCTTCCACGTTTCCACGTTCAATGCGTCGGATTTACGTGTTATAACCGTGTCACGAGATCGCAGGCGATATTTTCTTCCGCGGTTGCTAAAGAAGTGCGGACGAAGGTCCCGCGTTATGGTCTTAAACAAAAGGGACATTAAGCGTGGTGCAACGCCGTCGATTTCCTCTCGTCGCTCCTCGTTTTACAGTTTCTCAGACGCAGGGAGCGGGAAGAGGAGTGAAGACTGAGCCAAACTGAAGAGCCGCCGTTGCCGCGATGGGAACCGCGAGATAGCTCTGCCCACATTGATTTTCAAGAACGCCAAATTGCAGGAAGCGAGAGGTCAGATCGACCCGCCACGGCGGCGCAGTGCAGACCGTGGGGAACCGGCCGAAGGTACAACGACCAAGGAGGATGCACCTGTACACCTGCGACCGACTCGTCCGACGGCGGTCGACCTCGTCGATCGCCGAAGTGGCACTTCCGGAAGTCATTCGCCAGCAACTTTTGTTGCAACAAAATTTCACCGGCATTAAAATAATCTGGCATGACCTATTTCGGGAAAAATTCTTCCTTTTTTTTACATGAAAATATATTTCATATAGAGAATTTTCATAGGATTTCGTAAAAACTTTTAATTATAAAAATTTCGAAGCATCTGGAATACACGAATGCGTACCATGCTTTGGTCATTTGATTAGTATTAAGAGTCGTCTAGGAGAGGTTTACAAATAATAGGGAAGAACAGAAGAGGTTGTGCACATTGTGCGATGAAAGTGTATAATACGTCCGCCTTAACCGCGGGTATGGTTTGCGGAGCGCGTGCTACCGCCATACCAGCTATCTAATTGCGTTAACCGGCACGAATGGCAACCATGAGACGAGTGACACCGATTTACTGGACGTCGATGGCGATAGAATCTCGTGAATTTAGTGAAACTCGCGTGCTTAACTGGAATCGATATGAATGCTCAGTCACGCTTTCAATATCGCGCCTGATTGATCGCGTTAATAATTGAAAATTGCAATTAATAATTTCGCTACAGCCTGATAATACTATAAAAATCATGTAAATACAATTTCCTTCTGTATACTTTTAGCATTGAGACGCTGCGAGAACAAGATAGAAACTGAAAGCGTTTCAGTTGACCCGCATCTTCAAAAACAATAGACATCTCCCGCGATCTACGATCAACACAATTTCATTTCGCAATTACTTCGGCTTAGCGTTTCCCGACTGCATCAGCACGCGTTTCGCATACAATGCTGTTATAATGTACTGCCACCGTTCTTATGAAACATGTAGGTAAGCGACGGCTTACGAGAAGGCAAACGGTTAATCATCCATTTCACTTTTCATTATCTTGCCGATCTAATTTAGCGAGCAGATAAAATTACGGACCAACAAATGCGTTAATAGTCGTAAATAAAAATGCTACGTTATTATATCGCGCGAACGGTGACGGGAAAAGAGCGAAACGAGAAAGGGACCACGGGGGCAGGCGTGCAGGGGGCACACACGTGCGTGCACGCGAAGAGTGTGTTGCTCTCTCGCTTGGGAACTCGACACGGAGCACGTCCTTGACCGGGTCTATCGTGTGACCGATCTCCGGGCGCATCACAATGCCTCCCCTTCACCGTGCCCGCCTCCGACGCGACCCTCTTCGGAGGCCCGAGGCCCCGCTTAACCGCGCGCGCTTTACACCGACCACTTTGTCTCCGTTTGAACGCAACCCCGTCGCACGTACGCACGCAGGCAGGCACGCACGCACGCACGCACGCATGCACATATACATACACGTGTATACGTCACAGCACCACGCTGTCCTGGCAAAACAATACGAGATCTAGCATCTAGCACGTTCGCTGTTTTTCGCGACTATTGTTCGCGCGGTATTAATTACCTACGACGCGCAATACAGGCGAGATAATTTTTTTTCTGTGCACTGCAGTCGCGGGACGGCAGAGCGCATTTCACTTCGAGCAACAACTTCGGTGGTGACTTGTGCTTTTTAAATATTTCCTCACGGGCATCCCCTTTATCCCTGCCGTTCTAAAGATCCATTACGTAGCACCGACTTTTGTATTCTAGGCGTCGCGTCGTAAAATGCTTCCCGGAAAGGAGATTGTACGCGGTATTAAGGATCGCGAGAAAGGCAAAGCTTGTTTTCTACCGACGAAATTACGTTTGCTAAACGTACGCTTAACTTATAATCTATAAACGGTCGTTTCACAATCAAATTATTGTTAGTACAGGACATAACAGCCTTTAAACTACTTTGGCATATACACGGAGACAGGAGAAATTAGAATTATTTAAAATTAATAGCCAGTATACTACTTTTCAATTAAGTAATAAAATAAATTAAATGATCTAAACGAACATTAACAATTTTAACCTACAAACGTACTGGTTTTCTTTTTTTTATCTTGCCGTATGATGAGAACCTCTGTTCATAGTTAAAATAGTGGGAGTAGACTGGGAGTAGTACGGTCTCCAGTCGACATGCGGCGAGGGGGAGGGTGGGCTGAGACAATGGAGCATTAAAGCCACGGCGTGGTTTTCTAGACAGGAAATTACAGGGATCACGCGGAGATTGACAGAAAAACGGCTCTGGCGAGCTCGTAGATAGCGAGCGCACGATACACCCCCGATCCCGTTTCTCTCTCCTGACGTTTCAGCACACGTGAGAATCACCCTCTCTCGGTTCTCAACGCTCTCACCGAACGAAGAACGAAGAGTCTCCTGAAATTTTCATAAACGGCTCGCGGCCGTTAATTCGAATTGAAAAAGTTTTCGGCGAGAAAGCAATGTATACTTAAGCGACAGCACGATTAATAGCAGCACATGTAAACGGAATAAAAAAAAATATGATAAATGTATGTTCTTAATAGGCGCCAATCTCGGTTATTACGTCGAACTCGCCGTAACTACCTTAAGTAAGCCCGTACCACCATGAGTATAACGTCTCAATAATCGCACGGGCGGGGGAAGGTTTCCGTCCTGTGCATGCATGATTTACGACGCACTTCATTATCACCAATCGAACCAGCCGATAAACGCGCATCGCGAGCCATTGCGCACTCTATCATTCGACCGAGGGAAAATAAAGTATTCCGGTTGGACACACGGGAAGAGAAACGGGAACGGTATATTCGCGTCATCGAGCGCAGGTGCGCCTGGCGAACGCTATTTCTGGACCAGGAACCGCGCAACCAGTTTGCGAGGAAGTTCGAGAACCGAGTTTCTTTTGATTTGCTCAAGGCTACCGCCTGGCCAGAACACGCAAGAAGGACGAAGGGGATCGTGTTGTGTGAAACAATGACACAATAATACTATTCCTCATATAACAGATTGTACCCATCCACGATTGTCAAGCTCGACGCTGTCAATTTAAAGACTGTATCTGTAAAGAGTATAATATGCATCGTTTATAATTTGCTTTCTATTTAAAATATCATCTTTTATTTTATGGTTTGAATGATAAAAGAGCGCTCAGATCCTCTTTATTTTCGATAAAAATGTGATAATTTACGTCACAGTTTACAATATACAGTGATCCATTATTATAATGATATTAAGTTTACATATAAGGATATACTTGTATCCTTCTTAGAAATCACATCGATTTAATTTGACGCACGCTAAGTCGAATGATCTCGATGGGTGGTAAATGCGTCTCGACTTATACTCGCGGAACGTATCAATCAATTGGAATGACGTCGCATTTGGATCTCAGAGGTTTCCAAACAAGTAGTTTTAAATACTTATGGTCAAGTCATTTTATTTCACGCTTATATCTACGTGGAAAATATGAGGCCTCAAGATGGCTGTGCAAACACCTTAAATGTTCCCGAAGTATCTAAACAGCGAGCTACACCATTCCCTGCAGTATAATCGCATGACAGATATCTCGAACGATACGACGGACACACAGCGCGGGCTATCCGGCCGCGATCTCTGCGCTTGATTCCCGTGGATTCTTAACGCTGCTGCGGCCTAACTCCTTACACGAGAGAGACGCCGATGACGTACGGCGTCGTGGCTATCCATTACCGAGAGAACGATAAATTCACCCCGGCCGCGGCCGGGGTTGACCGGGTGAACCAGCGAAGTGCGGCGTGTCGTACCGCGCGCTCGATCCTGCCGGGTGGTGGGTCTCTCGGCTAATAAAGAAAGTAAAGAGAAGCACGCGGAGGGCAGGGGAGAGGAGGCAGGGAGTAGGCAGAGGGGATCAAGCGGGATATTGGCAACATTAAGTATAAATGCAACCTACCGAGATTTATGTCTGTCGAGGAGAGGAGAGAGCGCCGGCGAGAAGAAGAAGAAGAAGAAGAAGAAGAGGTGGATGAGGAAGTAGGAGAGGGAGGATGAGTACAGAAGGGATGAGGTCGCCGCGAGGCGTAGCGGAGGACCACACGGAGAGCTGGGCCCGCTCGTGGCTCGTGGGGGGCCCTTACTTCGGCTTTCCTTCGAGTCCCTTCGCGGTTTTCTCTATCTTTCTCACTCTGTCTTCCTTACTCCCCTTTCTTTGCATAACTACGATTTGCTGCGATGTCGATATACCGGAAGGTAATGAAAGGGAAACACCGGCGAGGGCAGTATCCAAGATTCTCGAGCAGTATCCGATTATCCAAGGAAGTAATATACGTCTTAGTGCATTCGATATAAAAAAAAATACTAAAGATTTGACATATCAATGTAAATTTACTCGTTACAAGAAATTTAGATAATAATGATTTAAGTCAATATTTTGAGAAATCCTACAAAACAGACTTGTGGTTTTATTCCGCATAATTTTAATATTGTGTGTTATCAAATGAATTCAACACAAATAATTGTTAGTAAGCGGGATATAACTTTTCGATTCATTCTCTCTCTCTCTCTTCATTCTCCTTGCTCTGTTTACCCGCTCTGAATCTTTCTATTTCGCAGTTCGTAATATTTGCCGATATACGTAAAAGGAAAAGAAATTGACTCGCCAGAAAGTGATGAAACCGTTGCGCACAAGTGGATCGATGAAAAGAAATAGAGAAATTTCCATCATCCACGCCTTTGCTTTTCTCGTATTCGTACAAACTGAAATTATCGATCCATTTACTATAAATATATTTCCTGCAAGCTTTTTTCTTTTCCAGGGATTTCAATTGATTGCCGCTAGTTCTAATTTCCAGTGCGTTTATTTCCTGAATAAATCTTCCGGCTATCTGTTTTCATTCGCGGTACTTCCTGGTATATATATATATGTATATAAACAAGGTGCTCCTATATTATAAAATTTTATTTTTACAATGCCACAAGATTTTTGTATCTCTTTCAAACGATGCACATAAATGGGGTATCCAATGAGCGGTCACGCATAAGATTAACTCCGATGAATCGATCGAATTCAACGGGCGATATGAGTGAACGGAAAGAGAGAAGGATGGAAATATGTTCGTTATGTCGGTAGCCATAAAGATAACCTGCCACTCTTGCATACGTAACACATAACGTTACGCAATCATTACGGACGTCGTGTCTAATGATCCTTGCTCGGACTCGACGACGACGTCAGGAAAAAGCGAATCCGATCGTTACCACGGCGAAAACCGGTTCGTACAATGGTTCGGCTCGCGATTTTAACCGGACTCACCTTCGACCGCACTTAATCCGCGTTACGAACTATCGAGCATCCAACTAACTAATTAAATTACAAACAACACTCGGCCAATTAAATATATTGTAGGAAAGATCAACAAGAATTATCGAGATACTGGGATACGCTATCTGGAATGTGTAACCTTTTTCTCTCTCGACCCCAGATACGTCGTCAATCTCGTTCGCCTCGGAATCGCCGCGCGGCCGGAAGCGTCCCGATTTTTCGCGAGTAGAAGTAATGGAGCGTGCCGGTTCGGCTGCTATGATAGATACCCGCGCTGTGCTGATACACGCCGATACCGATGTTTCGAGCACCCGGCGTACGCTCGTTACACGAGTTACAAAAGTATCTGTGAACATTGGCGCGCGTCCGTTACGGGCTTACGAGCATACCGGCGCGAGGAACAAATTGAGCGATACGCGCGGGGACAGGCCGCGCGCACAGTCCCGCGGTATTAATGTTGATCGCGGACGATGATCATCGACGGAGGAAGCGATTCGTTAGCACCGGCCTGTTATCGCGAGTCGATCGCTTCCTCAATATAATTGAATTGATAGAATTGAGACGCCGGCGCTCTCTCTCTCTCTCTCTCTCTCTCTCTCTCTCTCTCTCCTTTCGTGCGAGAGATACATCAGATCTGGATGAGCGAATCCTGCGAAGTGATATATACTATATCTGCGGTACGGGAATTCAGTTAGAATCCTAACGCCATTTCCCAGTCCACAAATTAGCGTGCGCGAGGGCCACCTGCCTTCCGATAGGCGGATGCGGAAACGGCGCAGAGAGATTCATACGAGATTCATGCGAGAGACTCGTTTTGCCGCGATCGAGCGTAATCGCGGAATATATTCTACAGCCGGCATGCGCTGATACCGGTCGCGCGGATTGGCGCATCTGTTACTTGGCGCGCGAGCGCGAGCTAAGCGTCTGCATGCAGCATCGTGCCATTTAATGGCTCCGTCGTGATCTTATTTCAATCGTGCCTGCGTACGTGCTGAAGATGTAAATATCGTTGACACGTCGGACTTTTATCGAAGACACGCGAAGAGATTACATTTCCCGCAATGACTTTCTATCTTGCCTGTATAGCAATACAACGTTCAAAAACGTTGTATCTTTTATAATTGATCCTTAAAGAAATGTGCAAATTGTCGTATTATCTATATAAAAATAATAATCTACGTTGTATGAAGGAATTATTGAAATTAATGGGAAAAAAATTGAGATTATTTTTTAAAGAATCAGTCGATGGTTTAACATTGTGAAAAAAATTGCGCGCGGATACATGGAGCGTAAAATAAGGATTGCGGCTACAATGGAGCGAATTGTAGCTACAGCTAGACAAGCGGCTGACATCATCCACGAAACGTAAAACAGTTTGCAGAAAACGCGTCGCGTGCACGCGTCAGACACTAGACGGGTGCACGCCGCATGCACTCGAGCGTGAGATGCGTTGCGCGTCGTTCCACATACACCGACGCGCGCGGCAGACGCATACGCGCGCGAAGCGCGTGAACGTAAAGGCGAATAGATAGGGATACGGCAGGAAATGATTCGTGTTGTATCTCCTCGTCCGGCCGAACAATGCCACCGTGAGTCATCCTCTGTGTGCGCCCGCGATCCGACAAGCTACGAAATGAACTCTAAAATAAATCCGCGGCTTCTCCCGCGATCGTTAACTACGTCGCAACTACGTCGCAACTACGTTAATTCTTAATCACCAATGTAAAACAAGAAAAAGAGAAAAATATGATACTGACAAACTCTTTCGTAATATTGGTATCTCGAGTAAGTATCCTCGCGCGAGCATCGTTCCTAACACTTTTTGAAATGTGGTAATATTAAGTAATATCGATCGCGTGCAGGAAACTCCCAGTGGGGTAGGTGAATTGTACCTAGCGAAATACGAGACTTTTCTCGCGTAGAGCATTAGAAGTACCTTGAACATCTCGACGCGAGCCAATTTCCACTGCGCTTCTCCGTCCTGTAGAGAAGACTGTTTACGATACGTGTATATAGCGATGTAACGTTGGTATATAATACGGGGTGTAATTACGGCGCCTAATAGGGATTACGGCTTGGCCGAAGGGAATCGAACATCGAGAGAGGGTAGCCCGATGATGATCGATACCATTGGTATCATCGCGCGGTAATTATGGGCGCGGTGCGGCGGCGGCGGCGGCGGCGGCGGCGGTGGCGGCGACGGTGGTGGCTGCGGCAGGAGGGGCAGGAGGGGTATCAGAGGTGGTAGGTGCCCAGGGATCGCAGGGTCCCGAGAGTAAAGAGCAAAGTAAAGGGTTCCTGCGGTCGGAGGCGCGTTGTTGCGGTTAAAGCCGTAACACGTCGCGTCCAACCTGCAGCCGCTTCTTAACTACCCGCTCGCCGCGAAGCGCGCTCGGATACCTGCTTGGTAGCCGCGCCGCGCATTTATAATATACGCGCCCGAGACGAACGCGGGGTGCGGCGTCGATTATTGGCCGGACACGACCGCAGAGCTCTCCGGACAGTCCGAACCCGCTCGGCTTACCGTTCACCGAGTCTGCCCGACGAATTCGTAGTATCGAGAATTTTCGATAAACAAAAACCGCCGACGTAGCGCGGGATGAGAGAACTCGTTCGATTCGGCGAACGCCCGGAGAAAAAAAGTATGCTTTACAGGCGCAATTATAATATACGCGACGCGAGGATGAACCGCGATTACCGCCGCACAACGCGGCCACGCTGTTTCCTTTCTGATTGATCTGTACGAGATTTATTACGCAAACCAAGAATTGAATCGCGTACCAGGAATTGAAAAAAGGAGGTGAAACCAGCGTACAATTTTGGTTAAAAGCAGTTTCAATGCATGGAAACAATTGATATATGCATATAGATAATTATTAGTTTAGAACACACACAACAAGTAATTGTACTTATTTGTAATGATGTTACAGCCGCACAAGAGACAAGAGTAAGGTAAATAAAATTGTACTTTTGGAAAAATAGGAATATTAAAGATTTACGGTACTAAAACGCATTCCCTGTCACATTACCGCGAAGTCTGCGTCACGAGACACGCAGAAGACGATTTCATAAACTGTAACAAAAAATGCGAAACACGAGGATCCTGGCTAGTCGATGCGAGCTGACGAGCGTAAGAAGGATTTTATGCGCCTCGCGCGCAATTATAATGCACAAGTCGGAATAAACGGTGAACGATTACCGAGGCGACCGCAAGATTCCCGGTAACTCTTGGCGAGGCGGTAGCTGACGTATAAACGTTTCGGTTGTATGTGCACATGCTAGATGGTCACTTTGAATTGCCCGAAAAAAAAGAAACTATGTCGGTCTGTCACGTGCCTATTATAACGCAGCGTGTCGGCACGTAAAATAAACGCGACCGCAAAGTCCTGTTTGCTTGTTTAAATTTTATAGGCCCTATATTGCGATTGCAAGTTTTGGCAGAAAAAAATTCGCGAGCGTCACGAGAAATAATTTAGCCGCACGATTATAGTATATACATGCGTACATAATCACAGTTGTATGCGAGAGCCTTCTTGCGCGCATGGAAATTGTAGTTAAACGGACGGTATTGTAATTTACGGAAAAGCAAAAAAAGGAAAAAAAGAGAACAATTGCTCAATTTTCTGCGGCTTTACACCAGCGACGTCCTTGCGATCACGACCGGGAATGTCGGATTCGCGTTTTTCCTGTGGCGTTCCCGAGTGTCCGTCCTTGCGGCGTTTACGTGGATTGGGAGAAAACGAAAAGGATTTCGTGCTCATTAGCGTTCGATACCCCGAGTCGTATCGATTTCCATCTATCGATTGCAAAAGCGGCTTTATCGGTTCATTAAGTTCACGCAGGACCTTCGGTAATTAAAATCGAAGAAATCGGCTGCGGCGCGTGTCGACTCGCTAAAGCATAAAATTCACGTAGAAGTGCAGTTTTTATCGCGCGCCGCTAGAAATGTTTTTACTTCGTTACGAGTGATTATAACTCATATGGAAATCGTGAAGTAGCGATTTCGCTCCAATTTCACCGGTCACCACCGATACGACCGAGATAACGGCATCCATTAAGATCGCGAGTAGCGATAATGGATCCTTCGTGTGTCGATCAACCGACTTTCCGCAGCCGGTTTTTGCTAAAATGAGAAAAGCATTAAGCTTTACAGTCTCGGCGCGTAATACAGACCCCAATCAGATCACTTTGCTTTCCACTCTAATGCCTATTTGATCACGCCTGCTAACGATGCTGTCTAAATGTCAATCCCTGAGGTTTTTCGATTCCGGAAGAAAGTTCACGCTGAATTTTCGCGTTTTACTTTTTGATACACTTCTGGCAATACGTAATGTACCGTTATGATAATCTAAAGATTTAATGGAATAAGTTTACTGAAGCAATAATTTACTTATCCATAAAAGAGGACCTATCTAAGAGATGTAGGACCTACATATTTAACGGCGCATAAAAGAAAAAGATTCTATGAACTTTCGATTCGGTTAACGCGTTAATAAAATCACAATCGACACATCTGAATGTATGGGATAATCTTTTCGCACGTGCCGAGAGACCCGAGAGAATAACGACCGCTCTTATTGTGCAAGATTTTTTAAAACAAATTTTTTTTACAATCAAATAAACGAAACAAAATTAAATATGCATGTGGCATATTTAGTAATTTAATAATCATCGAGTCTGTTGGTGTTCACACACGATATCTTGCAAATCTCTTCCGAAAGTCATACCAGTAAAGACAAAAAAAAAAGATTACAAAAAGACTGCAGAAAATTCACCTAGAAAGACAGACTCATATCTCGTTGCAAGAGCAGCAGTTTACAAACTGCAATTTTTGAATACTTCTTATTCGAAGAATTATGACTTTCCTGTTTGAATGTAATCCATTTAAATCGCAAAAATTATAAACACGATAGCAACAATCGCCTGCTGCCATCTGCGACTTGTCGCGGGTTAAAACGCGAAACTCGTTCATACCTTTGGTCGAAGCCTGGTCGAGCTCGGTGGGTAAGAACGATTTGCGAAGCCTATACCATTCCTAAGAGCATCGGACGCGCTGGTTTCGGGGTGATCCGATGCAATAATTAATAACAAAATAATGCCGATGTAATAATGCACCACGGCCGATGTCTCGTGATGCAGCGGGAGGAAAAAGGGGACAAAATGGATCGGGAGTATAGATGAATCGAGCGGTCCCGCCGGATATCGGCGCCATTAATAACGCCAATTAAAACAAGCTGTGCCCATTGACAGATTGTTCTCGGGGGTGTTCTCTTCCAGGCCACACCGCCATTGCGCGATAAGTTACCTGCCATAGAAGAGGGAAAGAAAGAGAGAGAGAGAGAGAGAGGGAGGAGGGAGGCGAGTTATTATTAATCTCTCCTTATGACCGCACTCTTCTGTCCCCCGCCTCCCTCCCTTTCTGCGTTTGCAAACCCGAGCACCACACAGATTTTTAGACCGATCGGAATACACGTGAGTGCCGTGTTTATGTCAACGGCATACGTGGGCGGCGCAATATGAGAGATCGTCTCGTTATCTCACAGCATATACTCGCTTTCAGAGTGCGAGCTGGAAGTCACGGAAACTGGTTATGCCGCATGAACACGGCCGCAAATGTCTCTGCACGCGTAACAGAATGCCGCCTTTGCCTTGGGCGGCTGATAGCTAGGGTGTTCAGAACCGAGAGATCTCACACTTCCCTGACGCGACTGAAATTTTTAGCTCTCGCAAAAATTAACTGTGTTCTTCCTTTTTCTCTACAATAGAATTGTAAATATTCATGTGCTTTAGTATTCAACAGTATCTTAATATATTGCTAATTAATTATCGGCGAGATGCAAATACGAAGGACGCTTTAAACCGAATGCGGCCGGTCGCCGATTAATAATGTTTCCAGCGCTTCTAATTTCAGCCCTTCCACGATAGTATGACGAATAGTTGCGTTATCCACGCGAGTTCATGCTTGGGTTTCGGCTTGGTGGGACCAAGAGCTGACGGCTCTCTCACTCTTCGGCTTAGCGAGGGTAGTAGAGGAGGAGCAGGAGAAGGTGCGGAGGAGGTTGAAGGGGGTGGCAGATTGATCCGTCACGGAGCGCGAGCACAATCACCCCCATTAGACATTATGTGCCTCCCGGCCGCACGTACACGCACGCATCACTTTCCGCGTGTGTATGTACGGGACGTGCGTGTGCGCGTGCGAGCGTTACTGTGCCGGCCACCGAAATGTATCCGCTCTGTAATCGGGTTCTCTCTGAGTTACGATACTCGTCCCGATCTACTATGCTGGCCGCCACGCCGCGCGCCGATGTAGGAGCGTACCCGAATTTGCGGCGGTTCACGCTCGGCCCACGATCGGAGAGGAAATCGCGACGATGGTCCTCTTTCCGCACGCTATACGAAATCAAGAGAAAATCGACGGTACTCGGTACACGTGTCGTTCGTCAGTTTCACTCGTTTCGCTCTCGGGCTCGAGGCACACGAGCACGAGGAGTGCGAAAGCGCGCGCGGCGACACGGCGCGCTGCTCACCATTTCCCGCGACTGCCGAAGCCACCCACGTAGCCCGCCGCTCGTTTGTCATCCGACAAATAGCCTTTCTGCCGCGCGCGAGAGGAGCCAAGTGCGTGTGCGACGCGTGTACACGCTTTCGCGCGCGCCTCGTTCATCTCGCGCCGTCCGCGTTGCCGTCGCCGTCGCCGTCGCCGTCGCCGTCGCGCGAATTCTCGCGTGCGCTCGTAAGATTATTATTATCATCTTAACGGTCAGGGCCGCGCCGCCTCTGATGAGCGAGATTCGACATCCTCGTTCTTTATTTTTGTCTAAATATTTGAGACCGTTATCATTTATCTAAGTCATAATTACAACAAGAATAAAACGATACAATATTTACTCATGGAAAATTGCGAATAAAAAGAATAGTATAAGTGACTATGGATATACTCATGTTACATTTGCATCGGCAATTCAAAGTGCGCGTTATACGTGGCAATATTTATACTCTTGTCGTGTTCAAAAAAAGATTCTGTCAGTCTCTTCCTCCATGTGCTTTCGGCACCGATCCTTCGTCGATGTAGTTATACACGTCGCGAGCAACATCTGGCGTTAAAACCAGAGCGAGGATTCCGCACAGAAGAGCGCTGCGAGAATTCGCATATAAATTAGAGGCTATTCGGGGAATGCGAGGCGACGAGCAATATGTCGTGCTCGATTAATACTTTCTTTCTGGAGCAGCTTGCCCGGGGTATGTCACATGCAGCGCGATAACTCACTTTCTTCGACAACGAAGCAGTGACTTACAAAAATTATCCGGTATCTTTTACCGCGTAATTGCACTTTGAAGAATTGAAGCGGGATCTACTTTTCATCTATAATTTAAACATTATTCCGCGATATTATCGTTATTTTCAAAGTACTCTCTCGTAAGAAGAAAAATGGATATCGGTGTTCCTACAAAGAGAGATCTTTTCGGTTTAGAAAAGCGAACGCTGCCAAGTTGCAAAGGGTAACGGTGAGGGTCGGCCCGACTCGTGCGCGGAGGGTGAAGTTATCGGATAGTCAGACAAAGAGGGCGAAAGAACGAGAGAAGCAACGGACGAGGTGAGATGAATAAATAAGAGGGTTTTGAAAGGAGCTCGTTGTGGCGCAGAAAGTTATTACGTGGCGTCACGCGATGATGTATCCGCGCTGGTTCAGATTGTCTCCGCGAGATGGGACCACAGACCGTGAAATATGCACCAACCCCCGGGTTAAACCCCCTGGAGGCACGCCGCCTGCCCTTATTCACGACCGCATCACCACCTCCAGACGCCGAGGAAGATCGCCACATCTTTTTCGAGGGAGGGTCGAAGCACGCTGCTGCTGCCTTTCAATCGTCGAATATCCTATTTGCACGAGGATTAATAACGACTTGAGATGTTCAATGAGTGTAATTAGAGGCATTATTTCTAGAATAATACGTATATTTTTCGAAATTGGTTTTATTCCGAGTATCTTGGAACACTTAAAAATAAAATCATATATCACTCAGCGTTAGGAATTTTTTTTTTAATAAAAGCGTCCTGCGACAAATAAAATATCGCTATGCAACGCGATGCAATATGTCCCCGCGATGATTAACGAGCAAAAGAATTTTTGTCGCGCGGCGCATCGAAATCCAAACGTACGGAGGCTTTCTCTCGCATCGTCGCCGATCGATAGCTTTTAAAATACTCCGCTAAATCGAGATGGGTCCGCGATGTGCATATAGCGCATCGTCGAAAAGCAGCGTATCCGGATTGCGTGGTAATAATTTCCATATATGTGAGGCGTAGTGACGGCGCATAGATCACGGACGTCCACCGCGGCACGCGACAGCACGTGCCCCATACTCGCTACGCTCGCCCGTCACCCCTCGCGCCTCGCTACGCTACGGGGGCGAATCCTTCAGGTTTTCCACCCACCGCAAGACGACGATGAACTATTCGAGTGCGTCCCCCTTATGCGCGCGACGCAACCCTTCTTCCAGTCATCATTGCAACGTTACTCGTACTTAATACGGATAACTTCTCTAGAAATGTAGCACACTCGCGAGAAACACGAGGACTCAATTTGTCTCTCTATTATTCTTCGGCATAAACGCAAATGGTATTTATTATTTTTGTCATTTACGTAGAAAAGCTATCCGAGTTATATTGTACAATAATACGAGTAGTTTTAAAGAATAAGTGTAAAATATGTTACAGATGTTAGAAAAAAAATGTTATAGAAATTTGATAAAGTATTCAGTGTAATAATTCACAAATATCAAGAAAAAAGAGGCGGTGAAAATAGTGTATGAACGAATGATGATCAATCATTTTCGCAGTCGAGTCATTCGATATTACATTACACATTGCCATAAATCTGTCGACGATGTTCGACGTACAGTAATAATCGTGTGTCTCTAAACAAGGGGATAACGAACAGAACGTAATCATATTATGATGCTATGGCCTTTAGCTCCCGCGGGAGTGTCGGAGGGTTGTGTTTGACATTTAGCATTTCCCGCGGGAAAGTTGCTTCTTTGTCTATCGTCGAGGAATCCCATTCTCGTAACATTATCACGTATTTCAAAAAGATAAACGCAATACACATTTATGTTAAAATCATTCACAAAAAATCTCGCGTATAATATTAATTATTCAGTTACGTTACGCACAGTCAATTATTGATTCCTATTATGGTTAATTAAAGTAAATATATTGCTAGAGTAACAAAAAATCTGTGATTTAAAGGTAATAGCATCGCGCTGTTACCTACGCGCTGGCAAAGTCCCGCAGAACGACGAGGATTTATTTCAGGGCGTCGCAATTTCTTTCTGTATCAAGCGGACGCGTCTAACCGGTCTGTCCGGGCGAAAGTAAGAGCTCCTCTTCTTAAGATTAACGATACTTTAGTGCTCTTTTAAAGAGATCGTCCTTCCATACCCGCGTCCCCCGGCTGCAGGAATGCTCAGGATTAACCGCCACCTCAGCCGCCCCCTCTCATTCTCTCCGCACCGCTCTCCCTTCGCCTCGCGTGATCCCCACTTCGTTATTCTCCACCGCCGCACTACCCTCGGAATAGGAGGACCAAAAAAAGAGTAGCAATCGTCGGAACTTGAAAGCAGGGCATTTTATGATGACTACAAAAGTGGTCGCGGCCACCGTTGGGGTGGCAAGAAAGAGGGTGGGCACGGTGCGGTGAAACGAGGGTGAGCCACCACTACCACCACCATTCCTACCCACCGCTACCTCCTTTCCTGCGTCCTTAACAGGACCAAGCGACGCGACGTAAGGGAGAGAACGGGCGAGATGGAAGGATCGAGAGAGCGCGACTACCACTCTCGGCAGGATGGCGGAGGCGGCAGGGACTTGAATTGATTGCTTTCATTACGCAAAAAAGTCGCCTTCTCTTTCCCTGCCCGCACGAGCAACCCCTCACCTTACCCTCCGTATTTTTAACTTCTGCCGCGCGACACTGGCGAATAAGTAAGTGCGCTATTTACATCAAATCTCGTGAGTTATCGCCGCCCACCTTTCTTTCCTCCCGGTAGTACCGCCATCGGAGGAACTTTGTCGGAGGTAAATTCTTTGTGTAACCGTTACAAGATTCCGTGTGACAATCAAAATGTCCTTTGGATGTTACTGACTTTAAATTCTCCTGCTGCTCTTCAGTAGCACGAGCTTACTCTTTTAATTTTCGATCAAGATGAGATAGAATTCTCTTTGAAAACAAATTTGTTCGCAGATTCTGTACCGTAATTTCTTAATTGTGATGAGCGACAAGAATACATACATTATCATGCGTGACATATACAGTAACAATAAAAATGCCCTGTTAATTTCGCGAACTTTTCGTTCTTGCGCTATGATAAAGGAGATTAATGCGGCGGTCGGCCGCATAGATTAGGAAGGATAGTGGCTTGTCTAGGCACTGATTAGGGACCAAGCCAAGAGCACGATGCAGCCGCATTACCCCAATGATCGATGCACCCCGTACGGCGACCTCATCTGCATCTGCCCCCGCGTGCACCGCAGCGATGCTTCCCACCCTCCGCCGCCTACACCGCAGGGCCTCCGGGTCCACAGTGCGTCCCTATTCGCCTACAAATGCGTCGTCTCAGCGTCGAACACCGGTGCAATCATGTAGAGGACATATTACCCGTCAACGCGGTCGGAGCCGCTCGTTCGTTCAGGCAAATGATATGCCAAAGCGTAATCTCGCACGAGATCCTCGAGAGATTAGGTTCACCGGCGTAGTAATGACGAATGGAGGGTCCGTACTCGTGAGGATCACGCGTCAGGTGAAGCAAGAATTTTTCCGAGGGGTGAAAATAAGCATCAGGAACTCTCGAAGAATTCGCGCGCCGATGAGCGAGAAACTATAGTTTATCATCGTGTCGTCTCTATGAGAAAACGCGCACGGCAATGGGAATAAGAGAATTATACAAATTCGAATAAGTGAATTCCTGTTTGGAAATTAAAAAGTTGCTGAAGTAAGGATACAACTGAGAGGGAAAAATAAAAAGCTTTCTCACACGTATGTCTCGAAAGCCAAGTAACTTTGTACGCTCCCAGCTTCCCGCGCTAGTTCGTCAATATTCTCACGAATCGACGACCGAATCGACCGTGTTGCTGCTAGGAAGTTTCGTTTCGCCCGAGTGCGAGTGTCGGTGTCGCGTACACCGGTTGCGCAACGACACCGTTTGACAAGACACACACGTAAAGTTTCGCGATGTCGGGTATCTAGTGTCAGCGCGCGCAGAAAGAGAAAAAGAGAGAGGAGGGAGGGGGGTGGAGGCGAGGGAGACGACGCGGGGGGGGGGTGGAAAGGAAGAAAGAGAGAAAGAACTCGCGAAAGAACGCACTCAAATGTAAACCGGACCCTTGTGAGATTCGCGACCCAGCGACGGTCCCACCGACGACGATGTCTGACCGCACCTTCCGGGCGATCTGGCCCGATCCATGCGGCTTGGAACGGGGCCCAGTTTCTCCCTTCTCAGCGTAATATTTAAAAAGGATGATGCTACTATGATCTGATTTTGTTTACTGTTTTGAAATAAATTTTTTTCTAAATTCTTTATCTCTTTCTCTTTTAGTTTCAGGCTTTGTGCATTATATAAACATTGCTATTCGTAATTTGATTACATTTAACATATTCAGATATGTGTTATACATGAATGAATTATATAAGCGAATTGATAAATATAAATAATACAAAGATGAGAGAGAGCGGCTCTATTTACGAGCGATAAATGTCGAATGGTTTGTACCATTCGAACCTTTAAGCGTCATAAACTGTAACTCACTTCCGGCGAATAAGTATCTATATTTCACGATACGTGTATCATGTCCGAGAATAAGTTCCCAAGGAACGCGTTGCACAGGAGAGCGAGTACGCCGCAGTTCATAAACCAGTAGTACACATCGCGCCCCACCTTCCGCGCTTCGACTTCCCCACCTATCGTACGGAACGGGTAGATTGCAAAGCCCTTTTCTCCCTCGGCCACCTTTGCCATCCCTCCAGAGTCCGTGAGCGGTATCCACGATATTTGTCTCCACGTAATCAGTCTCGTAATTAATCGCGGCGATGCATGCCGTGGGACGTCGCGCGATACGCTCCGAGAACGTTAACCCTTTCAGTGCTAAGTTATTGTAACGCCATAATATAAATAGGATCGTACAGTTGTATACAAAACGTCGTGCCCAAGCAATCTTTACAAATTAAGCCTCTAAATAGTTTGCACTACCTTTATATTTTAGTGAATCATTGGTGATGACAAAGCGATAACGAAGAAATTCATGTGAAAGACGTGGAAGAAGAATTGCGTGTATAAATAATAGAAGAAATAATAATTGATAAACGAAAAACTGTTCGATGTGAAGTGGGAAATTTCAAGAAATAGATTTCTGCTGAAAGAGAGACAATCAAATAATTTCACATAATATTGGCAGTATACCAGCCGATCAGCATTAATTTTTAAATATTTGGCTGCATGGCTTCGTCTGGCCGCCATTGTTCTTTTCTGACCCTCCATCTCCAAACTGCGACGATAAACAAGTTTATAGCCATTCGATATCCTTAAATTGCTCTTTGCGTATAGGAGGATCGATAAAGTGAATAAATTATAGCAACACAATATCACGTGGAAGAAGAACTAAATAAAGATAATCGAAGAGGGAAACTGTATTAGAAGAAAGATTCCATTGAAAATACTGTGAATACATAAAAGTCGTACGAAATCCAAAGGCCCCGATTACTATGAAATTTGTCGCGAAATCGTTAACGACAAATCGACGAATGCGTTTTATTCATCCTTGCTTCGCGTGTTCTCCTACTCTTTTCCTTTTCTCTCTTTCATCGATCAGCTATCGAAACGCATGATCCATTCCGCAGAATGAAATGCCACACGCCGCAGTAGCGGCAAGACGGTAGAGAGAAACCGCGGGGCGATGGTGGGTAACTTTTAAATAAATAAAATCGATAGGGCGCGACATCGTATCCGAGGGAACTCAAGAGGTACGACCTCCTCTCTCCCGGAGAAGAGGGACACTCTCATGAATAAGCAGTGCTCACAGGGGTGTGCGCCGCGTGATTTCGCGCGGGACTGTTGGCGGTAGACCAGCCGGCGAGCGTTTATTTCGCGCTCGCCTTCGTCTCTCTTCCATCCCGAGATCCACCGTCCTCCACCGCCTGCCCTCCTGCCTGCCCTCCTGCCTGCCACCCCGCACCCAGCATCCGAGAGTCCCATACTCGTTCCCGCCGCCGTCGCCGCGATGCCAATAACGAGGTTATCCCGCGCGACGCTGCCGCCGTTTCCGTAGAAACCCCTTGTTGCAGGGTGCTCTCCCACCCGGCAGTTACGCGGCGCCGACCAATCGGGCTCGGCTGGATGCTGATCGAGGGATGCAAAAGGCGGAGTCGAGCGCGGCGTGGGGATGAAAGCTCGCCGCCGCGAGGCGGGGGTCGAAAAGCTGTCCGAAGTCACGTGTGTCCGTCGGCAGAAGCCACCTTCGTGCTCCTCGACGTCGTCGGCCCGGTTTTGCCGCGGCGGCACGGCTCACGCCGTTTCCTCGGGGGCACGAAAACAACCGCGGCGGCTGATAACGATAACGAGCAACAGACGTGACCGAGACTTTTTACCCTTCGTTCCGGAGACCGCGAAGCCACCAAGGATTTCGCGCTTGGACGGAGAGCATTTGGCGCTTTGCACGTCGCCAAGCTCGACGTCCCGCGCGTATACTGGATTCGGCCAACCGATTCACCATTCGCGCCCGTCTATCACCTGTCAATGATGCACGCCGCGGGATGAATGTTGTATCGGATGACTCGACACATTCTGTAACGTCGTCCTGAGAAAATCCACATCTCAGCGTGTTCAACGGATCGAATACAGTGATAAACGTCGACTATCTACCGAGACGTTGGACATGTCAAATTCTTACCTCTATGTCGTGCGACACGTTCGAACGTTAACTTGGATCACTTGGATGCAGTGAGCTGGATTGGTGATTGTGACGAACGATAAGAATAGTGCATGTCGTATGTGTATATCATATCTCGAGTGTATATTATGCAAGTTTGTTCTTGATATTTTATACTTTTCACTACGACATGAGAACGCGAAATTGCCAATACAGAACTACGTGCAATACTAATAGGAAGAATCAAAAATATTATATAAACCGCCCGTGAAAACTCTGGCACGTGAAATCTGAACGAACACTGATTCTTTGAGTTCGCTCACGTGGACGATGTTGTGAATGACACTCTGCGATATTTGTGAACGTGTGCGAGTTGTGGATCAAATTTGATTTTTCCACGGTGCGACGAGAGACTTGGCGCTTGATTCACGAAGATGAAGCGACGACCGACCGGGTATCCGCAACCACCCGTCGTCCGGCACAAAGACGCTCCTGATGACAGTCATTGTCGCGTCGCCATAGACCGGCCCATCTTGTTCTCGTAAAAAAAGAGACGAAAGCCACTTCTGAAAATCTGTGAGAGGTCTTTATCGGCGGTCAATAG
This sequence comes from Wasmannia auropunctata, assembly GCF_000956235.1. Classification (NCBI taxonomy): domain Eukaryota; kingdom Metazoa; phylum Arthropoda; class Insecta; order Hymenoptera; family Formicidae; genus Wasmannia; species Wasmannia auropunctata. Next base: position 2,934,175 of record NW_012026779.1, read on the forward strand.
GACCGCTGGTCCTTCGAATGCGTTTTATACATTACATATAAAATCTGCTCCGCTCCGGGAGAAGCAGGCAGCTGGATTCCCGATGGCCGTCGGGCCCGGAAGTGCCGCAATGGACCTCAGCACTACTCTGAGTAGTGCCTATCGATATAATCAGAACATGATGGAATATTACACTTGTAAGATATTCAATCCCACACGTATTTTTTAAACATACAACGTATATCGCTTCGACGGGGCTTCTTTTATTTTCTTCTTTACTTCTGCCAATAGCACGCGAGATTGAATAATCATCCGAGTCTATTAATATTAGATATATTTCAAATTGCATTATAATATCAAAATTCGTTGCGCTACAATGTTATTACCTCACTCAATTTTCCTTTTAGTCGTTATCTTGCTAGACTATTGATAGTATTGCAACATAGGTATATTCGATAACATTGAATATATATTGCATAGCCTCACGATTCTATTTTGTTCATCAATTCTCAGCTCACTTTAACAAGTATTTGCGGCAAGCGACAACCATGACGGCACGATTTTAATAGGTGTCTAGATATAAATGGATCTAACCTTGCGATCGCACGGAGACTGTTTCTTCATACGAGTCGAGTTTTTCCATTGCTTTCAGTTTACCGTCTATTCTTTACATTTTATATTTCTTCTGACGTGATTCGAAGCTGCGCACAAGTTCGATATAGATGCGATCTCGTCAGCGGATGTCGATAACTAATGCAAGAAATACCGCGAAATACGATGTTCTCGCGTGCAAAACGATTCTCTCGGGATCATACGATTTCTCTTGGAGTTCGCCGACGGAGCATCGATTAAATAGAGCAAACAAGATGAGAGAATTAGAAAAGAGACGCGAATCCGGTATCGGTGGGTAAACGAGAGTGCGAAAACAAGAAATTCAATGGCCTTCGATCGCTAACTGAGCCGTAGCGGTACCGGTACCGACGAAAAACTAAACCGCAATCATTGCAGCCGACAATCTGCGTAGGAGATACTCGCAAAGACCTCGAAACTCTCTCTTCCCTTGTAAAAAAATTTGTAAAAAAATGTTGCGCGCATCCGACAATTTCTATAATAATTTGCCTGATCCTTCTTTGTAAAAAATTATTAACCAAATAGTTATAATTTGTCTATAAAGAAATGATTTCTCGCATAATTTTGTCTAGAATATTACGTCGAAATAACGAGTTCCGATTCGCAAGCGTTTCCATCCAATCAGCAGTCGGGCCGTATTAATTAGACGAGTTTGAGCGTCACTTTAAAGTTGCAGCAATCAAAATCACCGTACGTTCCGTTTATGAGCGCGCAGCTGGTCCGTTAAATCTAATGGAATGCTAATATCTATGCAACATTAACAGGAACGACGGCAATCGCTGATTGGCCACGTGTTGTAAAATCATCCGTAACGAAGCGTGTACTTTTTCACAGCTCTAGAAATTTAAAAGTTTCATCATAATATATTATTTTATATGATATATTTTACGTTGTATCATTATTTGCTACATAGTCTGCCAATAAAAAAATGTAATCGAATCTTTATTATCAATTGACATCAAATTTTAATATGCTTTTCAATTACGACAGAACCGTTCTGATTACAATAGCGAAATTCCAACGCAGCGCACGCTGTACCGATGAATTACATTTCTGCGCGTATTTTTCTAGCCAACAGGTAATAAAGTCCGTCGTATTCAGGCGTGCCGGCAATACATAACGTCGAGACGTAATGTAATACGGGAACAAAGCAGCGCGATGCTGGAGAAATATCGAGTGACTATACGGGAATCTATATCAAAGTTCTTGGCTTCCAATATACACACGTACCGAGCCGCCGATCGTGTATCACTAGGACTCATTTTATTGGCGCTGGAACTCTCCTCGCGATCGGTCCTCTATTCCTCTAGCACATAAAAGTGGAACGGAAATTGTATAAGTTAGTTCGCATATGTGCAATTAAAATTTTCCATCGTGTACAAAGTTTAGATTATCTTAATAAACATATCTAAATCCGAAGGAGTTAATCTACATATATTTTGTAAAATTGATAAAATGATAATTTATCATCAATGCATAATTTCATTTGTTTAAGAAATATGTATAAAAACATTCGCATAAACATTTTTTCTCATCGTTATGAATGTCATTTCTCTAAAGAAGGCCTTTTTTTTATCAGATCTGAGAAATAACAGAAACCGCGGATTGGGCCATCTCAATTCAGACCGCGACGAGATTTCAAGGATATCGTTAGCGCGGTAGTAGCCATTGAGACATGGGCACGTCCATAATGAGAATGTAATGGCGACCGATGGGGATCGCATTTGTCCGGAAGTAGTCCGCAGCAGCTCGGCGCACAGCCAGGTCATCTTATTTTGCATCGACGTTTTTATATCGGCGGCTTGAATTGTTTAGGAATGATTAGGAAACACTATTGGCTTTCTCCTTCCGATTGTCAATCAAAATGATAATAAAATCATAAACTCGATTTTATGGAATCACTTGAGTATACAGTAGCTCGACGAAATTGCGTGCGAATCGTTGATTGACGATCGTGAACGCATCCTATCAAGTAACGCTTCATCGAGTAAGAGATTTCTATTGAAACTTTGAAGCAGATAAAACCAAAAATAACAAACATCGTCGATCTTTTTCACGACAATTAAAATTGAAAGCATGTTTTGGTTTTTTTGTACGATATTACGATAGTTTCTAGCAAATCTGACAATTTTTTGTGTAATACTGTACCGGGGGATATAAAGGAAAAGTTGCCGGGTACATAGACAATATAGAGAAACGCAATTACATAGGACGAGACACTGCATTTCTCGATTCGACGTATCCCAGAAGCGCGGAACGGCATTGCACGGAGCGGTGGCAATAAGCTCCAGTAATACGGTGGCCAGTTCCAGCGACGGCAGCAAAACCCGTAGCAGTAGCAATAGCAGTAGCTAGTCGATTCGGGGGTGGTCCAGGCCGGACTCAGAGCCCTCGTATAGCTGTGGTCAGCAGGCGTGACGGCGTGTGTGCGTGTAGGGTAGTCATGGTGCTTTCGCTCTGGCAATGCCACCATGATCCCAACGACTATCCCCCTGACTACCGGCCGCGCCGCGGGGATGCGACCATAAACGCGAGAGCGAATTGATTTGCGACCGGAAAGCGCGTATCGTTTCCAGTAATGATCGCGGAGACCTCATTGTCTTCGTGCGACGGCGAGATCATCGAGTGAGCGATACGATATACGGTCAAATGGCAAAAAAACGTCGTGGTTCACGCCTCATAGATCGCGGTGTTACCGTAATTACGAAACCCCTCGGATGGAAATGCGAATGCACGCGCGATGTCGATGGCGATGACTCGTTGTCGCGCGCGCGTTTAGTTCATTCCTTCGAATTAGCTTTGTAACAAACAGAGGAAATGTTAAAATTGTAGCTAGATCATAATTGTAGTCGCAGGAGTTGAAAAAATATAAATAATAATTTCTATATATAAATTTATTACTTGCTTATCTCGATAGGAATGTATTTGTTGTCGGAACAAGCGTCAAGTCGGGAGAATATTCGATCAGGCTGCCATAAAAGCGATAGCGGCTAACTTAACTCATTGTCGCAGAAGGTTCGTCGAAAACAACGATGATCATCGAATCATCGGTGCACTGGCACGAATAGAGAGACATATGTCGCGACGCAGAACCCTCCATTACGATATTGGCTCCAACTTATCGCATTAGGCAGCTTTAACGCGCGAAAATGAAGCCTGCGAACGCAACGCCATAGAACAGGCACAAGTGGCAGCGGGGTGTAAACTAATAATAATGAGTGCTCTCGCAACACTTTTGACCCTGGAATATTTCTCGATGCTACGAAAATGATTAACCGGCAGAAATATTAAAGTGTATTTGCGTTCTGTTTCCGACGTGTTCTATCTCCGCTTGTATACCGTCGCGCGCTTTATATACTATGTCACTACGACTCTCAGATATGATAGATGTATACATATATGTCAAATATAAAGGTATGTTAATTATATGGGTAAATGTAATGCAATAAATCATTACTTTTAAGACTATTAAAGCGTGAGAGACAAGTCGCTCTCTCAACAGATAGTCTCGTCGGCGAACGGTACGACATTCTTTCACGAAATCTGTCAAGTGGAATAATTCCGTGGCGATAGACCGCTCGAGAGAAGATTTACATTGGCATTCGCGATCCGTTCTACCAGCTTCCCTTAACGATTGTGGATCTAGCACGCGCGTGAAGCCTGATTCACACGTAAATCGCGTTTAACACTGCGATTTCACGGCGGATCGTTCATGATGCATTAACCTTTTCTGTATACTCGGCACTAACACGGCTATTAAAATCGAGATGGTGTAGATGATTCCGATGCGCGTTTTTGTTACACAGACTATCAATACGGTACTTTTTTTCTAATTTTATAACGTTGGGATTTATTACCGAATTCAAAGAGTTAAGACTTAGTCGACTAATGCATTATCGATCCTCATTTTTCCAGGTCATGGCGGAGTCAACCAACTCGGTGGCGTCTTTGTGAACGGAAGGCCCCTACCGGATGTAGTCAGGCAGAGGATCGTCGAGCTCGCGCACAGCGGCGTCCGACCGTGCGACATTTCGAGACAACTCAGGGTATCTCATGGCTGTGTATCCAAGATACTGTCGAGGTGAGTACCGTACTCTTTCCGTATCCGTTACAACCGTAGCCTCCCGCCGAATTTCTCATGTCGATAGCGGCGCGCATGACAAGATGGGCAAAATCGTTGATCTAAATGCACAAATCTTTAAAAAAGAGAAACAAATTTCACGTAGAGATTAATATCTTATCTTAAAACGTAATTTATTTATTTAAACGGTGTAAGTATTCTGCGCGTAATTAACTGAAACGTATCAGAAATGTATAATTGTCTCTGAAAATCGTATTTGCCAAGTTCGGAGAGCGGATAACGAGGCAAACAACGTCGCCGAAGGGCAAGTGATTTATGAGAGAATCAAGTTCGTCTTGCCAAATTCCACGCCGCAATTTCCGCGGTGCGAAGTGGCCAAGGTCGTTCGAATCGCGAATAGAAAGAGAAAAGATGAGAAGACAAAAAACAGGAGAAAGAGAGATCGCTCTTCCCGAAGCAATTTAATTAAAGACGTTGTTAGAATTGCGAAACGAACGAATCCGAGGGATGAACGGAGAGACGAGGCCGGAAGGAAGGAACCAGTCCTCATACCCTTGCGACGCGGGGGTGCTCGACGATATGCGGTTTCCATGTTTTTTCCACCCTTCAGACCCCCGCTTCGCTCTATAACGGGTGGCCTCGTGCCGCTTTGATGGTCCGAACGTCATTCGCGTCCCCCGGCCGAATATCATTGTCATATACGCGCTCTTTCATGAATCCCGCATAATAAAGGCTGACTGGATTATTTACTGCCACGACTAAAGTTACCATTTCCTCTTCCTTTCTTCGGCGCGGACCCCTTTTTTTGAGCGAGGATCGAGTCAGAGAAACGAGATTTCGTCATTAACAATGTGAACGTTGCGCACGATCCGTCGGTCGAGTATCACTTGCGCGTCAAAATATGAAAGATCATGTTTCAACAATTTAAATCTTGGATCTCAGCAACAAAGAATCCGGAAGTTATGTCGCGAGCACCGACGGATAATAACGCAATTCTTATTAATAGCCTGATACAACCGCTATGGTCTTCGGGTTCCCGTGCGCCGCTAAATTTAAACGTGGACTGTGGACGACTTAGTACTCGTGTCATCTAAATACATAGTTCTTCCGCGTGGTGTGTGCGGATGTGACTTTATGGCCCGAAAGTACAGTGAAAACGTAGGGCCTGTCGACGACACCGAAGCGGCATCGTTAACACCGACACACGGTTTACGCAGTCACGCGTCGCTGATAGAACGAGAACGTCGCGCGTCGCAATACTCCGTTCGCCGAATCTAATGTAAGCAAAACCGGATACTGGGATTTTTTCGACTTTAGACGAAGGGTTCGTAAAATCGTTGACGATGCCGACGCGGCGTTGAAAAGTTCGATGCCGGTGACCCCACGAAATCGAGTCGTCCCCCGTTTGCCCGGAAAACCTTTTCTGGCTGTCGCGTCGGAGAGATACAAAGTGCTCTTCTTCTTTAGGGTTACGTTCGAAGGAAGAAACGCGAGAGGGATCGTCGTCTTGTTGTCCTTTGTGTCACGCTCGTGAGTCTGCTTCTATATTCTAGATACGCCGCAGATTCTGAGCACTACGTGAGATGTTATGACTCGAATCTTGTAAAATGTCTTTTATTAGCGTGCAAACTTGGTAATACGTCTTCTCTCGCTCGCGTTGTACGATATTACGAATATACATCTTGTTAACTTATAATTTGATTAGTGATTGAACCATTTAAATTTTATTATATATATAATCTATTTTATTATTATTTTTATAAAGATATAACGCATAGAGATATAACAAATTGTGCGGCAACATCCTCTTTAATCTTATACATTAATGTGAAAATCAGTACGAGATATTACAGACCCCTTGTAACGATAGGCATAAATAATGCCATTTTTTCATGGAGGTGGTATTTTCGATTTCGCGCAAGACTGTTTCGAATCCATTTAAATCTGAATTAATACAGCAAGGGTGAGTAACACGCCGGCGACGGCAAGGCAATTTGAAAAATCGCGCGATCTAATGGCCATTTCACGGTGGAGGCGGAACAAAGGGGACAAAATATTAACGCGGGTGAGCATTGCCATGTGGGCCTGAAATAGGGTTTTACACTAGATATAATCGCAATAATTTCGTGGGGATGGCGAGACCCAGATCTGTTCAAGGCTATCCGATTGTGTAATAGCTTTCAGATATATAAGTTCGCGACCAGGTGTTTTACTTTGATAAAACGATAAATAGCAATCGATAATTTAATGTAAACTGATAATTGTAAAAAAATATTTCAAAATTTTCTCCAAATAGTGATATCATTCTCATTCTATAAAAAACATGTTACAATTTTAACTAAAACTTTCATTCCTCTGCAACAATCAAAATTCGTATAAAGGATCAGGTTGTCGCAAAAGACTATAATTCGGCTCAACAATCCGAAACACATTTTTCCTGTGACATGCAACGCAAAAAACCTGTTACGACGCTTTTATTCGCGCAAATATTTTTCACCGAAAAACGTGAAGGTCTAATACCGGAGCGTGTTCACGTTCCGCAGTACACGCACACGCACGCGCGCACGCATGCATGCACGCAAAATTGGCTAGATATTCAGCCGGTGCGAGTCGACGCCGACGCCGACGCCGACGCCGACGCCGGCAGCGGACCCACATCCATCAAGGCGGCCCACAAGCGAACCATTATTGCGGGCTATCCGACGTAATTGAATTTAAGCACGAGCGAAGATATTATTTAACTAATTAGGCACAAAGGGCGCGTTCACGGCGGGCCAATCGCGATTGCCCATCTCGCGCGCATATATATACGCACCCCGTCGGTGGGAGGCCCGAGAGAAGAGGAACGAATGAGAGGGACGAAGAGAGGTTCAAAGAGCAGAGAGAGGGAGGCAACAGCGGGAGGCCAGAAGCCGTTTGTTTTAAAACAGCCGGTCGTTGACGCGCCGCTGGACGGCGATTCGTTATTCCGACGTTGGCCGCCCACCGCGGGAAAAACGTTTGTTCCTCTCTCTTTTTCCCCTCTCGACCTCCCATGTACCGTGTTAGAGCAAAAGAGATAGAGACAAACTGCGAACTTTGGCGACCGATCTCTTGTCGGCGCAGCGCGCTTTCAAATATATGTAAGTTGCAGTTATTTAAGACCGATCAAAAGATTTTTTCCTTTTTCGCGTGTCGCGATTATTTCATAAAATAGAACTATAATTGTTATGTTACGTAAATTTTATTTTGTAGGTATTATGAGACCGGTAGCTTCAAAGCCGGTGTCATAGGAGGTTCCAAACCGAAAGTAGCAACGCCGCCGGTCGTCGACGCGATTGCTAATTACAAGAGGGACAATCCGACGATGTTCGCGTGGGAGATCAGAGACAGGTTGCTAGCCGAAGGCATTTGCTCGCAAGACAACGTGCCATCCGTCTCTTCCATCAATCGGTGAGTAGTGTTTTAACAATTCAACGACAATCTTTATAGTCGAAAGAGTTTATCGAAGTTTTATCGAAAAATGTCACTTTATCGCACTAATTGTCGATAGAAGACAATAGATTATGTCGTTCCCAGTGACTACCCGAAGAATCGCGACATATGCTTCAATTGATCGCTAACGATAGGGATGCGATCGGTGCTATTCGCGCGCGCGGAGAGTTTCGCGTGCACCCTTCATGTACGCTCATCGAGATAAGTACGCATCCGGCCCGTCACCCCGATCCTATTGACCTTTCGCAGGTTCCTTCGGGACCGGACCGATTAATTCAAGTGTTTTTGCGTCGCCCGACGATGCAGCGGGCTAACGGAGAACACGAGTACCCTAGGATGTAGGGCCGCCCTTACGAGAGCGAGGGGGAGTGAGCTCCCGCGGGACAGCATTACAGCGTATCAGCACCGCACAAACTGAACGACTCGATCCCCTTTCGGCCAACTGAAAAGCTACAAGGGTACACAGCGGGAAAAGGAATGCGTGGATAGGTAGGGCGGGAAGGGGCAGAGAGAAGGAGATACCATTGATCGGTTCGCATATGTCCCGAGATTTAATCAGTCGCTACTTAAGACCTTATCTCCCGCTTGGCTTACAAGCTATTTCTCTCCAAAGTCCGATTTTGTCTTTCTCGCGCGCACGCAACCGATAATGAAATAGAGCGTAATGCGAATCGAATTGCTGGCAAGTGAAATTCACTAACGCGATTTCAGTGGGCCGCAGCCGCTAATGGAAACGCACGCAAATGAGTTAGCGCCCACGTAACGACGTAAGTGCTATGCGCGGCCGCTTATTTAAATTCCGCGTCGCGGTTGCGCGCGAGAGATCAGTCCGGGGCCACAATTACACTCATGATATACCTACTCTTCTCCGAGAATCTCAATCGCCGTAAAAATCCGTTTTTTTTTTCGATTCAGGCATGAAATAGCAATTTAATTAATTTTTTCTTTTTCCCCTCTTTTTACGAGTTTCTTCGTAAAGCTCAAGCTATACGCCGTAAGATAATTGTTACGCCACGAGAGAAAGTTTTAATAAACTCGCATAACAGTGGTTACCTAAATAGAAAGCAATTAACGTCTCCCCGTCACATTCCCTGGTGTTTCGTCAAGCTTACTTTGCGATCATCATAAGAGTTACCTCGCACATATTTTCATTCTTCCACTATTCGCATCGTGCAGTCACGGTAGCGTGAAACGTGGGCGTGTGTAGGTACAGGAATTACTTTCTGGCCGAGGTTTTCGATGTGTCTAGGATTGCAGTCGAGGGTGCGGCGGTGGCTTGTTGCTCGAGTGACTCCTCCACCTCCGGCTCCACCTCCGGCACACGCTCTCGCCTCCTCCTGACTCCTCGCTCCCTCTCACTCTCGCCACCTCTCTTTGGCCACGGTCTCCTTCTCGCCACCGCGACTCCTTTTCCTCCTTGTCCCTATCCCCCGACTCGAGGCCCAGATGGCGGGTATTGATCTGAATCCGGAGAGCAGATCGCCTGGAAAAACTTACTCCGCGGATACTTACCTACCTACCTACCTACCTACCTACCTACCTACCTACCTCGCTCGCTCTATCTACATGCACCTATCCAACGTACCATCACCCACTCACGTACACCGAACCCGCAACCTTCCGCCCTATCCATTCGGTACAAGTAAATGCATTTCCGCTCGACGAGCAACGGATAGAAACACGCGCGCGTTTGGGTCCCTTTAGAAAATGCCCACGCACTCAGTACGTACTCCCGCAGGCTAATTGTATAACGATTGATAACAAGAAGGACTTTAAATGTTATTCCGCGAAGCGTCGAAGCAAATATAGTTTCTATATCCGATACAGACAGATATGAAATTCATTGGGATGACGGTGCAGAGTTTCGAGACGGGGAAAGCAAAATCGTCAAAACGGCATGACGGCGCAGAGATTGACATTTTACAACTTTATCTCGTACAAACTTCAAGAACAAACACTACGACTCTTAGACAATAGTAGACAATTGGTAAAGTAAAAGGGAAATGGAGATAAAGAAGAATAGGAAACAAAAAAGAAAATCTTCAAATCGATCGAATCGTGCTTTTATCGACGAACCTTTGGTGCAGCTGGAAGTTAGTTTAAAGAAAAGAGTGCAAAGAGAGAAAGGTCTTGATATCAAATGGGATTTCGCCGCGAAGAAACAGGAACTAGGTGCATCAGCGACCGGAGCGCGTAGTATACCGGGATTTCTCCCATTATGAGCATGTCCCGGTTTTTCTAGCTTCGGGGTGGAGAAATAATGATACAGCTAATATAATGTATTGTCTTGCTTTGCCGGAGCACTTCGAAATGAGACCGTCCGCGAACGCGGGACAGAAAGAGAACGAGCGAGAGTAGAGAAGCAGTATGGAAGTCGTGCGAGGTAAAAAAAGGCGGACCAGAAGAGCGAAATAATGGAGTGGTTTTCGCGAAAAATAACAGTTATATATACCCTGTATGAGACAGGATTGAGGAGAGCGGAAAAATAGGCGAAAAACGGAGAGAAGATTGGACGCTAACAGTTCCGAGCCTCTTCTTTATTCGCTAAAGACGCCGACGCAGCGACTTCTTCCTATTGTTCTCATTGCGCGCTCTTTATAAAACGCAGAATGCCCGTCGTGATTAAAAAAGAACGTTTCCTTCGCATGGTTTTTACAAAGTAAGCTTTTCTTTTTCTAGTAAAAGGAATTTCGTGTCGCCAATTTATTTAATATATTTAGCGAGCCAAAGAGTATTACTTGAAAATTATTCATCATAATTGTGTATGATAATAATTAAAAGAGAGATGAAAGAAATTTAGAATCTTAAATGCATAAAATGTCGCGCTCGATCGAAAAAACGGACGCGTCTATTACGAGGATATGACATCGTGAAAGATGAAGATAAAATCGGGAGTGTCTAAAAAAAAAAGATATAAAGAGAGAAGGATTGCTGAAGGAGCTACGGTGAATTTCGGGAGGAAATATTGATAGGCTCGGCTTCGGCTGCGGAGTCACGGTCGAGTAGGCGACTTTCTACCGAGGTCTATCTTACACGTATACAAACCCGCAAGGCCCACCGCCCCTCTCTCAAACCATTCTCTCTCTCTCTCTCTCTCTCTCTCTCTCTCTCTCTCGGTGTCGATCTCTCTTTCCCTCCTTCTTAGTCGGAGGAGTCTCAGAAGCAGATCGATAAGGAGCGAGGTTCGCCCGAGAGCTTTACGCCGGGTTCACAGCCTCCTTCTTCTCGTTTCCTCAACGCAGCCCCCGACGTCATGCTCTCGCGTGCCTCTCGCATTCGCCTCCGAAGCCGCAAGTTACGACAGAGTCGATATCAGAGCCAAAGCAAGAAGCCGCCGCTCCCTTGACTTCCTGTTGTTCGAGAATCCGGTCGAGAATCCTCCACTCGCGGGATACGTTGGACAATGTTCAAATTAGGAGTCGAGCTTGAAGCTTCTTTATACGATAAAGATTCAAGAATTTTGTTCTTCAAATAATTAATTTCGCTCAGTTACCGATCTTATTTGTTACTTTTCGACATTTGAAGTGGTAAATTATTCAGCGGATTAAAATTCCATTACAATAAGGCCTATTGAAAATAGAAGATCTATGCGATCTCACAGATCTCCGCACGATCGATCACATTTTCAGTCGTAGCTTTAATTCGACGTAATGACCAGTGCGGCGACAACAGTTGGCAGGAAATCTGTCGCGTCGAATCTCGCCGGAATTGTATCAATCTGTCATCGCTCTCTCGCGCCGGTGCGCGGCAGCGTCGCTCCGTTTCTATCGCGCGACTCAATCTCCCGTCGAGGCGCAACCGGCTCCGCTTCGCTCTCCATTACTTCCATATCATTTCGCACCCCCGGAATCTCCCGAGGTGGCGGCGCAGGAGTGGCCCGGGCCATATGGCTGGCTGCTCTCCTGGAGGACACAGAAAGACACAGAGGGACAGCCAATGGGATGGCTGTTACTTTCATGCCACTTTCGGCTTTCCGGCCGGCATCACCGGTATATCTCCCTGTTCATCTTTCGGTTATTAAATTACATCCCCATAAATAATGCTCTGCCTACCCCCGACGAGCTTATTTACTATTCCACTGGCAGCACTGCGGGAGGACTCTTCTTCTCCAGGAAGCCGTCAAATCGTCGCATTTGTCATCTCGACTTGAACTCATCTACCAAAGGGATTGATTCGTTATTTTATAACTCTTGGCAGACGACTAATTCTTAACAAATACTGCTCGGCTATCATTTCTATGATATATTTCTATGATAATTTGATGCTCGATAACTTTTATTTTAATAATAATATGGAAACATGTTTTATTTCAATAACATGAAAACATGTTTGAAGAAACTACAATCCATGACCGTCGTTTTATTTAAAATAAATTTTGAACAGCTCAAAATGTTACCTTATTTTTCGACTACTTTACTTCAAAAAATATAACAGGATAGTTTTGAATACCTATCGAGACTGTTTGAAAGACAAGTTAAAAATCAGAGATTTCTCTTCTGGAAGAGTGATAGGGTGTCGGTGTTTAAGCGAATTGCGGCACACACATGGCTGTCGGGAGAACAATATGGTGCACCATGGTCGTGGACTTCGTTAAAGCAGCCATATTTGCGGTGCGCGGGAGCGAAAGGGAAGGAGGCCCTCCTACATTATCCGGCACAGCAGCACCCTCGGGGGTGGGCGGAGGATCTGGGGGATGGTGCCTCCACGTTGGAAACGCCGGCAGTGGCGGCGGCGCGTATCCATAACCGTCCTTTGTCTGGATAACGCAATTATTACCGCGTTTCATCATACCCTCCGGCCGAAATTAGCCCCAAATGAAGTTACAATTACGGGTTCTCCGTATCCTCTGCCAGCGAATGGAGGGAGCTGTTACGAGAGACTTTGAGGTTGTACCTCGACAAGAATGGCGACAATGTGACGAGGATAACGACAATGATGACGACGACGATGACAACAACGACAACGACGATGATGATGATGATGACGACGACGACGAAGAGAACGACGACGATGGCGGTGGCGGCGGCGGCGGCGGCGGCGGCGGCGGTGGCGGCGGCGGCAACGGCGCCGACGGCGGTGACGGCGACGCACGAAATTCAGGTTGCCGTGGAAACGTCAGAGGACAGACGGAACCGCAATGAAACCGGATGGTCGCCTACTCTGCCAGCCCATAATGCTTCGTCCCTTTTGTTCCTGGTCGAGAGCTGGAATATCGAAGTTGCTCGAGAACATTGTACTGCTGAAACTGCTCGACCGGATAGAAGCCGAGGCTTTGGAGATATCCCGTCGATCATGTTAGATCTTATACGTAATAATGCGAAATTCACGATTCAACTTCACAGCAGAAAAAATGCGGTTTAGCGCGGGATGACTTGAGAAAACGTGTTTAATATCGACTCGGTCATTGGATCGACTGGTAAGTTAATGAACCGTCGAAACTCCACTATTAATTGCTCATCACCAATGAGTAATAATCATAGAGAAGTTCAATCACGTATTATCGTACCATCATCGATCTAGTGAACGATCATAAAGCGAAATCGCAGTGTCATTTCCCACGACCTACGCCACGCATTATTCGTATGTGTGATTAATATGAAACATAGAGCTTAATAATTATTTATCTCACCTTACTCTTATCTTATACGAATACGTCATCGTGCTTGGGATTAAACAAACAGCGCGATGCTAGAAATAGCGAGGGATAGATCTGGGTATGAATAGCATTCCTGATCATCGCGCGCATAATAGTGGGTACAGACTATCCTCTTGACTTCCCAAGACCATCTCTCTCGGGAGGGGGGGGGAGAAGGGGGGACGAAGTGTCGGTGCAGGAACGATATATTATAAATCGCGTGTTACATTGTGCTTAGAGGATCGTTGGTGACTGTTGACTCGCCAGTATCATTGTTGGGAGCGTAGCTTTTGTCGTCGGGATGCGCGGCATCGCAAACAAACACACAAACACGCTGCGCTACTTTCTGCACATGTACGCGCGCATGCACGGATACACGTAGATTATTGTGTCGTCGGACGCCGGCATAGCCGCAGTTAATATAGTTGTGTATACGGAGCCGGCAGCTGCCGTTTGACAATGCACCCTGCGCGTCCCCAGATATAATAATATACTCATCCTGAACGCGCGAGCAACGGGGGGACACTTCATCAAAATGACTGAGACGCACCACCGAACAGTGGCACGAAATGGCGCGCTACGATGTATCGTTTTAATCCATATACTTGACGCTTTAAGAGTAGGGTTGCTATAAACTATATAATATATATATAACAGAATAAGAAAATGAAATTTAAAAAAATGAGGAATAAATATTACAAATTTATTTTTTGAAAACGTAACTTCCACAAATATAGGTACTTAACTCTCTCCGTATATGCTCTCCAAAAGAGAAAATTAATTCGACAGAGTAGATTAAAAAGGATTTTTATGAAAATGCAGTGTATTTCGGAAATTTAATTCCACGCAGCACAAATGAATAGAAGTGCGAACTCCGACGTCGCGGGAGTTGCTTTTGTTTAAGAATCACACCTTGCTGTAACGCGTGGAAGCGCCAGGTAGCTCCCGCTCAGGGTACATTACAGCCTTCTCTCTCTCTCTCTCTCTCTCTCTCTCTCTTCCTCTCAAGAGTGAAGGAGAGGTGACGGAATATCAGGATACACCTTTTCCAGCCATTGTGCGGCTCTGAAGGGCGTACAATAGTCATGGAGCGAACCCCGTATTGTGTCTACAGCTCGGCGGAACAGTTCTGCGACTCTGGCCGCTGCTTCTGGTTCCGTCTTACTCCCTCTCGTTGCTCTTCGGGTGCTCGCCACCCCCCGATCCTTCTCTCGACTTCGAGTTAACGAGAGAGGAGTTCCGTTCTGGTACTATTCGTGGGCCGTGGACGGAGCATCTGCCTTGGGACCGCTAAATCCTCGAAAGCCCCTTGAAATCTCCCGCAATCCGCCGTGGTATATAATGGGCCGTAATAACTTTAAAGCTCCGCATTAACACCGCAAGAACGCGAGGCACCCTAATACGCATTTAACTGGCGCACCCAGAATTATTCGAATCTGTCATCGAGTGCGCTGCACCGGGACGAATTGATACGAATTAACGTTTTATTCGGGGGCACGAACGATGGCAACGACGCAAATTGGGCTTCATGAAAAATTGAAATAACAATGGAAATTTTGGCTCAAGCTTCTAAATTCGTATTTTCCATGCCGGCACGAAACGCGGTAAACGATGTGTAAAAACAGATACGTTGGTGAGATGTAGCAACGTCTGTTTGTAAGAGTAGCGTGCACACAAGAGAACGATTTAACTGCTACCTGAGTTCTGAGAATTTAATATGAGCAGATTTCTGTATAAAATTTAAATTAAAGATATGGAAAAAGATTTTAGTATTATATGTTTTACATTAAATACATAAATATAGAGAAATAAAAATTTTTATTGTTAAAATTTGTAAAATAAATTTCAGCTTTAAATTTCACCATTCTATAGAATATTATATAGATAGATACAATACTATAAATACAATCAATATGCGAAGATTAAAGCCGATGAGAAATGAAACATGTTCTCTCTCCTTCCCTCTCTTTCTCTTTCTCTTGCTGTGTTAATAAAACATTCTTTCTTTGCTTCGTGGTCAATACAAGATTCACTAGCACTTTAAGCGATCAATAACAGCCGACGACTAACGAGCGCCACGGTAATTGACAATTACAGATCGTTTGCGCTCGCATCACAATCCGGAAATCCCCTCGCGATATCGACTAGCGTGTATACGTATCCGTTAACGAGCGATCTGAGCTCATTGACAACCATCGATCGCCACTTTTCGCCCACGCCATGATCAAGATCCACGCCCGTCGGCGATCCAGAGTGCTTCTCCTTAGTCGTTAGATCATTGATCTTTAGTAATATCAGTAGAAACCTATTCTATCGTAACGTAACTAGCTAAATAACGTCTCGAAACTGCGGCGACCACGCGGATAGCCATGCTTGAGATCCAAAGAAATTAATCTCGATCCGTGAGAGGAGAATTTAAATCCGCCCAGTTACCAACCCCTGACAGAGGAAAACGTCGGAGGTTGGAGAACGCGCCGCCTGCACGATAGTAGTGGTAGCAGCAGTGGCGGGAGAACCTAGAGACGGCCCCAGCGCCGGCAAAATGCGATAAAGTTGGCGTAGAGGTAATTTAAGTATAAAGTTTTATTCGCAATAATTTAGCCGCGCGGCCGCGAGTGCGGGACGATCGGGGGCAGGATCGGGTAAGTAGGGAGAAGGATGCTCTCTCCATCCTAGGGAAAAGCGTGCGGGAGTGCGGGTCATATATTTGATGGGATACTTGGCATAAAGTCGTGCATAAAAGTAATGCCGACATTAAAGTTTGTGGTTCCAGAGCTGTGGTACGAACCCGAACTCATCTCCTGCTTTCTCGGAACGTCGCTCGTGGTTCCTGCCTACGATTTTCCTAGCCGTGACGGGATCGCAGGGGCGGTGGGGCGCAAACTTCTATCATCGGAGCCGGCCTGTGTAATATTTGTACGCGTTCGGACGCGTCTATTATATTCCCGCAGTTACTATCGGTTTGTTAGAAATAAATTCTGGTCAATAAAAAGCCATTCAGCGTCGTTGTCGACTACGTATTCGAGACGTAAAGTCGCCAGACACGCTTGAATAACCTTAATGATTTAAAAAATTCTCTCTATCACTTTGTTATTCGACAAAATGTGTACGCATTTTTTTTTTAATTATTGCTCACGCAATTATAAAAATACGAAATGAAAAGTGGAAATTTTTATTGCATGTATGTGGAAACAAAACTATGACTTTTTGTGTAATTTTTCATCTGCGCCATTTCTCTCTCTCTCTCTCTCTCGCGCGCGCGCGCGCGCACGCGCGCGCATGCGTTTTAAGCAACATAATTTCAGAATTCTAAATGATTCGTTTTGTTCTTTTTTTTTTCTAAATTTCTAAGTACACGCAATCCTAAGGCTTAAGCGGCATGTGGCTGCGACATTCACATACTTAAAGTGAACGGCAAGGAAGCTTGACTTTGGAATGGTGGGAGATGGCACTTCAGAGTAGGTAGCGGAGCAGTTTAGTTCAGGAGTGGCCATTGGGGAACGATCTGACGGCGCCAGGGGAGGCATAGCTTCTTCCCACGTGGCACCCCCGACACGCTCTACCCTCATAATTCTACCAAGCCTTCCTCTGAGGCGCCACCTCCGGTTTCTCTTAGGCATCGTAACCGTGAGAGCGAAGGAGGACGTCGTTTCGTACCATTCGCGGGAAATCCCCTTCCTCGTGCCTGCCGTGTCAAGAATCGAGGGACTTTCTTCTCCCTTTACTCTCAAACACGAAAGCCACGTCGCATGATTTTCCGGCAACAGACTTGCAACCCCCAATGGCCAACTCGCAAATTCGTGCCGAAATGCGAGCGGTCTAGCCAACTTTACGATGCGCAACTATGGAACGCGACTTAATTTAGCCAAGATTCAAGCAGCGAAAACGACTGAAACGAATGTTTAATTACAATATTTAAAAAAAAGATAAATTTTACAATAATATATACGCGATATCTATATTATAAAAAACTGATTGTATATTATAATACGCACCAAATGGCTTTTTTTTTCTCGTAACGTCAGTGGCACTATTCGCAATTTATCAGGTTCAAGCATAGAAGCTTAATTATATAGATGGAAGAAGTAAAGCAAGTGAAATCTGTGTTGGAAACCGTCGAGTTCGCATCGTCTCGCGCCGCAGATCGCAACGAGAATCGCCACGGGGAAAAGCATAGAAGAAAGGGCGCACTCAATGATTAGATGAAGTACCGGAAAGGTAGGGGAAAGAGAGGGAAAGAGACAAAGAAAAGGGAAAGAGAAGAACAAGAGCGGAGAATCGAGCGCGAAGGGAGAAACATTGTAGCGTCAGGAAAATGTTGGGGTTACGTCGTACGAACTTCGTTCTCATCCACTCGCTTCTCTATTTTCCCAGCAACCTCTGTCCATAAAAGACTCTCTCTCTCTCTTTCTTTCTACCTCAGACTATCCCTAGTGGTACTCCTTGTTTTCATACGACCGATACAATTTTTTCTTTCAAAAAATGATAGTTTCTTGAAGGATCAATGTTCCGCATTATAAACAAAATGTCTCCAATCATTCTCATCTCAGAAAAACCTTTGGAAATCGCTTTTTCTTAACTCACGATCTATTGTATCAATGTTTTGAGCACCACAAAAATATTAGCGCAACATTGCGATCTACTATATGTACTTGCGCAAAATCGCGCAACTCGATTAGTCATTGACGCATTTCTTCATCCCCTACCCAGTGGCATAGAAAATTACCAGCCGGCTGCTGATATTTAGCAATGCATCGATAACGAGCGCGCTCGCAAAGAATTACGTTAATTAGAGCGCCGAGGCCCGGGCGCGCAATGAATTTTAACGCGAAAGCTTTCGTTCATTCGGCCGCGTTTGCCGAACGAAGCGCACTGTGTCGCAACGGTTCGCATCATCTGTATTGCGATATAATCTGCACCTGTTGTAGCAAAAGGATTACCTCTTCTCGGGCGCATTTATTAGATCGTCGATTACGTTCATTATGCCGCGCGAGTGAATTCGTTACGTGCTGTTTCGCGGAAGCCACGCGTCTGATTTTCATTGCATTCACGAAATACCTCTCGCGTTTCACCGTGGAAAAAATAATAACAGCATCGCTGATTATACATATAGCGAGTAAACACGACAATGTTTTTATCAAGCTGTGAAATGCTATATATAATGTTTTCTGATAGAAATATTTTTCCGGTATCTTTAAATATTTTCTTAAATATTCTCTGACATTTTATTTGTATTCAATAAACATTTTCCAAATTTCAGTTAGAAACTTGAGGGGATTGCGCTAATTAATTGATAATTAACACATATAAATTAATGTTCCGATACGAAACAATGACAAGAGTAATATCAGGTTAATTAGCTTGTCGTTATCGAAAAACACGATAACGATTAGTTGTATCGCAGGTGTGAAATTTCCATGTGTGGAGAGAGTGACGCGCGATAACTCGTCGGTTAGGATCGTTGGTACCTCGGCCACCCTAGAGTCTAACCTTGATAAGGATCGCTGCTAATTGTTGCGAATTGGTGAAGGTGGCGAACGACCGAGGGAGATTGGGCAACAGGTGTCATCTGATTGATCGCCGTTGCTCGCACCCCCACGATTACCTAGCCCACAAACACATCTACGGCAGAAACGAAGGACTTAATGTCGATCCATTACGTACTGGCCCATCCCGGCGAGGAATCGTTGACCTGACGCGCTCCAAAGTGCATTACGAGGTGAAAAAGGATGATCGTTGAAAAAGAGTGGGATTTCCGCTACATTCTACGACCAAGCGTATACATGTGGCACATGTTGCGTACTATCCTTGCGAGTTATTTCACGCGGAAATTTACATTTTCAGTAATCTCTTTGGTATATTCTCGTTAATAGAAGAAAGTTGGTTGTACCACGAGTATTGCTGAGAAATTCAAAGTGCAAATCAAGTGAAAATTTAAACGTCATTATCGACAATTTATTCGAGATATACCACAATCTCAAGCCCGTATTCCATGTATCTGCCTGTATAGCATAAAAATCCCCGAGTTACGAGCCTCTTGGAAAACGAACTTACCGCGATTCGTCATCGGGCTACGCGCGTTCCGGCGAGAACGTTGCCGGTCTATGCGCCCTATACGAGAGTAAAAAGTCGATCGTTATGCGTGCAGAGCGTTAAATCATCCAAGGCCGAAAGGGCGTACGGGCGCGGGCTGCAGTCGTTGGCGCCGCAAAGCGTGCGACTTAGTTCGCGCGAGACGTTTCGCGGCGAGTCGCGCGCGCGAGATTAACGGCGCACCACCGTGAATATTCGCTGGGATAATTGATACCGACGTCGGGTGAGCGGCTGACCATTGAAACCGCACGCGCAATATATCACGGATAATAAGCAGCCAGTGCACACTCAACGGCAGCGGGAGGGGCGGAGGGGGAGGGGGAGGAAAGGGAGAGTCGACATGACCACTCCGTTACATCCGCGGCGGCGACTCTCCCTCGATGCGATTATGATACGATGCGGCGTAAGTTCCGCAAAGTCACGTCGTTGGTCGCTTCGAAGGTAGTGGCCAACGGTTCCGACGTCGGGCAACAATAATGAAACGATTCGCGTCTCTTTGCACGCGTGTGCAACGAGCACACGTTCGTACAGAGTGAAGGTGTACTATACGCTCGCGGTAGGTAGGTAGGTCTAGGTTATACATCGGAGCCGAGAAGAATGATCGTGCGCGAAGTGACCCGCGTAATCGTAATTAATCATCGTGTAACCCGTGACTCGTGGATCGGCACCGTATAGGGTGGCTCCGGCGGTCATCGCTGCAGGTAAAGTCAAGCAGACACAGCCTCGCGCTCTAAGCGGCAATGTCAGGATTTATGATCAACCGTGATGGAATTGGAATGAACAATCGTTACTTTCGTCGTGACAGCTCGATCTGCTCTTCCGCATTGAGCACAACAGGCATTCGTCGAGGAAGCGAAGAGAGATCACTTTTGGGAGAAATATTTCTGCGATAGGTATCTTTTTGCTAAATTGAAAAATAAGATGTAGCGTACGCGTTTGATTTACCGTGTTACATCCCTTCAAATTTTTACGTTTTTCACAACCCACGCAATCCGAATTGGCGATCGTGTGATTCGCGACCGATCGTTCAGTATCTTGATCTTCGTTTATCACCGCTCAAGAGTCAAACCGCCGCGCTGTGCCGCGCGCGCGCTCAACAGGAAGATCTTGTCTCGTAACAATGCCAAGCTTCATCATCAATCTCGAACGCGAATCGCTCCGCGCCCGACGGACTTGGAATTAACAATCGGTACTTTGTGCCACTCCATTGTTGCACTATGAAGTCACTGTATATTAATAGATACGCAGCGCGCGCAACGTACGCAGACACTTTGACTTTGCCGAAAGTATATTTTCAATGAGATTCAAATCGGCGAACGCTGTCGCGATTTATTATCAGCCAGTGTGATTTATTCAGATTTTAAAACGAGAAAGAAAAAGAAAGAGGGGCAAGACGTTAATCTCTTAATGGTGACCTGGTGGTTTTGCTATACGATATCTGACCTATTGTTTGCAGGATCGTGAGGAACAAGGCGGCGGAGAAGGCGAAGCACGCGCATCAACAACAACAGGCGCAGCAGCAACAAGGTCAACAGCAAGGTCAGCCGGGATCGGGCGGTTCCGTGTCGGTGATAGCACATGCACCTGCGACGGCGGCAGGTCATCCCGCTGCCGCTGCTCCCAACGCCTACAGCATCAGTGGAATCCTGGGCATCCCGGCGCACCATCAGGATCCCAATGGCAACAGCATCAAGAGAAAACGCAGCGTTGACGGTGAGTCAACATTCGTAACTCTTCACTCGCTCGTGTTGCTGACCTTGCTTCTTCGTTCGTTCGCGTCTTGTCGTACCTACTATACGCTCTGTCATCGTGTAATATTATTCAATACTGAATCCAATGCTCAATATCGCCAGTGAGATCGCTTTAGTTGAGATATCGAATTGCAACTGAACTTGCAGAAATCTCGAAGCGAAACACCGTCGTGCGATACGAAAGCATGCGTCATTAAGAGGAAGAAGAGTGATTAATTGAAGATATATAAATTGAATAGTAGCGAATTTTCCTGTAACGTTACAGTATTTGAGCTTTAATTGTTCGTAACACAAATATAAATTGCACGAGAAGTAATTTGTTATTAAAAAATTACGCTTATTAAAAAATTATACACGCACAAGTATTTCTTGTAATATAACATTGAGCGATCATTAGAATAGATGATAAAAATTAAGTATGGCGATATTGTTTGCGCATGAGCGCCCGATATAGAAATTTGTCTGTTGGGACATGTGTTTTGAGCCCACGCATTTTCGAGTTGTGCGCGCTCGTTTGCGAATGATCGAGTCACTTGGAGCACTCATTGCCCCGAGCGAACCAAGATTAGCCGCATACACAGCAAGGTTATCAGTCAAACGTCGCCGAGCACGTGTTGCGATTCATTCTGCTGTCATTGCGTGAATAACGCGGACCGAAATATTCATGACACGTGCCGCATACACGTGACCGACGACGGCGCTTTGGCTCCGCAAGAGGTTTTCTGTGCCGATCCCGCGTCGCGAGAGCCCCCCTCGCGGAATGATTCGCCGCTCGTTTTGCGAGCTGCGAAATAATCTCGCTTCCTCCGAGATGCTAAAACGAAAAAATTCTCTAATCCATCTACCCGTGTCATCAGGAACGATTAGATTAATTCGACCGTCGTAATTCCGCGGAACAGACGTTTCTTTTTTTTCTATTCCGTGATACGTAGTACACGAGGAACAGGCCGCAGCGTTGCGCGATGCGATGCAGCGGGGAAAACCGCGCGCGTGAGCTCGATCAAAATTCCGCAAGCGCGCGTTTCGCGACGAGGTATATCGATTCGTACGCGGGAACGCGGCGCGCAGTGTGCCGATAGGTACATGGGTAATTCAATATAATCGGATTATGAGAGCGGCGATACGCGGCCGCAAAAGTGGTCGCGTCCGCGGTGAGAGCACTCAATGTTTTGCGAGCGTGCGCTCGCGCCGAGAGGGTAGGTATACGTATTAGATTATAAACTTCACAGAGAGACAGAGACCACAGGCGGCTTCCTCTCTATCTCGGCCCCGACGACACATTAGCTTCCCTATCCTCCGGGGAGATCATCAGCGTGTACGTACGTGTATGCGTACGTACCTCCTAACCGCCTGGAATTTCAACGAGCGAGCATGGGCGATCGTTCCGAGCGTTCCTCCGGTGCCGTGCGTCAGAACATAAAAATCGACCGAACGTCGCGTTAACCTAGCCGCAAGTACTCAAATTTAATGAAACGCTCTGACCAGAGAAGCTCACGGGAAAAACTGTGTTACAGAGAGCGCGATCGATCCTGTTTCAACTTTCCAGCGGCGTGAAAACGCTGTTGTTTTGCAGCAGCTAGATCGGATGTGATTTCAATTCCTTTTGCTTCAATTAATTATTTTAACAATATTAATTTACATATTAAAGGTACAGCATTGAAGGAATCTTTATGAAGTATCGAGTTCGCGAACGAATGCCGATGTTCCTACAATTTGAAACTCGGCGATCGAGAAAAATCGAAGCGGTCCCAGCGCGCCATTATTTATATCTTCGACGAACGAGCCAAGACATACCGAAAGATCCCAGAGCTTATTACGAATTTACGAACGACCTCTCGAGGGAAGCATTGCAATCTATCGGGGCTGTTTGTTGTCGCGTTACATCTGCGCGCTTCTGACCCCATGCAGAATCCCAGAGCCCGGCGTATCCCACCCTATATACCCCCTGGACGTAGGGGATACACCGCGGGGCCAGATTCGCCCCAAAGTCCATTATTACCCGTGTATTGTATTGCTTAACATTGACTCAATTGCTTTCGAATAACGCGATCGAGAGAACGTTCGCCCGCTCGCTCGTACAAGCGCGTGCTTTGCCCTCTTGAGCATCAATCGAGTTATTCGATTTACTGCTCTTTTTCGGGGAACACGCTGACCTTTCTTCCGCGCGACATAATTCATTCGTTGTCAAATCTGTCGAGGACCGGCTATAATCTCGACTTCTCCAAATCTACAAACTTTGGTTTGCATAAAAGTACATTTCGTCGAATGCTTGATTAACTTTTCGACTTTTGAAATATACATTCAAAAAAAAGGAGAAGACATATAGATTTAAAACGTGTCCAAAAATTTAAGCTATTAAATTCTATCTAAAAAAAGGTATGTTAAATTGATACTTAAATTATCGAAAATCTCGAAATTTATTATGTATATTATTCGCTCTTTTCCGCGACGCTGATTAATTCATTGCGCTTACTTCGTGAACGGTTGTTATCGTATGTATATTTTGACAGTTGTGCGAAGGATTAATAATGCAATACGATGTAACAATATGCATTGGAAATGTTGTTATAGTAAAAAAAAAGTTAAGAAAAACTAAATAGCGCGCGCGGAGCGCGCATCTGTGATGTTTAGACTACACGAGTTTTATATAAATTCTATATGCAAAATAACTGTATTCTTTTTTATAATTTGCCAAAAAAAACACGATCGCTGACACGCGTCCGCTTGTAAACGGAAGAGTAATATTAATTCCTAATGCAATAAAACTTGTCATTAGCCTATAACATTTGGATAACAATTGTCGTTTTACTAACTCGTCACTCGAAATCCAATTCACATGCAATCTCGATTACAAGGTGGAACTGCGATGTCCCTAGGAAGCGCCCTAAAATCCAGTAAAACTGTATCGTAACGCGATACGCGCTTGTACGCCGCGGCACAGCGCGGCCGCGATTAACTCGGCCGATCAAATCGTAAAATTCGAGCGGGACCGGGAGCGGGTAGAGAGCGCACGGGGCACCGCCGCCGCCGCCGCCGGTGTTTGAAACGAGGGTTTTATAGCGGTCCAGGAACAAACCCTGCCGCTCGAATGGTCGGGATCGTCGCTCTCGGCCAGCCGGACAATCACAACTTGACAGGGAGGTTTAACGAGCCCTATGCTAGGCGCACTTCGCCCGTCCCACCCTCGGATGGTCATTTAATTATTCGAGATACCCCAGAACGTTGGACTATCTACCCCCACCAGCGACGTTACGTCCGTACTGTCGTCCCTCTTGCCCCCCTTTTCGTCGTCCATCCCTATACCTCTCACCGGTCGGTTCCGTTCACGACCTCATCCCCGGCAAGGGTTCGCGCGATGCCCACACCCTCAGCACCGGAATAACGACACTCGTCCCACGTGCCTGTTCCTATATTAAACCGCCGGGACGACCGGGAGATAATAAAGACATATAATAGAATCGAAATTGTTTCTCTATCTATCAATGCCATACGCCGTCTACGCGCGCGAGCCATGCCGCACCGCGCGTCCAACCCTCGACAGATTCAATTTAGTTTCGGCCGGCCACGTTTAATTTGTGTCTTGATTCGTGGGTAATACGAGAGACCGGCGTATAGGTCCCGATCCGCGTGTGAGTGAATGACTATACATGCGATCGCGATGGTTGATGTGCCGTCGGTTCGTCGCCGATCCATTTTCCCTCGCGTTGTGAAATTATCAAATTCGAAATACACACCGACGGAAATAACAGTCATCAAGCGTTCTACACGTTGTTCTAATATTGAAATCACTACTGGCAATTAGTATTGAATGAGGATACATTGCACTCGTATATTGCCACAAATTAAAAATTCTACTTTTAACTGTTGTTCAAATTTTTACAGATGATAATCGCGAGCTGAATGATCATGCCGAAAATGACTTGAAAAGGCAAAGAAACAATTACAACGGCGATCAGTTGTATTCAAACGTGAGTATCGAAGAAATTTCTTAATAAATAGCAGAATATTTCGGTAATAACTTGTTATTGAAATGCATTCAATTGCGCAACGGACCATCTATATTACCATCTAGGTAATTGGAATCAGATCAGGTTGAAACCTCAGGCGTGAGTTGTCAAGCCCGATAGTATATCTCCATTAAAATACCCTAATCAATCAAAAGCAAGCCAAGTTTCATAGAATCTCCGCGTAACTCTCGACCAGCTCTTGCAGTAATCGGGGGACCGAGTCGGGCCGAGCTACAACATTCAAGTCAATCTTGGCGCTTGTTCTCGGATGTCCTTCCAACTCGCGAACTTCGACTTCAGGTTTCGCCGGTCTGTGTTGCAGCTGTGGTCGAGTAAATGGAGCATCAAGGACGAGCACAAGCTCCTGAGCGAGCTCGGTGGCGGTGGAGGCGGCGGTACGACCGGTGGTACAAACGGCAGTGGAAACGGCGGCGGTGGAAATGGCGGCGGCGGCGGCGGCGGCGGCGGCGGTGGCGGTGGCGGCGGCGGTGGTACTGGCGGCAGCGGCGGCGGCGGCGGCGGAGGCGGCGGTTATTACGAACACAGTGGATTCCCCGGGAACGCTATTGCCACCTCCGCCGAGCTGTACGACTCCCTGGGCACCATCAGCACAATGACGCAGGCGCAAACGCCTCATCTCTACACCCCGCCCATAGGGGGCACCATAGGTGAGCATACTTGTTCCCTCTCTTTTCACCCTCCGGCACCCTCCGGCACTTTCCAACATCCCCTCAGCCCCGTCAAGCGTGGCTCCTCTGTCTCTTTCTCTGCCGTTCCTCCCCTCGCACGGAATCCCAGATAGTGTGTACACCACAACCTCTTGTACGTAATGCCGTGCACCAAGTTTCATTCCTCCACCTTCGTTTCCTATCCTTTTACTCTCCCGTTCCGCCGAAGACCTTTCTCACTCTCTCTTTGTCTCTTTCTCTCTCTCTCTCTTCTTTCCCTCCCTCTCTCGTTTCCTCTCAGTACGCTTATTATTGCGGCTTACGTCTTGCTTTGCATACCCATATCGGCTAAATACATGGCTTTAATAATGCATGAGCTGTGCTGAGCAGAAGAGGTGGCGGAAGGCTCCACACGGTGGTTCGGCGTTTTCAGCTTTGGGGAATACCGCTCTCACTTCTTTCAATGGCCGTCTCTCTTTCTTCTCTTTCTTCTCTCTCTTGGTCTACACTTATATATATATCTCTCTTCTTATCTATTATCTAAATAATATCGAGATCTCTTGTTCGCGAATTTTACCTATGTCCTCTCCAATATACATACGCATATACATATACATATATATATATATATATATATATATATATATATATATTCACCCCATCACGCTTAATTTCTTTCTTTCATTCTTCCTCTTTTCATTTCGCTCTCTACTTTTCTTACACCGTTTAAAGGCGGTCGATCAGCGGCGGAACGTATACAGACGGATACGAAGTATTGAGAAGTGTATAACCGCGCCGAACGCGTGGTGCACAACACATGAACGGAACTTTCTCCGGTGGCACGTGTTGCGAGCAACTCGGTCACGCCGCGTCGCGTCGCGAATTCTCCCGATCGGTGCTTTTCGGAATGGACGAAGCGAGGCGTGTAACGGCGGCTTCATCTCATGAAATTCAATTGAGGATCTTCGCCTCGGATCGAAGTATTTTTGAAGGACAACATAAACGGTCCAAGTCGCAATCGCATGGCTTGCTGCACCGTCGTTAATATGTAGCAGTATCACGAGTAAAGTGCTCGGCCGAGGGCATGTACACGAAAGTACTTGAACTTCTATACTATTGAGCACATCTGTAGACGCGAAGAGAAATTAGCTGCGATGCAAATGTTCTTGCTATCCTTAACAATAATTTTTATAAGTAATGTATCCTCGACCTTCTTTGAGAATATACGGGCGTTCTTCGCGCAACGAAACCTTTTAACGTTCCGCCTTGATTGGCCGTCGACGATACGAGAACCGCAATAACGGAAAAATGGGGATCCCTTAATAGCAGGTGGTACTTTGACGCCGCTCGCACCACTGACGATGCAAGAACTAAAATTGAGCCAAACATTGGACGGGGCTAACATGTCTCCTTACCACACCACCGGTGAGTTCGCCACCTCTTTAGTTCTCTTACGGTCGCGCCGAGTCATGTACACCTGTTTCGCTGAGCATAAGGTTTTATTAAGCCTCTCTCAGATATGCGCGTGTCCTACTAATATGTCTACATGTCAAATGTATACCACGTCGAGTGTTTATGGTGTTAACTTACCGCGAGATCAAACGCGGTATCTCCCATTCTCCAGTAAAAATCCTCTCATTATCCATATCGATAATTTGTCATTTTGTCTAACGAATTAAAAAACATGTGCAAGACATACATCGCAAACATTTTAACGCAAAGAAATAATAACATTCTTTTTCTTTCTTTTTTCCTCTTTTGTATTGGATTTTATATTAAATAAAACAGCATATATACATTTTTTATTCTTGTCCGTACAAAATCTTTTTTCTTAGACTAAAATATCTGTTAATTCTTTAAAACATTATTTATACTAATTTATACTAATTTATATTAATTTGAGAATTAAAAAAATAAAAGGAATGAAAAGAGGAGTTTAACTGAAAATACCCGTTGTATTGAAAGGTATAATGCCGAAGAAAGATTGATAAGATCAATTTCAAATCCCAGTTTTCCCGATCCTCACCAAAACAGTTTAATTAAGCTTTAGACGTAAGGTGCTGATCGTTAGCTAGTGCTTGATTCGAATGTTGTGTTGTGTTGTGCATGGCCATAGCAGAGAGCAGTGCCGTTGCAGTATCGTATGTCGGGGTGGGGGCCGGTGGGGGCGAGCAAAGTCCCCCGATTTCGTTGCAGAACGAGACAAACGCCACCCCCGCGGCCCCCAACACCCCCGGAGGGGATCCCGGACTGACGGTCTTGCAGCCGCCAGTTTCTCAGCCCCAGGTAGCCTCTGCGATACCGCCGTACTCGACGATGCTTCCAAGTTTCGGACACTACGCCACCGGTGAGTACAATCAAAAACCGCTTGCTTAACCGTTCGTCAAGGACAAGCGTGCTCGTATACTCTCCGGGGGTTGAACTGAGCCCGGTGGTACATTCGGAGGGTAAGTCAGAGCTCTGTCTGAGGAGCGCTGATTTACCAGTTCGGGGCAGTTCGGGGTGACAGCCCCGACAGTTTTGTCAGAGGGGTGGATTTTACCCATTGGAGACAAAATCAACATACCAATAAAGGATACTATGATGATATTATCCTTAATCAACCAATGAAGGATGCTATGATGATATTATCCTTAATCATCATGTAATTAAAAATAATGAATTTTTTCTTATATGCTATTTAAGCAATGTACATCAAGAATTGTGAATTATTAATACTTTATTTTATCAATTCATATCTTTCATTTTCTAAAGAGAATTGTTGCAGTTATATTGTTTGGCATCAGTTATAACAATAATCACTATTTTCGATTGAACAATAACAAATACTTTTCCAAGCCTATATGCGTTTTCATCCTGCAAAAGTCAAACTCTGTACGCGAGAATCTAATATTCTAATTTATTCTTTAGCGCACTTTCGCGAGTCTACCTGTAAGACCAGTTTCGAGAATTAATTGAGACATTAACATAATGTGTTAATTTTAGAAACGTCGACACTGTCAACTCACTCTAATCAGCTTATCGTCGACTTTTGTTCAGGTGGTGGTGACTACGCGTACAGCGCTGCATATTCTCAATATTCAAGTGCACCGTATAGCGGCTATGGGTATGGAGCAGCGACAAGCGGGTTGCTCAGTAAGTAAACAGTGAGTATGAGTACCGATTAGATTAGGATCATCGAAATACGAAAACACTAGTAAAACAGGCCGACATTTCGGTAATCGATACCGTTGATAACAATGTTAGAAAGGGAAGTAGCCAGCCGACCGTTACACAATCAACTTGTTCTAAGTAATAAACGCGTGAAAGTCAGCCGTATATTCCTTATCCCGCAGGAATTACGTACGCGATACACAAAGATACGGCTTAGCAAAAAATTTTATTCCCAGTTACGCTCATGTAACCGCGGACACACTTCCTCGCGATCTAAATAGAACTTCCTAGTCTCCTCCTTCATTAACGTGAGTTGCAATTCGATTCATATCAGATAACATCGAACTAGTTCCCCGTCGAAGTCACGTCGCATTCTCCGTCCGGTTCTTCTAATACAATCCCGACTCAATGCCTATTCTTCATAACGTAGTGAGATTGCCGGTATTAAGCGGAGATCGCGATACCTCGAGGTGCAGGCACAACCAGAAGAGAGCGCGCATCGCGCGAGCAGAAACGAATTGAATAATAAACCGCTTTTTTTTTCTATCGGACACGCGATACGCTGCTAACCCATACCTCGTAATACGTAATGCAGATCCGTTCGCGATATCGCAACGCTCTCTCGCCCGCTTCCCCGCGCACGTTCAACTTATTCCTCCTCGTTCTTGATATTCCACGCGAGCGTTACGTGAATGCTATAATTAAACGCGAAAATTAGATAGACGCATCGCGGAAGACAATTTACTCCATCTTAATTCTGCGCGATACGTGCCATGTACATGTATTATAAACAGAATGGGAAAAGTTGTTGCGCGACGAAAACACGGCTGAATATGCAACGTTATAATAAATTGCGCATGAAACGTAAAACGTAGCGACGCAAGCAGATATTTCACTCGCGGATACGACATTAATTGAGCCTGCCAGTGTTAAACAGGGTATTGTACGCAGGTATAGAGAAACTCGTAAATTCCATGCGCGATGAACGTGATCGCTTCTCATTCTAGACTCCACGTATTACTATTGCAACGGAGACACGTCCATTCATACGTCGCAGCAGGGCAACGGCGGTTGCACCAGCGGTGGTCCGGAAAGCAGCGCCGACGTAGCCAGTCGTTCGCCTCTGGCGGCTACCAGAGCTAGCAGCGGGGCCAGCGCGGCCTCACCGACCGGAAGCGCATGCACGAAGCCGGACCACACCTCCGCCACGCCGACGGACCTCTACCTGGCTTGATGGCCGAACTGCACGACGGGAGAACGACTTTTGATCGAGTGTTCCTCAACGGTCAACGGAGAGACAGCGAGCTGCGACAACGGACGCCATATCACGAAGAGACATCATCTCGACAAGCAATGATCTCCTTTTAACTGCTTCGGAAATGCACGATGGAAAATTCCGAGTGCAAAAGATACCGATGAATCCATAGGGAAGATTATAAATATGCCGAAGAAGATTAGAATGTATACTCTTCACGCCGATGAATCTGGATTGGTTTTCGAAGAAAACGATTCTAGAATTAGTTACGCTCGGAGTTTTAAATTCTATCACGTTCAAAATGAATAACAGGACATGAAAATTTGTTTTAATCGATGAGCGCGCGACGTGATTTCGCGTAAAATGAGCTTGACGCGAGTGACGGTCACGTCAGAGCATTGGCGTACAGATGAATTTTCTCATGTTGCCGCTGTTCTTCACAATGTAAACGTTTTTACCCTCTACGTTTTTATTTATTAATCGTAAACCCGAAGAATCATCGACTGATCGACTTATCAATTATTAATGGCGGCAATGCGAGTGAATCTCGAATGTTCGAAAGCGTTGAAGATGGTGTCGCCGCATCTCTGGAGAGCCGCGGTGGTAGGTAGTTTAATTTAATGATCCTCAGTTAGTGTAATTTCCACGCGGTGATCGTGGCCGCCCTCGCGAGCGCCCGCTCGCGTGGCAGACATAGTCGCTGACCATGTAAATATATATAAATTGAACATATATAAATAAGAATAAAAAATATATATATATTATATATATATGATTCGTGTAAACAAAGTCAAGCGCCCCAACGGCACGTTTTTCTCTCCTGTAGGCACGACAACCCCTCACCCCTTTAAGAATATCGTAGAATATATAACACGATAAGTTTGAGATTTTTAAATCAGGAGTCGACTGTAATGATCACTACTGTTAAGGATATTATATATATTTTTTGTAGAAACCAAAGACCATATACACACGCGCGAGTAAACAACTCAACACATGCACGTACACACGCGTACATACGCACGCACGCAGCACGCACCGATACACGACATGTATACATCGTACGAATCGTCGAACGAACGAGCACGTCGCGCAGTTGCGGCAAAAAAAGCGTGACCTTTGTGTCGGTTTTGAGCGGCCTTTTCACACGGATAAGTAATGCGTATAAATCGCGAGCGGCGTGTAGGATCGACATAAAAATTGAAAAAAAAAAAAAAAAAATTACTGAAAAAAATTCAAAGAATTAATATTTTTTATTTAAATGATTTTTAAATTTTGTTAAGATAAGTTACGTACTAACCGCGAGTCATATCTCGAGATATCGATCACCACGTTGCATTGTACATACAGTGGACGTTCTTTTTCTTATTCGTAGTAATTAGCGCAAGTCGGCGCGTGGACACTTCCTCGACAGCCTGACGATCACGCTCGTTCTGCCGTTCCATTCGACGCATTCGCCACGCTTCCGCTTTACGGCGGAAGTCGTACTAGTTCTCGTTCGTCGTCGGGCGGAACGCGCCGGAGAAGATTATCACGAAGGCACAATTAGCGCCGGGCGTCAGAGATTTTTAATGAGAAATTACGTTCGCAAGCACACGCGCGTTCTCTGATTTAATTATCGTGTTAATCATTGATGTTTCAGCGGCACGCGCTACTAGATTTCATGCGTCTCGAATTTACTCAGTTTGCCGGATAATGTTGTAGATTGAAAATTATTTGACGATTCTACTTAATCCGACAATTTCTAGTCACATTCAAAAGAGATGCGCTAGTAAACCAAATATTGCATATTGCAATACTTAAAACAATAAAGTAAATGGCGAGTATAATAACGATATAAAACATTCTTTCAATTCATTAGTGTCGATCCAAAGCGTGCTCGCAAAATCGAAATTATTGTTATTGATCCCAGTTAATTGATAACATTTCCGAATCTCTCGCGCGATGTTCCGTCCGTGTCGATCGCCTTTTATTAAGTAATTAAACTGTACTATTTGTCGCGAAAATTATTTTGTCTCTATTGTCTGTGTTACGCTCCTTAGCAATTTGCATTTTAATTCAATTTATTATAAAAGTAAAATTAGCGATTGCAAGTGACATTTTTTAATTACTAATCGAATCACAATTATGATGTGCTATTGCTATTGTTTACAATTATAATGTGCCACGATAGCACAATAAAGCCGTGCAGAAAGGAAAAAACATATACGCTAAAAGCGACACGAGAGATTTGTTCGTACTGCAATCCCAGTGACAATTTTTCCAGCTCGGCATTGTTAAATGAAAGGCACACATTTTCAGAAAAAAAGTTCGAGGAATACTTCAGCGCGTGCACATGCACGAGATATATATTTGTGAATCTCAACTGGCCAAACATCGGCTAGATCATTGTATCCGATGTTCGGTACGATTTTTTGCCTACTTATACATTGTTACTTTATCGCTATTACCATAATGACGCTGATTATTAATTATTCTATTTGCTATTTTCACTATTTTCATTATTTTATCATTATTATTATATTTTATTATTATTATTATTATTATTATTATTATTATTATTATTATTATTATCATCATCATTGTATTATTTAATACGTTTATTATTTATTAATTGTAATGATGACCTATGTGTAATAAGTTTTGCCAAAGAATCCGTTGAGAGAGCAATATTGCAGAAACGTTTTATAGTCTTCATAGGAGAAAAAACCGATGAAAAGAGCACAATTGTAATATGGAATTGAATATAGAAGATACGAAGAGAAAAACGACTGTGCGCGGTATTTGAGCGATGAGCGGAATTACGAATTCGTTTACGTGAATTATATAATTTGCGAATCGGAGATTTCGACTCGAACGCCGCAACCGCGCATTTTTAATCGAACACACACGATTATCTCATTTTATTTTATTTGTTCCGTGTGATATTCTTGTTCCGTGCGCCGCTCTTGCCGAGTCTCGCTGTTGATACTTGCAAACAAAACCCTGTACATCCTTTTTAAATAAATATGAGGTTTATATATGAAATTTATTTCTACACCTGATTCCCTATAATTCAATTTTTCATGTACATACTATAAATACATAAATAAAATTTTCAAATTTAATATTTAACTAATTTAAATAGCTGCAGAAATCAAATATCTGCAAAATTATCTTTAACAATATAATTAGATATAAAAACTTTTTTAAAAATTTAATATTGCCATTTCACAATTTGTCTAGACATTGAATTAAAAAATCTAAAAAAATTACTCTTCCTTCTATACTGCGTGTATTATAAAACAATAGAAATCAAAGACATATAATTATATTAATGTCAATTCGTATTATACATAAAATTGTAAATATAACAAATATACATTTATTGAAAATTAAATAAAAGTGAACAAAGCTATCAAAAATGAAACATAAAATTACCTTTTCTTTGTAATGACAGTACAAAATACAAAGACTTAGTTTTGTTCATATCAAGAGCTATACTTTGTAAAATTATAGCGTAAAAATTTATTAGTAATTCAAGAAAGTGTATTTAGCGACATCTGTTCAAAGCAATATACACCCTTATATAGAGATTATAGAAAAAATCAATAATAAAATAATATAAGTAAAAAAAAATAATTTTAATAAATTATGAAAGAGAACAAAATATTGCATTATATCGCCAATGTTTTTATATCAAAATTCTTTATTTATTCTCAATGCACTGTACCTGATGGCAATGCATCTTTAGTTGTGAACGTGCATCTCTCCTTTATCGGCGTTATGCAGCTTAACGTTTATCATATCGCGTATAATAAATTAAAACATACTGTTTTATTACATATGTAATAAAACATATAATTTGTGTTATCTCTGTTATAGGCACTAAATTAATTAGGCGTGGGTAAGGATTAATATAAATAGAATATAATTATTTTTCTTCTACTATATAGTATGTATTCCTCTCGTTATTATACGTATATATTCAATAACAGATACACTTCTAAATCTTATAAAAAATAGAAACATTTACGTATACATAAATAATTAGAATGATTGTTATTATATATTTAAGTGTTCAACTGTTCCTTGTAAATTATACAATTGTCTTATATATGGTTAGACATATATTGAAGTAGACATTACTAGCTGCTTATACATTTATGCTTCATTTATTGTAAACATAACTTTCGGCACCGCCTCGTCCGAAACCTGCAATCACATCGATCATTTCATTACGCAAATCTTTAATATTAGAAGTGCTGCAAATCTAATTTGAAAACAGTATAAAGAGCAATAAGATGCGTATGTATAAACGGATGAAATAAGGAAGATGTACATTAATTTAATATATTAAATGCAGGATGGCAATGTTCTACGAAAGGTTTTGAATATGAAGCAGTTTTAGGGGAAACGAAGCGCGTCGCTCGAACCGAGACGAAAATTTCCATTTACCTCCTGGACCGAACAAGGCTGAATAGCAAGGGTGATTGCAGTAGGGTTTCCCTTCGTGCTCGGCATGACCCCCGGGTGTTAAGGTCTTATTGCATTTCTCGCAGCGTAAACACGAACCGTGCCAATCTTTGCCTAAGGATGTCTTCCTCTCGGCTGCAACACAAGATGAATGTTAACGCGCGTCCCGGTGTAACGTAAAAGGCGGTACACCGCGGCGAAACCAGTCGCGCTTTCCATATTAAATTTTATGTTCCTACAGTAATGCGGTATTTGTATTAGAATATCGTTTCCCATATGCCTCTACCGGTGCAAAAATAATCGCTGAAAGAGATAGAAATTAGCGGATACACATATTATAGTAAAAAAAAGATGATGAAAAATATTCTATGTTGATATATTAGGTTGTTAAAGTGAGACATCTGAAATAAAATAAAATAATAGAAACCTCAAAAATAGATAATACGGAGGAAAAAAAATTTTATTTAATTAAAAAGAATGATCTAACAATATTACATTAACTGTCGTTTGTTTTCAGTCTGTTTCACCAGAAATAAAAGAATAAGCATCATATGAGTACATCGTCACGTCGCATCGTCTATATCGCAAATGATGAGAACAAACTCTCCCATTAGCAATTACATAATTAGAAAATCCAATGTCGAAGTCCCGATGGGATCGATCGTTGTCTCTTATTCATTAAAGGCGTGAATGTGAAATATACTCCGGGTGTATTTATAAAGGATTTCATGTCGTCGACGGATTTTGAAAAAAAAAATTCTTAAACCTCTCATATGCACCCCTCATATTATAATACCTGAACCTCTGCAGTTAATTCCCAGATGCATCTATGAAAATTTGCATTGGTGTGCGCGCGTGCGAAAGGGACGTGTAACAACAGGGCTGTTGAGAAAAAAAATGGAGTGATATCAACGAGAAAGCAACGAGAGAATCGATTCATATTATTTTTTTCAAGAGAACTGAGAATTCTAAAAGCATTCCTTCAGATATTAAAATTTTTAAGTTTCACTCTTAAATTAATTCAACCTTATCAACTCTAAATATTTATAAAGATATATAGCTGATCACAGTTGTTTTTTAAATGAGACAGATTTAAATTGATCATTTGAAAACTGTACTATTGTCAATTTTTAGTATAGCTATTCAGATAAGAGATTAAATCAAGTATGAGATTAAACACATTGATAATGATAACTCTAAGTGCTGTTGACTTTATAACATAACGCTACAAATAAAGCTAAAGCACGATTTTCGGAACTTTTCGAATTAGCCTGCCGTTGACATTAATAATTGACTTTTAATATCTTCATTCTTATTTGGTTTGTGCATAGCCAACAAATTCGACAAAAGACTCGCGAAAGCCAAAAACCGATTTCTCTTTTCCTCCGTTGTGTCGCGGGGCAGCATATAGCGCCATTACGGTATATCAAACCTTGCAGGAGAGACAAAAAATGAGGCAAGAACCGCAGCGAGCTGGTGGTTGCATTCAAACGCTTCACCGTGTCTAAGAAGAAGCACAAAGGGCGGTAGCGCCAGCGAGGGAAATTGGAAAATGACGAGACGAGCGTGGTAGATGCATTGGGGAGGAAAGGATGCGTCGGTGAAAGCAAGGTGCAGTGGAGAATGAGAAATAGCAACGTATGGAAGAAGGAGAGAGTGAAAAGGTAAACGAGAGAGGGGAAAAAGAGAAAGAGAACGCGCGCACGGTGTATCGCGGGTAAGAAGGGTACGCGCATAAAGGGCCATTAGTTAATTAACTCCTAATTATCTGGCGACGGAGAAGCGAGTGCATAATCGTCAGCGGTATTCGCCGAGTTGCGCACCGCGCTCGCAACGTGCGAAAAGGCAGAGACAGTACCGTATCCACGAATCGTTGCGCCTAGGCGCCAAACAATCGGCCGCCGTCGCTGATTGCATAGACCCTCGGAACATAATTCCCCGGCCCTTACATCTCTTCGTTTCTTTTACCCTGCAGTTCGTTGGCAGAGACCATCCCCTGCCATCACCGCGATCCTCACCCACGCCTGCATCATCCCGCGCTCATTTCCTTTCAAGCCACCGTCCACATCATCGTGCCCCTTTTCCCTCCCGCCGGCTGCACCGCACCGTCGGAGCTTCTACCCTCCTCCCTCTTCAAGGTCCCCCAGAAAAACCGTTCGGAGATCTCAGATCTCGCATCTCGGTCTCTCCTCCCCTTTTAGCGGGGGTTGTGGCGGAAACCGACCGACTCCTCTCTTCATAGTCTCTCCTACTACCTTTTCGTACTACCTTGCGACTACAAGACCTGACCATTCTTCTCAGCAAACCTGTTTCGTGTGTCTGTGTTGATTAGTATCCATGCGCGCGATATATACTGTCTATGTTTCCTTTGTGTTATCCTCACGGCTGGACGGTTTATTGTTGCACTCGGCGCAACTCAGCGACTCCGCCCGATGTAGTTTTTTCCTTCTCATCCTTCTATCTCTCACGTCACGATTATTTTCTATTTTTTTCCCCCGTTTTGCATTAGCATAATAGTTTTCTATGCAAAATGTTTAAATATAATGCATAAATTTATTGTTTATCTAGTATTTTTTGTACGGTATAAATTAAAAGATATACGTATATATACATATGCACATATATCTAAGAATAATTTTATACATATATTATATATAAAGAAATTATTCGGCAAAATACAAACATACAAAAACAATTTAATTGCTTATGTAAAGAGTCCAATAATTTCCATGTTTTTGAGTGCATTTTAATATGCGAAAAAAAATGATATTCATTTATTTGTTCGTGACGCATCAAAAGTATGACTGTTACTATCAATGAGCTTTAAAAAAAAAAAAACAAGCTGCAAGAGCTCGATTAAAAATGCACGTCTAAATGCAAAATTCGCGCAAGAATAATCTTTTTAGATTTGCACTTTTAGTTATTAACAAAATGAGATAAATTAAATATATATTGGATTTTTTTTTGTAGTTGCAACAACTTTGAGATTGAGAAAAATAAATTGAATCGCCCAATACTACACTATACTACATAACAATTGTCTGTCCACATTGTTTATCTAGGATCGAACAGAGTTACTATGCGCGATGCGCACTTTAAAGTGCATAGTCGAATATAGATAACGTTATCGCAGCATTTTGTCAACTACTAACTTACGGTACAAGTTACAACGTGCGGTATAATACCGAGGTGCATTTAAGGAGGTTTCGAGGTCGTCTCCT
This sequence comes from Wasmannia auropunctata, assembly GCF_000956235.1. NCBI lineage: Eukaryota > Metazoa > Arthropoda > Insecta > Hymenoptera > Formicidae > Wasmannia > Wasmannia auropunctata. The sequence goes on from NW_012026779.1 coordinate 2,972,577, forward strand.
CGTTTTCGACAAGTATCATTGATAACGGTTGGCCGATTTTCGAAGTAAAGCTGATGATACAGAGTCGAATCATGGCACGCATCGACAGAGAATATTGCGTAGAAGTTATTTGTTATGAAACAAGAGTGCAACGTTACGCGTCGTAGACTTAATTTCATGTAAATACGCGGCGCCTCTCGCAGGTGCAGCTCCTGTTACATAACTACGGATTGAGTTTATTCTATAGAAACTGAGACTGGATTACTCATTCACTCCACTCGTAGTAAACTGGAGTCTGTATAAAGTAAAACTGACATAATGTTTGCTGTGGTGAATTCCGAGGTCGTTCAATGATATCATTGATGTCGTCACCGCGCATTTACCATTTCGAGTATTGTATATTTATGCGTTCATCTGATATTCTATACGTTTCTTGTACAATTCGAGACTTATAAATCCAGGCAAAAGAAGAGTCGAGAAGGATATTCTGTATTAATTTTTCATCAATACTTTATCAAAACTTTCGAGAAAAATCAAAGTAAAATATAAATAGCATACAAAAGTTGTAACATTGACGTTTCAAAATATTATTGTTATGTCTCATTTATCAAAATTGTGATTTCTGCTGTATGCTTTCGGAAAGACGGAAATGAGTATAATATAAGAATACGGTTTTACATTACTAATTTTAACATTACTATAACTTTACATTACTAATTTTGAAATTTGTGTCAAGCATATTGCGTACACACGTACATACATTTAATCATTTCAATCTTTTTCTATCAAATGACGCATATATGTACTTATGAAGTGGATTGTGATTATCATATTACGATTATCAATACAAGATACTCAATAACCTCTTTTCTTTACTATACTGTATAAGTGATCGATGTATTATATTATTATTTAATTGCAATTGCGTTGTAATAAAAGCACCCCTAAAAAAATTATGAGAAATAAAATTGTACGTACTTTCAGCGTACTCTACTTCCATTCTTGTAGACATAAAAACGACATAAGAAAATAATTCAAACACAAAAATATATTATATAAGAATCACGTTCAATCTGTTTAACAAATTTAGATTTCAATGCTATGGACATGACCTTTGCTCACAATAGTTAGTGCAAAGTACAATTCTTCGTCAATTGATAACATCAAAAATTCAACTCATTCCCATTGTACTGGTTTCAATGTTTTGTAACAATGTTGCGATAATGATCGTTATCTTACCGAAGTACACAGGCTTGTCGCACTTTGGACAATTGGGCATCTTGTTATGTGTCGTGGAGGACCGGCTTCTAGTCCGACGAGGTTGTGCGTGTAACTAACAGGAGGATGCTCTCAGCGACGTGGTCAGACGCGTACTGGCCCTGAGAGCCTGGCAAGGTAACGCAACGCTCTCCAGTTGATTGAGCGTGTGAACGTGTGTTAAGGCTAACGACTGTACGAATACACGACGAGAGCTCGACTACGGCCGCGTGTGTTTAAGCATCGTGCAAATGTTACCTGCTCATCGTTATGTAATTTGGTGTGCGAACATTTACCGTATATACAATGTATTTTTTCGTTGTGGATCTTTTAATCCATATTCTAATTAAAAATTTTACTACTTATAGAAAATATCAAAATGTAAATAATTTTGATCAAAGATTTACTAAGAAAATTAATAAATTATTTTATAAATTATTAATAAAAAAAAGAAAACACCCAAGAAAAGCAAAAGAAGTGGATAAGAAGTCGATAGAAGGGGATATTCAAGACACTTTGTATACATGTACAGATCTTCGAGCAGTAACGGATAAAATCGAACTTGGTTTCGTTCAATGCATTCGTTTACTTTTCTTCGGTCACTGGCTGGAATAATCCTGTTAGCTATTGTGAACAAATTTGTTATCAAAATTGTGCGACGCAAAGGTTCACGAGTATCCAGATCGATAGTTTGATTATGCGCGAATAACGGAGCTGTTCGAAGTATCGAACGACGGAATGCACTCGCTTCGAAGGTATTTACTCATAAAACTGCAACGCGATACCCGCGAAATTAATTAATTATCGGAATTTGGGTCGGGGAGCTACGCCGTGCAGCGTCAGAGCGTAGCCAGAGGGCGATGTGGGAAATGCCGCTGTAAATTTTGGAATTTATTTTAACGAGATTATACAAATATCCGGTCAAGAGTTATTCGCCATCGTTCAAAAATTCAACTGCAATATTTACTTTTTGTAATGCATATACATACATATTGTATAGACACCCTAATAGAATACGAGACTTTTATCTGCAGGTAATAGCAGCTGAGTGAACAGAAAATGTTGAAAATCTGTATAATTATATGTCAATTAGTTAGTTACAAACTATAGAATTTTATTATAACATCTTATTAATTTAATCGAAGCTATCGACTTAAATTAACATGATTTTAAAATAAAATATATTGTATCAAAATATAAAGGATGTTATCATATCCTTTGCATACCACATCCGACTGATAATGATTAGATATATATATATATATCGTTAATTACGCGCATTGTGCGTCAGTTTCTCACGAGCATTATACGGTCGTGGACCGATCAAATCATGTCGTTAACGCAAAAAAGAAAAATCACAATGCAAAAATACGATTTGAATCATATCGCGCTCATATTAGCGATCGAGAATGAAGAGTTTGACAAAGCAAGTGAAATTTTAGCACGCGATAGCGAAAATAGATATGTGCGTCCAGTCGGTTCCCTTCAAGTGACAGCCCTGCAGATGGCTGCGTGGCAAGGAAATATAGATCTGTTGAATGAACTCTATAAGAAAGGCGCTGACATAAACAACAAGGATAAATATGGTAGAAGCGCCCTTTATTACGCGGCACACAACGGTAATATTGACGTGACAAAGTGGCTTCTTCAACACGGAGGACAGATCAATATCAAAGTCGGTATCTACTCGTGTACCATCCCAGATTTTTCGCTGCCAAAATGCTGCGTCTTAGGAAAAAAAGTACGTATCGCGAAGATAATTAACATTACTAAAGTAAAAAAAAAACAGAAATTACCTCCTTTTTTCGTGTTTTAGTTGCCGTTACCCATGTGCTGGGGAAGAACGCCGTTGCATCAGGCGGTAAAAAATAATCACGCAGACGTCGTGCGCGTTTTGGTGGAAGGCGGTGCGGATGTAAACGTTGAAGACAAGCGCCTGATTACTCCGTTGCTCTTAGCAGGAAGCGCGGTGAATTGCCATGATCTCAATGAGATGACTAAGTTCGTCAAGATCATTAGGATTTTAGTTGCCGCGAAGGTGTTCGTTAACATTATTCATCCGGACACGGGTATTAGTCAATTAATCGAGCATTACGCATGCAATGTCGATAGAACCGCGCATTGCTGTGGTTTTTTTTATCTGACCACAAATTCGTCATTACTGAAAGAGATTTTAAAAAATGTCATCTATGTATGTGTCATTTGTAAAACAATATAAATATAATTACGTTTAATTCTGCTAGGTACCACTGCTTTACATCATGCGGCGATGTTAGGTAGTGCAGATGCGATGAAGATATTACTGTCAAATGGTGCAAAGCCGATGTATAAATGCATGAGTTCCGGAAGCACGCCTCTTCATATCGTCGCGAGTACAGGGAACATCGAGACACTAAAGGTTCTACTTGAAGTAATGCAACGTCATAATATTGACACACGCGATCAGGTTAGTTACGTTGAACACTGCAGTTCGAGGATAACAAGTGAAATTGTACAAGACAAAATTATATGTATATATATATTACTTATTTGCTTAGATCAATCGTACGGCTCTTCATAGAGCGTCTTATCAAGGTCATCGTGAATGCGTACGAGTTTTGATCAGTCATGGAGCTAATTTAGCCGCGGTTACGAAAACCGGTGTCACCGTCATTGATGCTATATTCGCTCATATTTCACAACCATTGGCTTTTTTAACAGATATCTTGGATTCTTGCGTACGAACGACCAATAATTCTCCTTCAGAAAAATACGAGAATGTAAGGATCGCTTATGTCTTTCGAGAGAGATTCTTAGTGCAGATACAGATATTCCATTTCTTATTTTATTTTGTTGCTTTTACTAAACTCTAATGAATGGAATGTCTCTGTTAAAGATCACTGTCGACTTCAGTATATTGGCACCAAAGAACCAAATGCAAATGGCAGTAGTCACGGCCATTGTAGCCGCAACTTCAGATATAAGGCAACTGGCAATATTACAGCATCCACTTGTGGAGACATTTCTCAAACTAAAGTGGACGAGATTAAGGATACTTTTCTTTTTTTTTATACTTATATACTTGTTTTTCGTTATTTCCCTCTCGGTCTACGCAATAATGTTTGCACATGGCGATGATCACATGGTGACTCGAAGAATCCTAACGATCTGTTCTTGCTTTCTTTTGTTTCACAATACGATTCAAGTTATATTAGAACCCAAGTAAATACGCCTTCAAATAAAATTTGAATTTTCCAGTTAATTTATACTTTGATATATATTGCTAAACATTCCAGGCATTATTTGAGACAACTCGAGACGTGGTTATCATTTATATGCGCCATGCTATCCTTGGTAACATCGATAGCGGGCGAGTTTGTAAAGTGCTCAAAGAAAGAAAGTGAGCCTTGCGCATACTGGGTGCTACATTCCATCAGTATCGCAATCTTATTGAGTTGGATGCAAATGATGTTGTTAATTAGTCGAATTCCAATGTGGGGATATTACGCGCTCATGTTTTCCATGGTGTTGAAAAACATTTTAAAGGTTAGCCGAAACAATTGATGAATCTTTTTTTTTTTAGAATATTCTCTATTTTACTACGATTTATTATACGTTCTACAAAAATTTAATTCAACAAAATACAAAAATACAATTAACATTTCAAAATGTCAAATCCATTTTTATTTATTTATTTATTTTTAAGTCAATGCACTATTCATACAGGGTATCTTATAATAGGTGTAACACACACCGTTTATGGCGTTAAATTGCAGAATAGAAAAGTCCTGTCATTTCGCGATTTTCACAATGATAAACTAATGAGAAGTTAGAACTAATAAAGATCTGCGAATGAGCATATATCTATGTGATTCAGCAGCAAAAGGCAGCCCATCATTATGTATTATTAACTGTTGTTAGAAACGTATTCTTTCTAATGTTTCGCTATATACATGGCAACCGTAATCAGTACGTAATGTTGGGCTATTTTTATTTCGTCGCAAAAATCGCCCGAATGTACGCTGATTCGCAGATCTTTATAAATTAATTTCTCATTAATTATTACGAAAATCGCAACATGGTAAAAACTTTTCTTTTCTTTTTACTCGGTCTATCTATTCATGAGCGGTGTTATACCTGTTATCAGACACTCAGTATGTATAAGAAGAAACTTGATAAACGATTAGAGTAGCTATAACTCAAATCACGTGATTTATTTTATGCATACTCTTTGATCTCAAAATTTTATCGCTCAGACTAATGAGTCTCGCACTTCTTATGATGAATTCTTTTATTACAATGATGTGGCATAGATAATTATCAAAACAAAAAACAAATTCAAACTTAAAAAATCGTGTCAATAATATCACATTAAAATTTGTTTTACGCACTATTCTTGCTATTATAAAGATATACCAAAGCTTTTTATTCCCTTTTAGGTTCTTCTGGCGTTTGGTTATTTGATTGTCGGATTTGCGTTGAGTTTTGCTGTTTTATTTTACCGAATGAATGATCAATTTTACGATTTCTGGAGCGCCATCGTAAAGACTGTGGTAATGATGATGGGCGAATACGAGTATAAGGATCTATTCAAAGAAAACAGTGATTTTCTATCGGTCACAAGCAAAATCGTGTTCATCATTTTCATCCTCGCCAGTATCGTTCTGATCAATCTCATGATCGGTCTAGCAGTCAACGACATTCAAGGACTCGAAAAAGAGGTACGATATATGAATATTAAGAAATAATCCTGAAAACTCTCACGCCATTCAATACGGATGTCTTCTAATTGCTAAAAGTTACATATAAGCAATATATACAACAGCTCGATATTCAGATTAATCAGCATCGAAATTAATATTGTCACATTAATTATAGGGCCATATACGTCAATTATTGAAACAAGCGGAATTTGTCGCACATTTAGAGAGGGTGACATCACACCGAATCTTTAGCAGTAATTGGCTACATCCTCGCTTAAGAACGCTCTTGCACTCGAGACGCGATATTCTCACAAAAATTACGCTGGTCTCTCGTGAAAATTATTTTCATCATACAAGTCATTTTACGGAAGCGCCTCCTAAGATTCCCGCCGATCTAATGGAAGCTTTATTTCTATTAGCCACCAAGACATCTTTCAATAAGTATGGATTATACAATTTGTGTAAAGAACATTTTTCCGTTCTTACAGTACCGGAAATTGAAATTAAATAATGTATAACGCCATATTATTTTTTAGTTTGGCGGACAAAAATATAGAATTTGGCGATGCGAAGCTAACTTCCATACTATCCAATTTAGAAGAACAAATTCGGGAATTGAAAACACATTGTTACCGCAATATGACGAATCGAAGATTGTCGAAACGACGCGGATTTAAAAGCAAGCCTGTCCAAAAAAGGTTTATAAATACTTAATACATTGCGCATTGCAATTGTTTCTTAGTGTGCTGGATATGGTATTAGTTTTATAGCAACGTTTATTGTAATCATTAATTAAAGTACCATAAAAAATTTTAGTAATGTATAATATTTATAAATATAAAACAACATGTTTTTTATAAAATAAAAATTGGAAAGTGAAATACACACGTGCAAAACGCTTGCGCATAATGGTAAGTCAGTGATCCGTCTTATCTTCTCAGTATAAAGACGACCTAATAGATATATCATACAGATGTCACCACGGAACTAGTTCAAATTGTTTTTAAATTTTAATTTTTTGCAACTACCCGCGCGGAACCAATAATCACGATTCATATCGACCAAATTTCCTCGACACAACTAAATTTTGATTACTTATTCATATTGTTAATTTTACATACGTGTCTCCCCTTTTATTTAGTTGAGCTAGTCAATTTCATTTATAACAGAATCAAAGAAACCCTGAGCTTTATATTTAATTTCATTAAAACATAATTTAGGACGGCCAGGCAAGATTTATGTGTAATCACCGATAAGGCTGAATTACGCAATAATTAACGATATTTACGGTAGTATGTTAAACGTTAGATCGTCGTTTCGTCGCATTCGAAGTATTCGAATGCGACACGCGCTGCTGTACCTCTGGATATATGCCGGTATTAAAGATTTTTTATTTTTCAACCATGATATGTATTTAACTGGCGGGTTTTGCGTGTTCGTGTCTCCATATATCCGGCTACTAAATAGCCGCGCGTATTACTCGCGATGTAGCGGCAGCAGCCGAGAATTACGCAGCCGAAAAATATTGCGGAGCATAAATTATAAGCCGGATAAGTATATTTGCAAAATGTACGCTCTTTCCCAACGGTATATCGTGGCGGCAGCGAGATCCCACCATAAAACGTGCAATTTTGCTGTCTTACTCATTCCTAGTATTCCTATTTAATTCTTTATTATGTGGAACCCGAATAATAATTTTATGAAATTCCTACTGATAATACGGAAGATAAAAATCTATATAACATAAAAGGATACAATATTACGGAACTTTATTTGAATTCTATTTCGCGAATAATGTCACGCCTGATTATGTCATGTACTGCAGTAAATTGCAATAGGACCAACATATTGAAACGCTTAAATAGCCGCGTACTCATTTCGAAGCGTATATGTTAATCATGTAATTCCGTACTACCTACGTATGATAGATCCATTGCATTCGTAAAGTTTGCGAGACTAATTAAAAATTTATTAAAATTATGAAAGAGCTGCACTCGTAAAGTGATGCGGCTAAAATTTAGTTTGGGCGACGCGCTTTCTAAAAAGGAACAACGGCAGCAAAAAGCGAGAGTCGAAAAACTCACTGAAAGAGACTCGCGAGAGGAGGCGGCTCTCATCGGCGATGCGAATTTAGATGCTTTCATGACGTATTAAATTCGCTTGTATGTCGGGGTTCTGTATATATTTCAACGGCGTTTCAGCGGCACGCATCACGATTCGGCGGTATCGTCGGTATAATTTCGAAAGAGCGTCGAAAATACAGCGGCGCTGTTTTCTCGATTTTGCAGCGCCGTCATAGGAAACATGACTATTTCGGATTTTTCCTTTCGGTTCGTACATAATTTTCAGAAATCCGAAACGTGAACGCGCGCGTACACGATATGATCTCTCGCCATTATTACGGTGCAAAACCAAAATACAAAATTACAGAGGAAGATTTATATGTTTATCGCGCGCACAAATCGTGATTGAAAGCGGAAAACACAGAATAACTACTTCGGTAAAATCATATTATAAAAGAAAACCTCATTGTGTGCGTAATATTTTTTGCAAAGTCAGTTCCTTATATTTATTGATAAATGACTCACAATATTCAATTTTTATAGCAACATAAAATGTTTACTGCGCGAGTTTATATTGCGAGTTTACTCAGTAACGTTAGGTAACTTTATACGACAATATACTAATTAACCGCTAAAATTGGCTACAATGAGCGATATAGCGGATATATAAATTATCATAAATTACTACGTTCTTCCGTGATAGTGGCTCAAGAAATCACGCGTGTGCACCTGCTCTTATGGTTTCACACAGAAGCGCACGTTCACGCGTGTGTTCACGTTGATTGAATAATAAATTCGTGACAATCCTGTCATTTTTATTTTTTGATCAATGAATATATTACTCGACAAATTTTTCGATTCGATAAGAAACTGGAAAATAAGAAAAAGAGAGAATTTTCGACTAAAACAGTAAAAAAAAAACAAAAAAAAACTTGCAACGATTCACCTAGCAATAACTTTCAGCGCGATATTTACAAACTTGATCGGTATGATGACAAACGTGCGCGCGCCCGCGCGTGGCTATTCATCTTTAAAGCTTGAAAATAAACAGAATAAATAAGAAAAAATCGTTTGTATTTTCCTACCTTCGTAGATCAGGTGGTAGACAACGTGGGTAATTCGTGAAGAGAGGACAGACGCATCGACGACCGTGGAATATCGTTGGCGATGAAAAGCGCGATTCTTTCATCAAACAAGAGCTACGAAGAGGACAACCAGAACGACGACACAACACGTTGATGGTAGTGTGGTAGTGGTAGGCAGCGACCAGCACGGGCAGCAGGCAGCAGCGACGGAGGAGGCGACGCGGCAGGAGGAAGAGGAAGAGGCGGCGGAGGTGGCGGCAGTGGCGGCGGCAGCGGAGACGGCGCGGGCGCGGGCGCGGGCGCAAGGCTGACAGCACGGCGCCGGAGCACGCTCGGGTGAGATCGTACTCTCTCGGGTGGAATCGGTTCGCCGCCTTGCCTGCCATGACTGGCTGAGCGCGGCATCGCGGGGGAGCGAGGTGGCGCGTCGGCGAGGGAAACCGCCGCGGTGAATCCGGCGTCGTGATTGGTCGACGCGTGGGAGAGCCGCCCGCCCGACTCCCGAGCTCACCGTTGCCGGCAGTCGGCACCGAGCATCCAAGTAGACCGTGTCGAGAGATTCGGAGTCGGGTCGAGATACAGATATACGCGGGAACGACACGCAAATCTCGAACATTGCTTTTTACACACACGACGGGCACGATGACCGCTCGGCGCGTGCACCGTCCGCAACAACAACAACAACAACAACAACAGCAACTACGACAGTGGCGTAGTAGTAGTCGTGGTGCCGCATTTGTCGCGCGTCGTGTCCATCGTACGGGGGGCCCGTTCACGGAATCGCAGTATCGTGCGCTCGCAGAAACATCGTGGCCACCGTCTTTGTGCAAGTATGCTACGTCGTGCAGCAAATCGGGCTCGCGGTGCGCGCACTGAGAGGTCCACCCGCAGCAGCTAACGTTAAAAAGAGAGAGAGAGGAAACTAGGAGCGAGTGGAGGAACAACGCGCGCCTCGCTCCGCTGTAAACTCTGCGCATTAATACGTGACGGGCCCCTGCCTTCTGTACATCACCTACCTCTATTCCGCTGCGCCGCATCTTGCGGCTCCTCTCTCATCGCTTCTCTCTTTCTCTCTTAACATCCTACGCCGCTTCACGCCCTCCTACCTCCTACTCCTACGGTAGCGGCGACTCGACCTTCCCACGCGTATCTCTCTCTCCGACAACGACGACGCCGCCGACCGGAAATTAAACTCGCGCGCGAAAAGCGCGGGGATAAAGTCGTGACTCCGAGACTCTCGAGAGGCGCGCCCGGCCGTCTCGTCTCGTACCGTCGCGTCGTGCGTCGCGTCGCGTCGCGTCGCGTCGCGCGGAGTCTTCTAACTTTTGGAGTACGCCACGGTTGTCATTTTGACTGGCGTCCCCAGCCGAGTACATTCGAGTGTCGCGACGAAAGCAAGAGTCTGGCTCTGGCTCTCGGGTCAAGTGTTGCGGCCTAATCTCGTCGTTCAACTGTTAGCACGCGAGACGAGACCGGAGAACGCGCGGCGGTCAGTCGGTGCACGGTGGCCAGTGGCGACAGTGACGCGGTGAACGATTCTGTGCTACAAAGTTGTCTCCGGTCACGTTTGTTCGCAGACCGTTGATCCGACGTTCGAATTCTGACGCGTGCGTTTAGTGAGACGCGAATCGAATGTGAACAGTGCTCCGCGATCGCGATCTTCGTTTCGGTTCTTTTCACTACAGTGCTAACGATCGCGCTGTCGGCCATCGCTCGAAATTACCGCCGACGGCGACGGACAACGTTCGACTTGGAAGCTTTCAACTTCTCGCCGTGAATGCAACTGCCTGCCGACGGAGACGAGTCGATTGGCAAGTAAGGAATACGAGAGAAGACATCAGGGAAGACGGTGGCCGTCGCTCGCGTGCCCACAATAATGCCGCACGTGAGCAGCAGCGGCGGCGGCGACGATCTCGGCAGCGAAGACGAGGTCAAGGTCTTCAAGGATGAGGGCGAGGAGGAGAAGAGGTCCTCGGAGAACCTTACCGAGGACAAGAGCGATCTCATTGATCTCACGGAATCCGAGGTGCGACACCACTCATTTCTTCGTTATACCATCAACTTACTTTTCCTTCTTCTCCATTGCTCGTTGTTTCGTGTCTCTCGCGATATGTATTTTTCATATATATTTTCCCAAATAACTCTGTAGTCGCGGGATACCAAACATTAAGTGCGTGCATGTGTGTTGCAGGAAAAGGGCACGCTCGCCGGTGGGACCTATGCGACGACGGGAAAACCGTCTGCGAGATCCGACCTCAGTCCCGTTTTCGGTAAGTCTCCAATTTTTTACGAGTCGCTCGAAACTTTCTGAGCTTACTCATTTAGCTTGCATTTTAACGATTAAAATGTTCTTTTCGCCGTTCTTACTTTCCGTTTGGTATTGTGTATTTGATGCACAGTTATTATACGTCCGCGCGAAAACATAAAAAAGTGATGATAGTTTGCTGAAGGCTAACGCTCGATATTTCGCAAACAACGCGGGAAATCATATCGACGCCAATTTCGTCGCGTGAGTTTAATTATTCGTTAGCCTCCCCTGTAATCCTACCAAGTCAACGGGATCGATACATCATTCCGTTGCGTCGTGATAAACAGCTGGTTGGAGATTTATTTAAACGGAAGTAATATATGTAAGAGCACTCGTGTATAAAGTGTAATGTAATTTTAATTTTACATGGTGATATTACTACACATTGTCAAGTTTTTCTTAAAAATTACCATTTTCTCTTTAAATATCTGTATAATCGACGCCATTGTGTAGAAATGCTCCAAATCCAATACCATGTATCGATGATATCACGTCAGAAATAACGCAATGTACCGTATCGTATCGTTAGAAGTAATTCCCTGTAAGTAGACTTTGCGACGTGAGAATATCATAGTTCCCGGCAATTGATCGCGGAGTACGAAGGAATTAAATAATGAACTATCAACGGCGTGGCGCGGCGCGGCGCGACGTTTCCTAATGGTGTCCGCGTCTGGGTTTAGTTCGATATCGCGTCATAACGCCGCACCAGGTATCTTGTGTGTTGCCTCGCGCGCTTAGATTAACGTCATTTGAAATCGATCGCGGCACGATAAGTGCCTACTCTCGTAGCCGCTTTCACGGTCCGATGATAATCGCGTCTGTGTGTGCGCGCGCTCTGTGTCGGCTAGGGAAAATATGTGACTCGGATTCCCGGCGTATGGTTGTCCACTGGCCGCGGTGCTCCTATTAATTTCCTCGCCATTACGCTGCATTACGTTGCACGTCGTCACCGTTCGAAAGGTTCTTCTCCGTCGTCGCCGTCGTCGTCGTCGTCGTCGTCGTCGTCGTCGTCGTCGGCGGCGGCAACGGCGGCGGCGGCCTTATTGCCCACACTCTCCCGTCGCAATAATCGCAAACGCCGGAGGCGTCGACAACGACACTTAAACAATTCTACGCGTGAGAGAAAGTGAGAGAGAGAAAGAGATATATGCGACGTTGCTCTTATTGGCACAACGTCAATAAAAGTTACTTTATAAGTCGTCTCGAATCGCGTTCTCTTTCCTGCTTTCAAAGGTCATCGCCAAAACACTGATTGCTGCGCGAGCAATGATTACAGAGAGACGTATCAAAGAAGTTTGGAATCGATTCGTGGAATGCATCAAGTTTATCAGTATGTACATTAAATGAGTCAAAAATTTCTAATCACTTTAATTTTATCTTGGTTTTATCATTAGCGATTATCTCCCTGTCTTGATATTAAATATTCATACGCATCTTGGAATGCATATGTTAGATTGAAGATTTACGTTCTTATTCTAGAACTGACTCGAAATTCTTTAGAAAACAATATATTTCGAGGAATAGAAAAGTAATATTAATCGCTGAGATTGATGCAACCCTTGTATAAAGACCTTGTATAAATGGCGGCCGTGAAACGTCGGGCCGCGATAACATTACTATAACGTCTCGCAGAAAAATTCAACTAATGTAAACAATGCAGTAAACTTGAACGCGCAACGTGTGTTACTCCTGATATTCTCTTTCGAAAGAAGAAACATCAAGGCCATGTATCGTTATAGTATACGTTTTTCGCAATTTTTTAAACCTCTCTCTCTCTCTCTCTCTCTCTCTCTTCTCAATATTATCTATAAATTTCTAGAACTACAGCGTAAAATCTGAGGTTATGTTTTTAACATCACACAATAACATTAAAATTACAAATGCGAGAAGTTAAAAGGTTAAAATTAGTGTAATTCCGTAATTCAAAAGATTTCCGATTATAATTATTAATAGTAGTTGATAACACACAGAAAGAACGATTTTGCTAAAAATTTTGCAGGATACAGATCTGAAAATAATTCTTTTCGGACCATCAAAATAATTTTGTTGGAAAGTCTAAACTGATTGCTAGAATATCAAAATGTTTTACAGTAATATTTATCATTTTTGAATTTCCAACAAAAGTATTGCCTTATTCAAATTTTTTTGACCTTCCAGCAAAATTGTTCTTTTCGTGTATAATAAGATTTAGATCAATTTTTCAAGGAACTTAGGAACTTGGGTTTTTTTCTCAAATTCCTTTCAGTTCCTTCAACTTCAAGCAGGGAAACAAACTTTTCAATTTTTGTCCAAAAAAACGCCCTAACGTTTTTAATATCTTCCCATTACTTAAAAGTTCAGAGGTTGAGTCTACTCCAATTTGTCAATTGTAAAAAGGAAGTTAAACAGAGTTTACGAGTGACAGATTCATTCGGAACAAATCGCCTCGACGTGTTGGTAATGTATACAATGAAGTGCGTGCCTGCCGTTCTCGTGACCAGTTAGTTCTTCCTCTTCCCTACCAGACTTTGTCACTGACAAATCGATGTCGCGCTACCGCGCACGCTGTCATGCTGTTGCCAAAACATTTTAATGAGTTAACGTGGCCGTACATTTCCTGCCGCATCCTTTGTTCGAGATGTTGCAGGCACGATTACGGTATTATCTGGAGAGCGTGATTATCAAATATATCGAAGTCTCGATTCTTAAAAATACCTTACGTTTTATGATTTATGGCAATACACACGTACATACGAAATTTCTATAAATAATCCTTTATAAATGCGGATTTGTTTGATTTTCATTTATCCCCCCTTGTTATTTGTTACATTATATCTCGAAACATATGTATAAATGAGTTTGTGATCGTCAATTATATATGTCGTCCTATAAAAACTTATAGTTTTTTCCATTGATCAGATTCTGTTGTCGCGCCATAGATCACTTTCGTTTCATGTATGTACATACGAGAATACGTGCGAATATTAAGGAGGCAGAGGAAAGGATTCATTGCACTCACCGTCAGAAAACGTGTAAAACGTTACGTCGGGATCCGTTGTAATCGCTTAAGTGGTTAATTATGGCTCTTCAAGGAAGGCCGCGCGCGAGGCTCAAGCGGAATTAATCTTGGCATCGGCCGACTTCACTAGAGCCGCTTCACATTTCCTTTTTTTTTTGTCGCTTGTCCGTATGAAAACTAGTTATTCAGATATGCCGAGAAAGTCGAGATTGTACGGAACACGTCACACATTCTGACGTCATTTTTAACCAAACACGATTCACTCCTCGAGTTGACATATAGTACCTACATACACGTGAATCAATGGTAAAGCTTAATATATGATGCTTATATCAGAATTTGTTTTCTTTCACCCCTATAGTTTCTACGCTTATAATTAAAAACGAAATACAAAATAAAGATACGAATTTACACATAGAAGAATCCGCATTTTTTACATTGAAATTTTTGTTGCGCGCGACGCGATATATTTTTATGATAATCTAATACACTATTGCCTGCTACACCTATCAATTACCGTAAAAAAAATATTACACGCGCGCACACACAGAATATGTGTTCACGCGAGTGTCTAATTAATATTATTATCATTAACATATCGTAATACGCAATACTCGAGTATTTCATTAGTATTCATGTCATCAGTTTAGCGTTTCTGTATGCGACCACATTCTGTTAATCTATCTATATATATAAATATCTATATATATAAAAAGAAAAATCTAGATCCGTGGGGAGGGAAAATATGACTTTACCAATCTCGTTACATTTTCTCGAAGTGCTATTCGATTAAAATCGCTCGATTTATTTCACGACATGTATAACTAATTGCCACAAATTCTTATTATTTAAAGCAAAATAGTTATCAAAATTGTTTTGTCATCTAACTACAAAGTGTCGAACGGAAATCAACGATTCAATTGAAATAAAAATCTGTGCAAAATATGTACAAAATAAAATTTCGTATATATCGTGGGCGAAAACGATAGTGATCGGACGACTAGCCACCAAAGCTTTTACTGCAAGTTTGACTTTGCTGCAAGTGAGCGTAACCGTTGCGACATACATTTGAACGTACGACGTGATTTAGGCGACAGTTCGGACGATTGCAAAATATTTTGTGCAAAATTTTCTTTATTTTTCATATTTATTGCAAAGTTGGCGCGTTAATATCACAAAAATATGATTTTGGTGAGAGCAAAAATCTCTATCTATTTTAGTTGTAAATTTTTATAAAAGTTATTCCAACATACAGTTTACCTTTTTACAAAGTGTTTATAGTAATTATTATTTTCCTCTCTTGGCCATTTTTGAGCAATCAAATTTAGCTATCTCCTATATACATATAAAAATATGAAATAAACTCACAACATGCTATTCGCCCACTGTTGTTGGTGTAACGCATAATGGTACGTCTACGTTTGTACGCGATTTCTTCCGGTGGTACGTGGGCACTCGCAAAAGCACGCCTTTCGATACACATACTTTGTCGCTGCTCGGAAACCACCTCCGCGCGTTCAGATTGCACCTCAGACTTTGCGGATATACGATGCGCAGTGCATCATAGTGTGCTCTGAAGATTGAGAGAAAAAAAAAGAAGTGAGACGGTAGTGAAAGGTAGAAAGAAGGAGTTAGAAACGATGTGTCTCGTTGTGCGAAGTAATTGACGAGTTCGCGTGTAGGCGGTCAGGCGCCTAGATCGCCTCGAGCACACCATACGCTTATCCCCAGAAACGAAAAACGGAACGAAACGAATAGCCCCGACGGGCGAGCGCGAAATCGTAAGAGAGAGAGAGAAGAGGAGGAAGAGAGAGCTCTTCTTCGTAAAGAAGAGGCGAAGAAACGAGACGTTGCGAGAGCGAGAGAATAAAAGGCCAGAGAGAATCACAACGCGAGGAGAGGAGAGACCCCGCTGCTGCATCACCCTGAACTTGCCCGAATACCTTCCCTCCGAACCGTACGATGTGTATCCGCTCACCAATGCACATGGCACCCAAGCGAGTTCTCTTTCTTCTCTCTCTTTCTCGCTCATACTTTTCTACTCTCTTCTTCACGCCTTCCTTGTATCGTTCGTTCGATTTCTCTCTCTCTCTCTCTCTCTCTCTCTCTCTCTCTTTCTCTCTCTCTCTCCATGGCATCCCGCCACGGTTCTCTCGCTCTCGTTCCTTTGGTATCCTTCCTTTTCTCTTCTCTTACTTCGTCTCTTCTCGGAGCTAACCCACCCATTTCTTACGCTCTGCAGCATATACCGGGTATATCGAAATATACTCGCGAGTTTCCTCAAAGTTTCAACGATCGTGATAATAAGATAGTAGAAGTTTCAACAAAAGAAAAACTGAAGAAAAATAGTTATACCTGTACAATTTGATATGTATTGTAAATTGTGAAATTTTATAATTTCTTTAACACGATAATCAATAGAGAAAAGTTACGCGAAATATATACATAATGAGATACGTAATACGTAAAATGAAAATTTCTGTGTGTAACATTTTTCATTCTCTTTGTACAAATTTCAAAAAATGTATTATTTAAGTGATGTGTGACTTTGAGAAAAATTATTCCGAGGTTATTATAATGCATATAATGTTTACTTTGTATATATACTACTCACAATCGCGTTATTTTTCGACAATACAGTCTGAAAAATCTGTGACGTGCTGTGTAATTTCTCTCTTTCTCTCTCTCTCTCTCTCTCTCTCTACAAATTACTAATACATTTTGCTTGAATTCATCGTAAAATCTGGATGAATAAAGCGTAGATGCAAATCGTTGATACACCCGATATATAAGCACAGACACACACTGGCTACAGTCAGCATTATACATCTACCCTGACTCGCCTTTACCTACCTACCTGTTCGCTAACGAGCCTACCTGCCGGACTTCTTGCATTCGGAGAGCTTGCCCGAGAGAGAAAAGAGAGAGAGAGAAAGAAGAAAAGCAAGGTTCCGTCGATTCGCCGCCCATGGTGCTTATCCTCATGGGTTCGGCAACTACACCCCGCGGTGGTGCTTGCGTCTTCTTTTATAAATGATTAAACAAATTCCTCTTGCAAAATGCCTTTCCCAGAAACAGATACGTACATGCATCACGAGTAGAAGCGACATTTAGAAAATACGTTTGTCCTTAAATCACCACAGATTTCCTGGATGTGGGTGGAGGAACTTAAAAAAAAAGATTTTAGTTACATGCTGCTAGAGAAACGTGAATACGGTTTAAATATTTTTGAAATTCTCTCTATTTTTAAAATAATACAAACTGGAAGTGTCTTGAGCGTTTTGATTTTTTTAAATACAATAGAAATTAATAAAAGTGATTTGCTGCATATGTATTTTTGATATATTTTTTATTTGCAATGCAAAATTGTATATAGGAATTGCAATTGATGCGATATTAATGAGCAGTGTATCAGATCTTACGGTTCTCTTGTGGCTTTTCATCTCACATTTCATCTTATCGCTCGACAAATCATCGATTTCTGTTTCCGATTTCGACGTTTGTGAAATCGATAAACGTGACACCAAACGATTAATGGCGTGAATTTTTGACAGATGGTTGTACAGAGATACCGATTCCCGACCTACGACATGTAGATTGCCGTGCGTGTGGTAGTTTAATTCACGCTGTCACGCAATGTTACGCGTGAAGTTTTTTTATCGAACAAACTTGCGATAGTGAGATTCTTTTCGCGCATTGTGTTTGATGGAAATTAATAAGCGGTTGTTCCGCGGGTGAAAGCGGGTCAAGGAGGCCGTAAAATATTGTCGCTGAAGATACAATATATTTAACAACCTCTCAAAAATTGATGTGCACCAGATGGTTAAATTTGCCAAAAATCGAGTGGGAAATTGATCGTTGTTTATCCAATAATTTTTTTTTAAATAAAAATTAGAAAAAAAATAGATTGAAATTCTCTAACTGCATGTGGTGATATAAGTAATAAACAGTGAATGTGCCAACGAGAGTGTTACTTTCGATATCCATTTAAAGCGTGATGTTTGCATTGCGTGAACACAAACACGCAAATACCTTGTTCGCGCGCGCGAGAGGAGTAAACCGCCGTTTAATAAAATAGCGTGATCCTGGTGACGCATGCTATCGTATATAAACGCGCTGAAATGTTCGCCTACAGAGTACTTTGACGAGATTAATGCAGGTAAATGCAAACGACTCATTTATCGCGCTTCGCTCCGGGCGAGATTAATAATCTTGCGGATTCAGTTAACACACTGTAAAGTTTGATCTTGCGAATATAATTAACAACGTGTGCAGAATTAGATATGCATTATATATTAACTTTTTTATTTATCTAAAATTGCTATGGATTTATAAATATTTATTGAATAATACATATTTTTCGAATTTTATGTAGAAATATATATAAGCAATTTTTTTCCGATAATATTCCATTCTCGGAATAGAAATTCTTTTTAAAATGTAAAAGTCCAAGCGCGAGGTTTCCTTTCTGTGCTAATGAGGATTAACATAAGCTTGCATATTCTCGCTCTTGAATTTTGCGCTTCCGCCCCTTAAAATGCATTTTTGACACAACGCTCTAACGAAGATCACGCGGGATCCCGAAAAACCCGGCTGGCAAAAGAATGAAAAAGCGGACGCATGTTAATAAGCTGTGCTCGTCCAAAATACCGGTTTTCCTTTCGAGACTCGCACGGTTACGATTCAGGTTTGTCCGCTCATTTCCGAGCTCAGTCGATCCGATTTTCGTCAAACAAAGTCGTTGGACCGTAACTCTCGAATCAATTAACGCCAAGAGACAGTCGTCGCCGTCGCCGTCACTATCGCCGTCGTCATTATCGTCATTGTTGTAATCATCATTGTCATCATTGTTGAATTGTTATCAAGTAGCTCATGTCTCAGAAAACAGAATGGAGGAGAATTAAACGAAAATTGAAAAAAGAGAAACGAAGAAATACACGTATTTGATTAATCTATATCTCTAATTATTTCTATGAATGAAGTGAAAGCTACGAGTTAATATTAAAGTTTTGCAAACTTTGTTTCTTGATAGATAATTAGAAATTAGTCTCAAGTGATATTTTTCAATTTTCAAGTGACATATATTATAGAAATGAAGAAAATAATAACCGCGAGATAAATTCTTAGAATGCGTGAAGAATCAGGAAAAATGAGATTAGGTAAAAAGGAAAAAGAACGAAGAAAAATTAATGTAATAGGAGAAAAAAGAGAAAAGAATGAGATGATATAAATTTAAACGAACGGGAGAAAAGATTAGGAAATGAAAAGAAAGAAATAAGATTGTTTATTTGTGTTTATATGAGGACAACAATATGAATAAAAAAAGATAAGAAACGAAGAATAGCAAAAGAAAAGTGAGAGAGGAAGAAATGGTGAAGGAGAAGAAAGTAGCGAAGAAAACGAATTTGAGAGAGAGAGAGTGAGAGAGGATGGGGGGGGGGGGTATAGAGAAGGGAAGATAGTAAACGAGGAGGCGCAGGTTGTCTGTGTGAGCCGAAGGTTAGCAATCTGCGTAGTGTTTTACGACAACTATAAATATGGCCGTAAAGCTCTTTGTTTAGAGCAGCTAGTCCGGCTTTCGAAACTCTGCCCTTACTCGCCACCGTCGCCGCTCGCGGAGGCTATTTAGATTCTCTAGAGAGTAAACGACTTACACATCGCTTCGTTTCGCACTCCATTGGTCATTTGATTTTTTGGGCCCTGAGTTCTCGATTATACACATATAAGATAACCGATAAAAAAAATTTATAACTCGGCGTAGTTGTTTGTGACCTTAAAGGAAGCTGAAACAACCGATCGCGCATCGACAGCATCCGAAAAGATCGGCTTTGACAATAGATATTTTGCACGTGAAAATTTCTGTCGAAACATCTAATTAAAAACGAACACTTCTGACAACGGTGGCATCTGCTAACCATATGCTAAAACGACCGGGACCAGGATAGCAGGCTGTCACGCTAATGTCAGGTTAAGCGGTGAGAATGATTTACAAGCGGCGAGTTCGAAGAGATGCATGTACAGTATTTCCGAGATAGAGAGAAAAAGTGGAAGAGAGTATTTCTTACTGTTTAGGATTCTCCTCTCTGTGCACGCTTTGGTCTTGCTCATTTAATTATAATTAGGTACCTTTGGTTGACCAACGCATTGGCCGCACATTGGTAAATATTGCACGAGCCGAAGCGCACCGCTCGAACGATCAGTTTCCATTTGGAAGATTTCCACTATTAAGTAATTAACGTCTCGCGTAGCCGCGCAATCGTCATGCTAAAAGGGAGATGTAATGGATTCGAAAGCGTCAAATTTTTCAGAAAACTTATCGTACATGTCGAGTCAGATGCTGTATGCATATAAGTAGACCACAAGGATGACGTAACAGTATTCTATCTTTAAAACATCAATAAATAATGCTTTTAATGTTATTGAAGAAATGTCAAAGATTTATTTATATTTGAATTTTTATTCAAACATTTCTTTTATTATTATTATTTCTATTGTTAGCAATTAAAAATGATTATAAAAAATATATTCTCAACGTCAATTGATTAATGATTCTGTGATGGATTACCCAGACGATTCTACGTGAGAGTAGATATTCATTACGATTATCATTAATTAATCTGTGAAAGGAATTTCACTAATCTAGTTCCAGCTAATCAGTGGAAGTGAGATGATAGGAGTGGAGAAAAAGAGAAGTTGAGGATATAGCATAGCAAGGAGGGCCGATCAATTGGCTTCGTGATATCCGCCGGTGAACTAACTAAGGCTAAATAAGGTAGTCAGTCGGTCTCCGTAAATAATTGTATCTCGTAAAGCGACTCTCTCTCTCTCTCTCTTTCTCTAGGTAACTAAGGATTTATATGGGCGTAGCCGACGGGGCTGACACTTGCTACTTGGATACACGACGGCGTATAACAGCCTTCACTCCCTCTCCATTCTTCATTATCTTCTTTTCTTACTACATGTCTTCTCTTCTTGTTTCCCTAACGTCCTTCCCTCTGCCTTCGTTCCTTTCGTTGGACGAACGTAACCTGCAAGTACCCATAGTGGCGCACACGTGGCAAGAGAGAGGCAATCGCCGAGGGGACCGTGCCTCTCCTCTTCCTCCTCTCTGGTGGTCAATGTTGTATCGGACGCGGACCTTTCAAAGGCTTAACTTTAGTCATGCAAATTAACCGTCGAGAGACCTCGAAGGTAGCCCATTACGCTCGCGACAATTCGCTCTTTTTTAATTGCCTCGTCCCTGTCGTACGGCTACGACCGTGAAAAATTGCAATGTGTGTCAACGACGAACAAGCTCCTCTCGTTTAACTCTTCAAATGAAAAGAATGTAAAATGTTCGTATAGGAATTCGTATAATTGAAAGGATTTCCAGAGTCGACTACTATTTTTGATTTTTCCACATAATTACATACTTTTATACATTACTCGGTTTATACATTCATACTTTTATGCTGGTTTCAGCATTCATACTGATGATTACATTTCATCACAATTTTCATTCTAAGCGTGACGGGAACAGCTTTTATACACTTGTCAAAGAAAGTTCCGAGAGATATTCGAGTGTGGACACGGTCTCCAATGCTTTCCAACGCTTTTAGTCCTTTCAATCTCTTGAGCGCAGGATGTGTGTATGAGAATTACTTTCGATAATCTCGAATCGTAAGGATACCTCGTACGACTTTTCTTTTATCATTGTCGTGCTTTTTTTACCTTTATCTCTTCTTTTCTCTCGTTGCTCATCTCGTCGCATCTCGTGCGCGAGGGGAAAACGGGATTCCGAGAAATTTTTTTCTTCCGCCCGAGATTCCTCGACGGCGATTTAATGGAATTAAAAAGTTTCCGCGATGCACATCGCTGCGCCCTTTACTCCCACGCGGCGTGGGGGACTCGGCGTAAAAATAGCTTACGCGCGAAAAAGAAAAGCCCCGATCGCTGATCAACGATCTGGGAAATTAATTATCGTGCACGAAGAAACCTCGCGGAGATTATTAGTCACGGCTCGGCCGTAGTTATCGCCGTCGTAGCTCTAAAGAGCCTTTTGCGTGCGCTTGCCGCGCGTCGAGTCTCCGCTTATAGATACGCTAATCTTATCTCTCACCAAGATAGTGCACTATGCCCACGATATAATTACCGATTGATGCTGCTTTTTTCTATATAGTTTTGTCTTTTTACGGTAAGAAAAAAGAGGCGTTAGTTGCTTTCAGTTATCGTTTCCTGAATTAATAAGGCTAAACTAGTAAACTAAAATAATATACACATCGTTATTGACAAATCTTTAATTGTAATTTTTTAATTAGAAAAATTAATATATACGCACAATATATCATTGCTTAACTTTCTTTGCAAAGTACCTATACTATATACTTTGAAATCTCACAGGACAATAAATATCACTATCTGCTGCATCATTCTGTGATAGCAGTCAAGAGTTGATAACACTGCAATAACGTGCGGAATAATAATTGGCTCATCGAGCTAGTGTTTCATATGGTGAAAAGACATCCGTGTAAAGCATAGATATCTATTCTAGCGGAAGTTATGCGTTTGAGCGACACGTGCACGCGTAACTGTCCATTTCGTATTTTTTATTTTATTTCCGACTAAGCTTCGCTTTCCTCTATATACCAACAAATATCCGCGATACTTTGATACAGGAATATGAATATCTTGAAAGTTGCGTATTTCTAACCGTAATGCATACTTGATTTACTGGCATATTTTTTCTCAAACATGTTTCTTGGCTTTTTTTGCAATATTCTCGCGAGATTTCGCGCTCATCTCTATAATTCTCGAATACTCGCATGCGTTTCTCAACGAAACGGGCGCCTAATTTGAGAATTTATCTTGTTATCCTTGCGCAAAGATTATTAAGTTTTTTTCAGACATTGCATATTTCTGTGCTCGTCTCGCGTTTGCCAATCATTAGATTTGTACTTCATCACTAATTGCACCGATATTACATGTTTCGGACATATGCATATTATATAGAGAGAAATAAGAATAACGATACACCGATATAAAAGTAAAAAAAAGAAAGAATAAAAGTGAATATCTATGTTTAGAATGCTTTTTAAAATATAGATATAGGTAAGCTTACTTAGCATGTAAGCGTAAAAAGATTATAATTATTTTATTTTGAATTAAAAAGATAATGATAATTATTGTCTATTTTTCCAAACACATTTTTTTTATACCGCTAGTATTAAAAATTACATCGTTAGAATAGATACATTTGATCAGAGACGCCCTGTATGTCGGTACGAGTGGGTGCGCGCGTGTCTCCTTGTCCCCTCCATTGCGAGCGAACTCTGAAGTCTCTGAACCCGGTGGGGCACTTTCTTTCTATCCCGCGGCCCTCAACGGCAAAGCCCGAGGCCAAGAGCGCAGGGCCGTAGGCCCCTGGCCTCGGTAACGCCAGGGCTACGAATAGCCGTATGCAACGTTGCCATATTGTCTCTTCGTTTGAGCGAGAGAATACCCGGTTTATATAAATTTATGAATCGTCAGCCAAAAGACCATTCTTAAGGATCACTCTTTAAAAAGAAAAAAAAATATCGATAAAATTGCGTGATATGCAAATACCGAAGACTAAGAAATTCTCAAAATTTATTCATCGACTGTTATGATATAGAAATAATTGTCTTTGGGAAATAATTGGTTTAGGCTGGTATTTCATAGTTTGATTTTATATTCAAGATATAGTTTTAAATATAATCTCGCCGAGATACTGTATGATCAATTTATTGGTTTGGATAAGTCTTAAAACTGTACACGACCAGATTTAAGAATGTAAAATTTGAATATAAAATCGGACTATGAATATTGTTCTTTAGCATCAAAATTCGCAACTTGTCAAAATTATATCGGGTTCAGTTTCAGATTTGAACTTGAAAAAATATCAAAATAATCTTTAGTTTTTTAAAACTTCCATTACGCTACAAATTAATTATTTTAGCAGTCTCGCAGATAAACATAGCGGATAAGTATTGCAAAATTTATGTCGCAATCTGCAGTGATTACGTCGCGATATTTTATCTTGAATATTCGCACTTGTTAATTAGTAATGTAAATTGCTGCCTTAGATTCTCGATCGGTTACGAACCGTGTTACTATCGAATACCGTGTACTCGTCAAGATGCATAATTTCCCGTTACAAATGGAACTTAGCGCGTCTCACAATCAGCCTTGTTTCAAAGAATAGGAAGCATCAAAGAACTGTCAAAAATCCGAACGAATACTCGATTAATCGGATTAGTCGAGGCTAATCGGATTAGGTCACTTTATAGCGGTCGTTATTGCTTGAATGTACTTTTTCAGATTCAAATATTTTTCTCGTAAATATTTATTACAAAAACAGCAAATATGCAGAAATTAACAATCAATAACTTTATTTAGGAATAATTCGGATCTTTTTAATATTTGTTCTTCTTGCATTTTATCTTGGATAAATTGCGGATTAATCTCGTATTATATTAATCGCGGATTGCGTAAATTATCGAAAGTCACGCGTCAAGTTGACGCCACAGATGCGACGAGAAGTTTCGGAATATCGCTTTCCCGGAAGCAGGAGCAGGTCGTTGGACTGAAATATCACGCGCACGTCCCAGGAATTCCTCACTGGAATTCGTTTATTTCTTTCTGTAAATTATCGCTGGCCTTAACGTTCTAGCGTTGATGCTCGATTAAATGAGAATCGTCTTCCCTCATCTCGTCCTGCACGCATTTGCATTATACAAAAATGTTTGCCGCTCGCGCGAATATACCGTTCACTGTCGATTTTACGCTAAACAGATTTTACGCTAAACTAAATTTTTATATTGTCTATGTCAGTATAAAATGTAGCTACAAAATATTTCATCAATGTTGCCAACGTTTATTCGTATTTGCTTTGAACTGTTTATTTGTTCGGAGAGAAAATATCTGGTAGAGTGGGTAATAAATGTTTTCTCGTTCCCCATGTGGGCGCGCTTTTTCTTGGAAACGAACATAATGGCCCGTAGAAATCGGTCCTCGTCAGCGACCTCCATCACTTCCGAAACCTGTCAAAACTGCATCGTTCACTACCTGCGTGAGCACGGTATCTCGAAGAATGCGCTACATTCAAGAGACGTATTGTTGAAGGGAAGCGATCGACAAGGCGTCGAAGCGCATCGGGTTTGGCCATGCCAGTGGTACACTACCTTAATACGATACAGGGATTCCAGACGGTATTTCGCTTGATCCTGAATAGCCTTTAGATTGCATACAGGTAGTGTACAGGTAGAGAGGGATCTTTGTTAGTTTAATTATCATCAATGTAATATCTCGCATGTAATATTCCGTTGGAGAATTTTTCAAATTTAAAATAAATCAGGAACGATCTTTTTAACTTTGGTGTTAGCGAAAGATATATTGAAAATTACACGTTAGTGAATGACGTGCTGCAAATCATATATCACAACACACATCCTTTTTAGAGAGAAGTGATTGAATTATAGATATAAAGATACACGAGTTTACAGACTTTTTTGTTATCATTAGAAATTAATAAAAGAAAAACATAATATAACGGAACATACCGTTCGAGAGAGTTTAACATTTTTTAAACGGCAAATCTCGTAGTCACTCCTCGCGTGCGACCGTTGCTTATTAAAAAATTACGAAGCGATTAAACTAGTCGCTCGAACGGGATTCCCAACGTTCCTCGGAGAACGAAGTCGAGTTCGCGGTGGATCCGCGAACGTTGAAGGAAAATCTTAGCCTCAACATGCCTCTCCGTAGTTCTTTGATCGGTCGAGTGTCCAAAGAGATCTCAGCCGATTAAAAACTCATCGCTAGGCAATAACGGCCACTCTCGCTCTCCCAGCGTATGGTTATCGCAGACTCTCGCTTTCTTCTCGAGGCGTGCCCGGTTTTATCTCGGCTTTATCTCGCTCCATTACCGTCGTAAGAACCTCGACTGTGAACGAGAACCGACTCGTTTTCTCGTGTCTCTGTCTCTGTCCGCGACAAGTATGCTCTAAGTCCCCGCAATGATCGAACTACTTATTATCTCGATCGAGATAAGAACTTATTTAAAATATCAGAGGTACTCTTCATTAATTTTTTTGATTCCGTTAGATAAATTACAATAAGAAAAATAAACGTTCGATGCATCGTCAAATAGAGTTTCGTCAACGAATTCGAAGAGACTACCCCTCGACTATGGATTATGGCTACCAAGACTACTTTGGCATTCACGTGAACAATAACGTAGCGGCTATGAGGTTACTCTATAAGTTTGAGCATATATGAAAGAAAAATCACATGCGTGCATTTATATTGTAAAATGTCACTTATTATCAAGAAACGAATGCAGCAATGAATATAGCTGTGCAAGTGCAATATAGTATTATTCGACAATTTTGGTGAAGAGTATTTCCAGGCTATGCCAAGCGGGGCCGAGTGGCAGCCTTGGCTGAAGGCGCGCTGGTACCAGCACCCATTGTCCGCTCCGTCTCTTGTTACGTTGAGACGAGACGAGTTGGCGAGCGAGGAAGAGAGAAAATTTGTGTGTGTATGTGTGTTGAGAGAGAGAGAGAGAAGAATTAGGGAGAGCAAAGGAAAGAGCGAGATGAAGAGCCAGCGGTTGAGCAGCCAGCCAGGCGGCGGTCAAACAGGCAGACTCGATCTTCTCTTTCCTTCTCTGACACCTTCTTTCCTTCCTCTTCCTTTCGTCTTTATTTCTCTTCTTGTTCCTTTGCTTCGCGCACGGGCCCTGCCATGCCACAGACCGCGCCGCATCGAGTCAAAACTACCTACCTACGTGTGCCTGACCGAAGCCCCCGGCAGTAGGTCTCGCCTCGGGGCCTCTTCTCCTCACCGAGATCTTGCTCCCCCTCACCCCCTCTTCCGTTATATCTCGACGCGAGCGAGGACCCGTCTCTCTCCGATGGGACCCGACTTGACCTCCGGTCAACTCGCCCTCTGAATGTTTCGTATACATCGTACATCATGCACAATAACAAAATTTTGTATTTGCAGCCAGGAATTTAATTTTTATTTCGTTTCATTTTATATGCTCGTTAACAATAACGTTTTAATAATAATAATAATACACAGTTAAAGATGTGCATGCAGTAAAAGTATGGTAATGATAGTATAGATTTTTAAATAAATCATAGATAAATATAAAGTTTATTCTTTTTTTTTTATTACGTATGAAAGTAACATTATTGTAATGTGTGTATGTGTTTCCGTATTGAAGAATCATATAAATTCCTTATTAAGGTTGAACTTTATTAGTTAATTGTGTACGGTCGCCTAGAATTGATGCTTGAAATCATCTTCGTAAACTCGTTCGCCAAGAGATCTCATCGACTTTGGAATCCAGACTGCACATTGACTTCCACGAGCTTTTGATTGCTTCGATTCCTGCACGTGGTCTTTCTGAGCACGCCTGAGTTCTAACCAACAACCACGTCTTCGATCCCGACTACGTGACAGTGGGTCTGGCCTCGGGGCCCGTCAGGAATCTCTGGGGCCTATTATGAGGGTGCGTCTACTTGGTGACCTTTATGCGGCGAAATACGTTTTATTCTCTCTGTCTTTCTCCCCTCCCATCTCTCTTCTCCATTTTCTGATTCGTTATGCATATTTATTTTTGAATATAAGTGAGAATACTATAAGATTAATTACAAAAAAATCATATTAGATCCTTATATTTCATCAATCATATATCTTCAAATAGTAAATTATGCATTATAAATTATTAAATTATTAAAATAGAATATGTATTGTGATAAAAAATAAAGCAAAATTGAAATTAAAAATTAAATATATTTTGTACATATTTATGTTGAAAATATAAAATACAAAATATAATAGATTTTTCTAAGAAGTTTAATGGTCATAAGAAACGTGCTATAACCATAGATACGGTACTTATTTCACAAAACATGTTGGGATCTTATATTTTTCAATACTTTTATTGGTCACTAATTTTCTAGCTCCCGCGTGGAGGGTCATGTCAATGCATATTTTTTGGTTTTTTACTTCAAATTTATTAAAAATACGTATATTCGTGACTAAAACTTGGGTTTTTACTACACAAAACTTTCAGACATTTCTGATGCCCCGTGGTTTTTCTTTAGTTTCTTTTTATCTAACAGGAGAAAGACAGAGAAGAAGAAAAGAAGATAAGACCTCCCGTGGATCAAAAGCCACAAAACATGTTCAAAAAACATAAGTAAGAACTTTAACTGACAGAAAGCAATAGAGCCGGAATGTATTAACATGTGAAAACGTTTTTTTCGTATCGTCATAGATGTAAATACGCGGTTATAGTAATCTTTAATTTCTTTCTCTTTTTTTCTTTTACAATTGATTCTTTATTCCTTTGTCAAACAAATAGCTTATAAATCCACGTGTGTGTGTGTGTGTGTGTGTGTGTGTGCGCGCGTATGCGCACACACACACAATCTTGATACACATAGAATTAATTTGCACGCGGAGTTTTGCTTTCGAATTCGACTGAACTCGGTGAGTGAAAATAATTGTATGGTTTCTTGCCAAGCGCGATGCTATTACATGACGACGGTCGCGCATTATTGGCGCCATTAATTTGGGTTAATTGCCAGGTTGCACGGTGTGTTTTTAATTTAGCTTAATCAGCTATATTAATTAATCGAGAGAGACTCGTTTGCGCGTCACGTCGTATAACAAGACCTTCGCGCGATTTTAATCGAAGATCCGTGTTTTCTTTCGAAGATGTCTTTTATTTTTTTATTTTTTTTGCGAGTTTCTTTCTAAGAATTAACGTATTTTATATTTGTTTTTTTGAAAGTTTTGAATAAAATTAAATTAAATTTGTAATTTATATTAAGATTGTATTTTATAAGAATGATTTTTTTTTATGTATTTAACTAATTTTCGAAATTAAAAATTTACATAAACACAGTGTAAAATTCAGACCATATTTAACGCTTGATTTTTGTATACAATATGATTTATTGAATTCTGATGACGTGTTGAGATCTGTCGAGTTGAGAATCTCTGGACAGTGTCGGCAGGTCGGTATAGGTATATACCGTTGATGGACCAGAGCTAATCTAAAAATCGCCGGAACTTCACAATTATAGTAATTTACCAACCGACAACAAGCTGTATACACAAGCTCGTCTGTAATGGCATTAACAGCACGCTCTTTCGCTCCCGTGTCCTTTTTAGCTCGTATCCGATCGTGATTTGAAGCTCGAATTTGGAAGAAGTCCATAATTGCCGCATCCTCTCATCTCCGGATTAGGCGGCGCGAGCTCGGCCTTCATCGATCTCGTTCGTGAAACGAGATGATAACGCAAGGGACAATAATTAACAAGTTCTATTTTTTTTCTGCTTTTTATATCGTAATATAAAGTAACAATTACTTTTATGTCATATTTTATCGTTTTTCATTATTTACTTTTGCACGTTTTCTGTATAGTGCGAATTGTTAGGCAAGCTGTTGAAAGAATACTTGTGTGAAATCTTATTATTTGTGAAGTTGCATATCCGAAATAGAACTCTACTTTTGTAGGTTTTGTTTTCCCGATGATTCCATCATTATAGTTTGTCTCAGTACACACACGAAATATTCGAGCGATCTTCTCGTTTGCGAGGGTATACGCGTAATAGAGAAAAACTTGGTTGCTTTTCGTCAAACGAAAACAATCCTCAGGCATAAACAATGCCCGCAAGCACTCGACGGGAGATCGAGGGCGCTTCGAGATACCGAGCCCAGTAATAATCTCTTCACGGCTTCCGCTCTTTGGTTTCTGCGTTCTGATGGGCCTTTCCAGGAATCATCGATGCGGAATTGCAGATAACGCTAGATATTGTTTAAGAATTATTGTACAATCACAATTGTTGCATAAATTTGTAGATATTTTTAAATTAATAGAAACTCTTCTATGCGCCTTGTCTTGTCAACGTTCTAGATTTGGCGACAAATTCATGTGATTTAATACAATATATAAGAAAAAATGCCTCTTTTACACGATAAAAATGTTGAAAGAAAATTTAGCGTTCTGTAGAATTATCTCTTTATTGTTGAAATTTAGTTAATTGAACTTTATTCTTTAATGTAATTTCGAATTAAATTTGTTTCGAAATTAGATATTATAAAGTTTAATGAAAATTTTTCGCATTATTATTAAATGACTGAAATATAAATATAAAATATTTACATGAATTACGCTAATCATATTACATGATATGAAATGCATTTTTGATTAAAACAGATCTCTTGTTTGCTCGCTGAGAAAGTCGAGGTGGGTGTTCATATCGGGTGTCAAGATTTTCATTGTCAGCTGCCGCCACGCGTATCAGTACTGAGAAATATTCGCGGGTGTGTGTCTTCGGTTGTAAACGTGTCGGAGTCACATTGTGAAGCTCCCAGTATCTATAATTACCTTGCCGGGGTATTATTCCAACAAGACTGCGAAGTAAACAAACCCGCGGGAGAGGAGCGAAAGAGAGAAGGATGAAAGAGGATAGAAAACAGGGAGAGTGCACGAACTTTGAATTGGTGTAGCGCCGGTTGGAACGCCGATAGAACGCGCCGCGCGGGCGAGGGAGGAGATGCGCCGATCGTGATGGAAAGGGCGGACGGGCAGGAGGGAAAGGGGAGAACGAGCTGGCAATAAACTTTGGGCGCGCGAGGAGTGTGGCGCACATGTGCGCCCAGGATATGCATTTGGTAGCGAGTGAATGCGAGAGGAACGCTGAAGTTACAGCTAAACACTAGACAAGCCGTTCCTTTTTGCACGTTTTTACGCAGTTCCTTCCGAGCCACGGAATGCGACCGATGAATGTATTCCATCTCCGAAAATCTATACATTGATACGTAATTGCGTTACGTATCATTCATTTTTTTGCAATTATTTTTGAAACTATAATTGTTAATTATTTTACTTGTTAACAACTTTGATATTCTAATGCTTCATATTGCTGTTTCTTTCTCTTCTCTCTCTCTCTCTCTCTCTCTCTCTCTCTCTTTCTCTCACAATAATTTTGCACAAAATCCGTCAAGCGTTTCGCTGCGGGAACCTCGATAAAACCAGCTCTCGCGAGAGCTTTCCATCGGCAGACTCACGGGCGTTGATAAAACGAGAATCGCGGGACTCGACTCGGTGGTGGTATGCGGCGCTGCGTTGCGTTATTTATAGAGTCGCGTAGCTGACAATTTAATCGTCCGCGCGTTCGTGTGAATTGCATCGAAGCGTGTACGCGCGGCAGAAGCGTTCGCGTCTTAATAACTACGGACGAACGAGTGCTGTGCTATGTGCGTCTCGTGCCTCTCCACTCAAAGGGAAAGGTCAATGGTCCTACGTCTCGCGACGATCGGGATCGCGTAGGTCCAGCACGAAGAATTAACTCTTTCATGGCCATTATTGGAGCGGTGGAAACAACCACGAATAAGCGTCTCCCGTTGCCAAAGTATTAATTGCAGAATATATATTATTGATCATCTATTTAAACTAGAGCACTATTCATTCATCATCCACAATTAAAATTAAAAAATAATATAAATATAACATAATGTAAATACAATATAAAATTTAATTAAAAATTATTGTATATTTGATTGACGTGAATGTTTCTTAACATATAACGTGTACTCGTCTTTATTGAGAGTGGGGTCAGAATAAAGTATATCAATTTCCGTGAATGTTTGTAGTGTATCGAGCGTTGCACAAGAGAGGATCTTATAGGTATTTCGCAAATTCGCGCTCACTGAAATTACTGTGTAATAATTTCAGCTTCGCGCATTTTGCAAATATCATTGAGGAAGGAGAACACGATCCTTATTATATTTAAAAAGTTTACGGGCATTCGTACTCTATCATTGATTGCTCGTTCCCTAATGATAAAATCTATACGATGAAAATCGTAATGCTCCACATCAAACGATCACTATCGACTCGAGCAGATTAGGTTCCAGTTGTTTCGGTCGAAACAATCGAGTTTTATGGAACGGACAAAAAAACTTGGCCGATTTTGCAAGGGCGGAATGACGGCAAGGGCCGTTTTGACTATAAAGAGGATCTTGGACGGAAGCACGCACGCAGCATCAGGACAATCGGTGTCGCGGAATGAATTCTTCGTATGTATTTCTCCTGTCGCTCAGGACAACGATCCAGTTTCGTGGAAGAATAAGCCTAAGAGAGGGTTCTCCGACCGCAGCATCCATCGCGTCTTAAGGATTAGCCGTAACGATAGACGATTGGTATCGCCTCTGAATCTTTGGAGCAGGTTTTCGCGTGCTTGCCGAGCTCAGTCTTCTCTATGCGAACGATGTTGAATCCTATTAACCAAAGACTGGTTTTAATGTAGATGTAATATTTATACGGACGTTTAGGGTGAAAAAATAATATCTGTCATGCGGATCAAGCGGATGTTATTAATTCGATTAAAACGCAGCGTTACATGAAATTGCGAACGCGACATCTCCAGCGACTTTAAACGAATTTATAATGGATAAGCTATAACTTAATAAACGATTGCACTTGTTTAGTATTTTATATCGCGTCGGAAAGTATATCTTTAATTTTGAGTAATTTGAATATTTTAAAATAAAATTGCAAAAAATGTGCGCAAGAAAATCTAGCAGATGCGAATTGGGAGGTCGAAACAAAACTAGATAAAATACCACGCAATCTTGCAGTTTTCGGCAAACTGTCATGTAAAAGAAAAACAAAAGCGATTTGTATAGAGAACATATATAATTAAGGCCAGTGTTGCACGAACCCCAAATTGTCGTACCACTGTCGGTCTTTCTTTCGGAACTCCTTTTTACTTTCTATAATTTGGTTCGCGTGCAGGCTGCCATTTAAAAGAATGTTTCTCCGTCTGTGGTCTGTTTAACATCTGACTAATCTGTAGCAATCTATGATCTGTGCGATACCGGCTTAATTGATGTAAATATCACTATACATAACAATCATTACTAACATACATTTTTCAGAGTTTGATTATTTTTATTTTTTATAGAAAATGAGAATTTGATGAAAATGATCATTTTATAATAATATATGACTTTTATTAAATAATATTTAGTTAAAAACGCAAAGTAAGAAAAGTGAATAATTTTTTTTTCTAATTACTAAATCAATTTCATACATATTTAATTATTAATAAGAAAATCTGCAATTATCCTGATAATAATGTGTTCTCGTTTGTTTCTAAAATAGGAAAAGTGGATCCAACACCTCATACCTCTTCGTTCAACATGGGCTACCTCGTTTCGCCATATCCGTATCCTAACGGAGCCGGAGGACCCATCCCCGTTTCTATGGTGAGTAATTCAGTTATGCTTTCCTTGATTTTATTTTCATTAAAAATTTGGCATGCCTCGGGCCACCAGTTTGCCCGCATTGCATCGTTTCTCTTGTCCTCGACGACGCATCCGTACCGCGTCTTTTGTCCCGGCCCCGATCTGACTTTGTCAGACAGTTCCATGCCTTTTTAGCCGAATCGTGATCACGCTATTGATTTATGGCGTCCGCAAATTGGATTCACGATTTATATTTACAACCGCGTCCGTGCTCGCGCACCAAATGTATGCGCGCACGCGCGCTTTCTCTCTCTATCACTCACATGCCCTCGAGTTTATGATTTGCTTTGCAAGTATCAAAGGATTATATCGTCTTTTCAAATCATCGGAAAATTGATAAAATAGTTTATGCGAGAAAATTATAGACAAAAATAAAAATAAATCTTTATAGTGAGCTCAATTCTTTTATCTATTGTATTTCTTTGATACATATATTATAGTTATACTAGCCCACCTCTTTTGCTTATTGTATATTTTTTAACACATAATACAACTATATAATAATTCTCTGATACTTTTAAAGCAAATCATAAATCGTATTGTATTTCTTTCATATAGAGTATTATACTTGTATATAGGTGAAAGAAATATAGTACGCGAAAGGGTTGAGCCGCGAAACGCGGTTATCGATTCATGCGAACGTGCTTCTGCGGATTCGGCTAATTCGGCTGCGGCGAAGCATGGCGTCGCTAAATAGTGGGCAAAATTGGGCCGATTCGATGTTAAAGAGAGCATGACGCGTGCGGCCGCCGTTGCGATCTCTCGCGGGCCGCGTCGCGCTTTGTGCACGATTCCACGGCGCGTGAACCCATTAAGAGAGAAGAGCGGTCGCGTCGATTCTTTACGGCCGATAAACACCGCGACGCAAACCGCGCGCGACGTCGTTCAATTCTTCATGACGCTGGAAATGCAGCGCGGCGGATGCAACGGCGCGGCGAGGCGCGGCACGGCGGCTGCGACGATTACATGGCGCGGGGCGTGCGACGCAACGCGGCGATGATAAATTATTGGGAATTATCGCGGTAATGTGCGTCGGCGCGTTGACCACTCAATTTCGCCGTTGTTTCATTTACCATGGAATTTCGCGTTGTATCAATATATATCCGCCGGCGATTTATACCGGTCGTTAACGCGATAAAGCGCTATTAAAGTTATTGCGATTGCGCGTGGTCCACGCGTCTATCAAAGATCAATAATTAGAGAAATGACAGAATATCGCAATCGGTACGTTTATAAAGAATGAGAGTGAAGACAATTACACATTTCGTGCAGGAAAGAGAGCGCGTTGATATCAATTGATTTTACGATTGTATAGAAATTGCAATTCTATAATAATGAAAAAATTATATCGATGTCGATTTTGTTAGGGTTTAATTTTTAATCTTTGATTATATGGCGATAGAATTCTGTAGTGCGCAAATGTAATCCATGCGCCGCATCTACGAAAATCGACATCTGCACTGATCAAAATTATACCGATTCGAATCTTTCTTCTTTTCTTGTTATATTATATCATATGTATATATACAAGTGCATCTTTTTTATTTTATTATGCAAATTCGGGGTGTATTCAGCTGATTAATAAATCCAGTCGAATCGCAACTGACAGTTCAGCAGCGGGAATCACGTGCGAAATCAGGTCGAGACGTGAGGTAAAAGGGTGCGTGACATGGTCCAGACTCTAGCAGGAGAGCCTATTAAGGCCTCTTCAACTCCTCGGAGTTGATGAACCACCGGCGATGGTCAGGGATGCTGCCGAGACACGCCGATGATCCCACCTCCTCCTCGTTCACCTTCCTCCTTCTCTTGTGCCTCGCTGGATATATCCCGGTCTGGTTTTCTCTCCCTCCCTGTCCCTCCCGATCGTCCTTTCTCTTTCTCTCTAGTTATGCCGTGCCTGCGTCTTGGATTTACCTACCTGGGGCACTCCTCCTCTACCATGTCATTATGTCGTTATTTCCGACAACGAGCGTGTCTCGGCGAACTCTCTCTCGTATACGCTTACCTCCGCTCCGACACGGGTAAGGGGCGCGAAGCGAGTCTCGCTCGAAATCTCACGGCAAACAGCACTTCCGAATCGTTAGTTGTGCTAACTAGATCTTAACGTATTGCGCGGGGCTTGCAATTATTTATCTATTTACTTGTTTCGAAAGTCATGCAATTTATAATAGGTTAAACCAATTGTAGCACATTAGTTAATTAAAGCATAGCGATTTAAGGTAATGAGTAATTAATTAATTTAAATATTATGAAAAATCAGTACTATTATGCAATAATTACAAATGCGAATATCCGGCAAGGGCGAGAATAGCATTTAATTGCCTGCAGCGAGAAACTGTTTTTACGTTCAAAGTATGTCGTGCATGTCAAGACACGTGTAACGCTCGCCAACGAATATTGCCAATCTCGTTTGACCTCCTCGATGAGAAAAACGTAATAATTATTCCAAGTTCGTCCAGTCGTTCGTTACTTACGAAGGTGCCACCTCAGTAATGCGCGGCGATTAGAAGCCCGTTAACGATTTGTCGCGGCGGTTTAAACGCATTTCACCGGAATGTCGGGACACACGCACGCTCTCTATCTCGACCACGTGCGTTCGCTTCGTCGCGAGGTGTCGACTACGGAATCGACCGTTTCGTGAGACTGTTAAGTAGCTCTAAAGACGCGATCATGTCCCACGTTTCTCGCGCGAGTGCGATCCTCATCGATTGCGACTCGTCGTGAAAACGACTTGCTAAACAATCCGCGTGCACCTTGCACCGCACTTTATAGAATACAAAGAGTTTTAAGAGCGACAACAACGCTTTCGCGTTTATATTTCAAATAATCGTTTTCCAAAAGCGAGACTTTCGCGATAAGAGACCGCGCGAGAAATAGGACTTGTGTAACTGGCCATTCCACGTTCAATTTCATCACAGAGCCTCGAAGCCTCGATAACGGCCAGGAAATAATTGATCGTATTTAATGGACGAATCGGTTCGCCGCTAACGGTGGAATTTAATCGACAATCATTCGCGAGCTTTCATACTGTGCACTGCCGAATGCTTTTCTATCTCTTGTATATTCGATTCGTGACGACATTGACTCGGATACTGGAGTCGCGTTACACCCTGCCGACGGTGGTTACTACCATGACAAAGGAACGATGTTGCTGGAATTTACGCGAAATGTCGAAAAACGCCGTAGAAAAAGCCGTTCGACTATCGAAGAGGAATATATAGAGAAGAAACAAAAAATACACGAGTCTGTAACGTTCGTGCGCAACACGAAACACGTCCCACCAATTAAAAAGAATGCGATTCTCGAAAAGGTTCGAGATTCTCGAAAATAACGGGCGCAACGGAGCGTAGTTTTGGAAAGGAAAAGTAGAAAAAGACAAGAAGAGAGGAAGGGATATGATAGGAGATGAAAAGCAGAGAATTAGATGCTTTGCGAAGGTTGGGAATTTCGATAGATATACGTGCGTACACGTAAAATTCAAAACTTTATATTAGAAAACGCGCAGCCCTCGAATTGAATTTGGCGCATTTAATTCAAAACAATTAATGCGTATAGCAACGTAGTCAGAGTTGTTTCACTTGCTGTTTCTCTATCTCATTTAGATATCATTAAACAGCAATCGGTATATACCTAAGAATTATATTTATGCATAATTATAATTTCAATTTATATTATTTTTTTGTTATTTATTTTTACGAGCAATTTGTTATCTTTTTTTTTTTAATCTATTAAGCTTGCATCTAGAGTTTTACCTTTGTCTTTTCTATCTCGATCTATTTTTTATGACATGATGTATGTATACGTATGTATGTATATAGGTATAATAATAGGTAGGATGTATTTTCGCAGATCAGTTCTTAGATATTAATAAAAATAGTGCAAGTGCAGATAAAGGGTAGTTTATGATTCCTGCTTTGTGCTCTATGCAGAATATTTTAGCATGCTCGTAAGATTGTAGGATTCTCTGGAGTTTCACAATGACGACGGTGACGATGGTGACAACGGTTTTGTCCCAGGAATGCCCTTTGTCTGTTCGCTCCGGCGGAAGAACTACGGTATTGTTCTCATTGTAAAGATATTGGCGAACGAGCGACTTGCCAAAGAGGTGGAGAAAGAAAGAGAGAGATAAGAGAGGGTTGTAAGGAGGATGCGTGACGCCGGTCAAAGATGCTCGCGTGATACATACCTATTCCGCGTTCGGTTCTCTTCGTCGTCGCCGTCGTCGTCCCTCGTCCCAATCATCTTCATCGTCCCCTCTTTCTCGACATCGTGGCCGCTAATTGTTTGCCAATCAAGTACCGTCGTCTAGCACTCGTGGGAAGAGAGTTCGCTGCTTTCCTTCTCCATATCAGGATACCAAGAGCAATCGACCAAGAGCAAGGAGCTGGAAAAAGAGAAAAAACGCGATGTCACGCGTTGTGTCGCATCCGATCGGCGATTTTACGCCGCGTCGCGCTATCATTCGGCGGTAAGACGGAGATTGATGAGACAGCGTAAATTCGAGAATCTTCTTCGCATTGGAATGAATGTACCAGATGGACGAACGTCCAACGCATTTCTTACGATCCTTCTTATTGTTAGGTGCGCTCATGGAGAATGATGTGGAGTGTGATTAATTATTCGGTTGCTTCGTAATAGAAGAGAAGAATCTTTTTCTTCGCACCACATAGAGCTTCTATTCTAAAAATTCTTGAAATACTCTGGCAATACTCTCCATCAAGATCAGACAAAGTTCTTGTGTGAATTTTGCAAAGAATCCATTGAAACATTGGCATCGAAGAAGAAAATTTATTTGACAATATTTTTTTATTAAGTGCAAAGGTGCCATTAGTTTTATTAGTTTAGACTTAGCATTCGTGAGCAATGTTGTATTCTCCAAATCT
Organism: Wasmannia auropunctata; assembly: GCF_000956235.1. Lineage (NCBI taxonomy): Eukaryota > Metazoa > Arthropoda > Insecta > Hymenoptera > Formicidae > Wasmannia > Wasmannia auropunctata. The sequence goes on from NW_012026779.1 coordinate 3,011,162, forward strand.
CCATTTTTCTTATGCATAAACCGAGAAAGTGCCCTTTTGCAGAGGGATAATACCGTATAGACCGTTAATACTAAGATGGCCATGCGATACGATCTCTCCATTACGCTACCTACTCTCCCTTGTCCCAAGAACCCTACTAATTGTTTTCCTGCCTGTTCAACGTGGGAAAAGCTGTGAGCGAATTCTCAGATCGAGATCAAGTTCGCAGCGCGAGATCATTTTATCATTTATTATCCGAAAAATGATGATTTTGACAGAAAAAGCTATAGAAGATTAATCAATATATTAATTTTATTCTTTGCAAATATTTTAGAATAAAAGTATATAACAAAAGTAATTTTTGTTATTCATTATAATTAGAGATTTATTTTTTTAATTAAAAAAAATATATATTAGAAATTATTAATTATACATATGTTTCATCATATTTTTCAAGCTGTAGGCAGTCTATAGATATAGAATAGAATGAACTGATTCAAATGTGATTTTTGATTTCTTGACTTGGAGTTTTAAAACAACTGATTGTGATATCTCAGCCACAAACGAGATCGTCGTCACCAAGTTAATTTGCTTGAAAACATCCTTTCTCTTATTATGCATCAATTGTAGCGACACGCGACAACGATATTGCCTGAAATATCAAGATGAAATTCGTATCATTATTCAACGGGTGTACATTTAACGTAATAACTAAGGAAAGGCACGATTTTAAGAGTTCCGATGACAACGACGATATATTTAATATTATGCGAATTTTACTTGCGCATCCCTTTTGTGATTGTTTTTGTTTGTTTCGGCGATAAATGTCATGAATGATTGTCGTGTTTATTATCGAGTAGTGCCGCCATTAGTGTTGGTATTATTTTGTTCTTCCTCGACCTAATTCTTTCATTGCGATGTGCATCTGCTTTTATTTATTCATTGATATTTTTTTTTACAAAATATTTGCTCATGCTTGTTGATGAAACATAAGTTTCTAGCATAAAGTTTGCAGCATCGTTATAGAAAGATAAATATTTTGTAATTATTTATAAGTGAATGTACTTTTTATCAATTTGCTGTGTTGCTGTTAGAGCAAAGAATCAATATCAACTTTTGGCTCTCTCTATTGATGTTTGTATTCATATTTGCGCGTGTGAAGAGCTCATAGTTAATTTAAAGAACTAAAACAATACAAAAATTATATTATTTTCCAAATTTTCTCGTCGCGTCTTTTTTTTCTAAACTTTTTCTCTCCGCCAGGAATTTTAAACAAACACAGATTCCGAGAGATTGCATTAGAGTCAAACCACTAGTCGTTTATAGTTAACACCTGAGACCCCCGTAGAGCTCCAAGGGGACTACACCGTGCGTATAAATCCAAAAAAGGATCTCTCTAGGTTTCCCTTCGATGACGAGGCGGTTCTTGCGGGACAAATGAGCCAGAATAAATATCAGGGTAGACCGTGAACGCCGAAGAATGCCCAGAACTAACCACCCTGAAAACGGAAACGGGAATGTTTGCGATCACTGTGGCCGGGAATGCTTGTTCAAAGAAGAGTCGCCATCGTCTCGGTGACTTCTATTGCTACACGGGTTACACGTCTTTACAAACAGACATTGTAGGTTTCTGATCGAATAATGTCTGTGAAATATGCCGTAAATAATTCCTCTTTTCCCTTTTATGTCTAAATAAAAACGAATGATCTATGTGAAGGAATTATTGAGTAAAAGGAGATACACATAATTATGATAGAAGTGGAACAAGAACAAGGTAACAATGATCGTTCGATAAATTATGATAATAAATATTTTGTTATTTCAAAAGACGGATATATTGTATGGTAAATATTAAAGCTCGCGCTTCGATGATGAGGAAGTTTCAAAAGGACAAATGAGCGAAAATGAATACCAGGTAGAATCATAAATAACGTAGCGAGAGGAAGGCTGGCAATCTTGAGAGAGAGAGAGAGAGAGGGAGAGGGAGAGGAACATGAGCTGCAGCTCAGTTATTGGGTGAATAATTAATTTATTGGCCACGCTCGTGCTATCTACTTAGGTAGGATTTCACGAGCTCCTCCCACCCCTCTAGGCTGCCGGGATATTATAAAACTCGTTCCACTAGTTTACCCCCGTCGCTCATTTACATTTAATTGGGGAATCAATCCAGAGCCGGGGTATCGTTACAGAATATTTATAAGCTCTTTGTGCATGTAATGCGTGCGAGTTTTAATTTCGCCGACGGGACGCAAATGTTGCGATTTTTCTCGACAACCTCTTTTCGACAACCACTTACCACTCAACGATTGTTCATTCGTCATTGTACCGAGTAGATTCTCTTCAATCTCACAATGATGCCGCGTCGCACCTTTAACGTTTGCCAATTAATAATTTTACGTTCCGATCAGGTATCGGAAAATTAATATCGAACACCTGGCCACCGCTACTGGCGGTGATACGTCGTATCTCGCCGACACGCATACACACTAATTTATTGCAAATCCACTCTAGCCCATTACGAACTTCAAAGCGACGCGGGTGCGCCATCATTGTTTTCTAGCGTTATAAACACCGCTGTGTCATGCGCGAGAATGCGAAAACCGTTGAAAGCCTCACGCGTTAAACTAGAACGAATTAATGCCATGAATTAATGGCAAGATATATGTATTTTAATATACCGCATAACTATCGAAATATGAATTTGTATTCGACGTTTAATTCTTATACTTATCTTTTATTTTGAATTATTTCTTTTGCGCAATTTTTCAAGTAAACCACTATGATTAAATGAATAAGATACAAATCAGAGTTATACATTGAAATAAAATATGACGAGATTTCTCTCTCTCTCTCTCTCTCTCTACTATTTTATAGAAATCATTCAAGTAAGACTAATCGTACGTGGGTAGCGCATTATTGCATCGGAACTTAGAGAAGAGAATCTCATGATGTCTTGTGGTGTTAGGAAACTAGGACAATGTCGACCATAATTCTAATTTCACCATGACATGGGGTATGTGCGCTTTTGCAATGCGGTTCCGCGGCAGCCGTCCATCGGCGTCTAACTGCGCCGGGATGCGTATATTTATTAATCGATCGTGGCCGAGCTATCGACAGGCGCGATCACTACCGTTACGACACATTATAGGCAGTAGGATCAAGTAGGTCACGTTCGTCTCGTACAGTCTTGTTGCCGCGTGATAATCATTTAAGCTGGACTCAACGAACAACTCGGCAGAACTATCCGTCATTCTCTTTCTTCTCCTCAATTTATTTAACATTTATTAAATTACTTACTAATTTTTAAAATTCATGATTAACATAATTATAATTAAATTTTAATAGACGAAATAAAACATTTATCCGTAATAAAAAAAGGTGATAAAAAGATTTTAAATTACAAAGAGGACAACCTGTCAAATTAATGATAAATGTCATATGCATATCATAGCACTAACATTCGATAAGAAAATTGCGGCGCGTGTACTCTTGTTTTAGTAGAAAATTCAATCTGCTCTCATCGACCTCGCTAAGAAAATAAAGTTGTGCGCGAAGGCAAACCTGTTTGTAGAAGTCGGATCCGCCCGCGGATCCCCAGAGTGTTGTTCATGATTTAATGCCAATAACGAAGCGTGAATCGTGAACGAATCGAATCGCAGACGTCTCCAGGTATTTTTTGGTTCGATTTCTCTGACTCTCTTCTTGAAAGAAAAAGACAGAGAGGATTAAAATAAGATGCTTAAAGCATATAGTGTATAAAAAGATCTTCACGAAATACCGGCGCCGTGATTGAATCGAGATTTGACTCATTCGACGAGAACCCTTTAATCGAAGCACGAAAACGAGCCAACTCTCCCGTAATTTTTTTCTTATTTCGACTAGCACGACTATTTTAAGCGATACGGCACAGGAAGTTTATAGCGTGTACGGTTTCAGGTCTCTCGAAGGGAGGCAGTTCTATACTTCTTCCATTCAAAAGAGGAAAGACACGAGAGACGTTTCTCTAAATAGAAGACATATCTCAATCGCAATCAATGGCAGCATTATTTCTTTCTTGTCCCGGACACGTTTATCATTCATCTTTAATCGCGTGAAAATTTTTTAAGCCTTACTAAAAAGGAAAACAAACTTTAAAGAGTTCTGAAGGATATGTGATAAATTACGTGTACATGATATTTCTAGTTAAAATGACCTATGACAAGTACCTTGAAAAATATTAAAGGCAATAAAGAAACATTTCATAGAAATGGTTGGTTGTTCGAATATCATCGAGAGAACGAGAGTTTTTTTATTTCAATTTCGAGTTACGTATGGATTCACGAGCGACTCTCATTTGTTGAATTCCATGTTCGATGAGAGCACAACAATGTCTTTCCTTCGAAAGATCCCGTCACGGTTCGTCTGGGACTCGTGGAAGAGATCTTCGAGTAAGAGAACTGCCTCCGAAGCTCTGCACAAGACCGGACAATTTTCAGAAATCGTAAAGCATCATTTTTACGGGGATGGAATGAAAAAAATACAGTAAATGAGAGGGGGGGATTAGATTTTATGCGGGTGCTTTGGCATTTTGCTTCCTTTAAATTGCAGTCCAAGACCGTCGATACCTCCGTTCCGGACACAAAACAAGCCCCGTTCTCGCTCGCTTTTTCATCCGGCCGAAGGAAAGAAGGGGAGCAAAAAAAAAATGAAGTCGGAACGACCTCGTGCAACGATGGAAACGCGCAACTCTTTCGCGGTAAGAAGAAGGGGGTTGTTGCCTGCGAATTCTCTCATTGCTGCCTTCCTCCGTCCTCTTACTGCTGCGTTCTCCCCGTGGCCATTTTGCCATAGAAACGACCCTCGGTTATTACAGTGCAAACTCCCGATAGCCCGTTTCGAGTTCGCGTATGCAGCCGTTCGCGCGCAGAAGCGACTTGGAAAAATAGAGCTTAATTTTAATACTAAGCTTAGCAAACTTGAGGAAATAAAATCAATATTGTAATTCATCATAGTAATAGTTATCAAAAAAATAAATGCGATGGAGGTGCAGGTATGTCAAACAAATATTTAAATCGTGAGACTTTTATTAATAAAATTTAAATCAAAGATGTATTCAATAATTTTCATAGATTTTGACAAATTTAAAGATACATTTTAAATACAAACAGGAATTAAATTGCCTTTTTGTTTTATCAGAATCTACGTGATAAAAAGAGAAATGTAACTTCAAATGTAGAGGAATTTTATCATGATTTCAATAATAGGTGTCATTGTTAATGTATATCGAAATTCTGCTTGTTCGTTTGTTCGGTCGTATGATCGATCGTAGCTCGCGAGGTAGGAAAATTGCGTCTGAAGATCGGGCGCATCTCGTCGAACGTTAATTTCAGACCGGATCGGATTCTCTATATACACATGCGTTGAGTAAATGGAAATGACGTGTTCATTATATCTCGTGCGGCACGAGGTCGTCTCATTAGTTAGAAAGATGGTGCTAATACGACTCGCTCTATGTTAGATGCGATTTATTATACTCGCCGCATTCGCGCGATTCTTTCTTTTAATCTTGCGAACGAACATTATTCAGACAAGCAAGCGGATATTTTATCGACTAAAATCTGAACGAGGTAACATTAAATGCAATAGGTAGATCCGAGATTATTCTAAATAATGTTTCCGCACTAATAAGACGTTAAAAAATAATATTTTTAAAGTAATTTAAGTTCTGAGGTTTTTGAAGCATTTTTAGTTGAGATATTGTACATCCTGGATTGCTGAAGGTGTTACAATTTCGGGACGTTACTCATCCAATGTTAAGTGGGTCTCCGTGCTGGCGAGTATGCGGGTGGTCTTTCCGTTTGCAAAGGCGGGACGATTTTATGGTTTCCGCTCTCCCGAGACCTAAGCCACCGTCATTTTCAAGGCTCGTTCGTAGCTCAAATTAATTGCCCTCTAATGCTACTGATATATTGTTGCGGACGCGTCGGTTATTACAATGACATTAAAGGAAAATTAATTGCAAATTCACGCACTCATTGCGATAATTGGATAGAAAAGCAAACATTGTCATGAGTTTATTAATAAGCGCACTAAAAAGATATTAATAAATCGCTATTTTTTGCAAAATATAAGTTAAAAAATTGCTGATTGCTATTAAAATCATGAGAGTCGAAGAAAATGATAGTCGTCGTTTGTTTAGTAGATTATCTAGAAGCGAATAGATACAATGAGTTCTCGCGCGCCAATGGAAAGACCGTCGACCGCAGTGGCATTTGCATCATTCACCTTGAGAGGTGGATACCGCGAGTAGAGAGCCTTGTGTCTCACCGCGGATTACGTTCGAGAGAATTTATCGCCCGGCTAGTAACGCCGATTTCGCTCTTCCACTGCCTCCTCTTTCTCTTCACCGTTCTTACGAGGTTCTATGTCATGGAATTAATCTTTCCAGAGTTGTATTACTATAATTTAATGATATAAATTATTATATCATTATATTAACAAGATATCTAATTAGAAAATTTAGTATAGGTATTTCAATAATTGTTTATCGTTTGTTGTATTATAATGACACGTTCATATAATATAATAATAAGATTAAAGTGAAGTTTCTTTAGCAAACAATTGACTTTTTTTAATGAGAGCATATACACTTCTCAATTTAATAAATAATGTTTTAAATAATCTCTGCGAAAATTTGCCAATATTCTAAATTCCACATATGACCAAATATCAATAGTATGCTCCGCATCACCAAATATGTCGTGCTCATGCTCAGTCTTTTTTTAATCATCTTACTCACATTTTTTTATTTGCAGTTAATATATGAATAACGACGTGATTATGACGATTCATGCCTTCGTAATGATCTCACATGCTACCGCCCTTTCTCAGCAGCTGCTCGTTATTTCGTCGAGCATCAGTAATTTTGCCGGAACTATATCATGAAAAGCGATAGCACACGATTGTCAGCGCTGAAATAATAACGTGCAAAAAGCGGGCATGCGCGTAAGAGAGGGGGGAGAGAATTTTTTCTTAGCAACGTCGCGATAACGAAACCGACTTTCTGTTCTTGCCGAGCATGCGGATATTTCGACGCGTGTTTCACGTGAAATTACATGATCTACCTTGTCTTGTCGAAAGATGATCTTTCAATTAAAATATTCTGCCCGATGGCTTTAAACATTCGCACCACTACAGTTCTTCTATATGCGCGTTAGAGTTAATCTCTTTTCACGATACGAAAATTTCTGTCATCTCTAACAAGCAGGAAGAAAATATTTCTAAGTCTCTTCGTAAATCGTGGAATCGAAATCACATATGTATATATTGAAGTGCGTGCTAACGAGTTACAACTTGATTCTTACAAATGTAAATAAAACTTCTGCACATGTACGCTGAAACACACACACACACACGTGTGTATGTATAGAGATATACACGTAGACAGACTGTATATGTACATACGTATATATTGATACAAATAATTAGATTATTTGTGCATACGTGTGCGTATGGGGGGGAGAGGGATTATCCAAGAGACCATATTGGTCTCATTAGTAAACTCCAGCGATTCTCACGAGGTTCGCAATGAAAGGGAATCACATCTTATAGGTACGTGTAGTAAGGTGTAGACCAAACAAAACAGAAGAGGGAGGTATAGAAAGAGATGAGAATTGTGTGTTACCGTGGTAGTGAACGATGAGAGAGGCGTGCCAGTCGCGGTAATAGCCGGTAAGCTGCGCTATTATGAGCGGCTCGAAAAAAACATGATGTCACGCTAGGCCACTCCTGCGGTTGACCGAAAGCTGAAAAAAATGCATTACAATTCGTCGCTTCTTATTGTTTACCGCAATTGGCCATCGCTGACCCTTTTCCCCGCTCGTCTCTCGCCGTTATTGTTTAGCTGCTCGCGCGCTTCCCGCCGCTTCATTATGCCCTTTGTCCGTGCGCGCGGCTTTTATCGTCTGTTTAATATTTATCGTTGACGCACGGGTGCAATACTAATTTCTTCGGGTTGCGCCCGTCATTCGATCTCATGCGTCAACTCCGAAAGCTCGTCAGTTTGCGAAAACTATGCGCGCGCGTTAATCAGTGATTTAACTATCGATCTTTATATAAATGCGATTGTTGAGTCTACACATATGCGTACATACAACGCTTTAAAATAAATAGTTTACAATATTAAATTCTTTGATATAATTTTCTTTAATTCTAAATGATTTATTTTGTCGCGAGCTTACTAATAATAAGATAAAAATCTCATAAAATGCCGCTACTCGCTCATATTGTTCATTAATAAAGATCCGTATTCTTAGAATGAAAAATGTTGACTAATGTAAGAATATTAACGCGCATCATATTCTACATGTTTCCTAATCTCTGTTGCATGCCATAGACTAATAACAAGAAACATAAAAGATTAAATCAATTCTCATTTAAGACTAGATAAGTCGCGCGCGCAACTGGTAAATTAAGGGCCACAAATAAAATGAGAAATTTAGCGAGGATGCATTAGCAAGGTAAAATATATCCGATATCATCGGCGGCCCTCGTGTGACATGAAGATGACGGGCTGGGCGTCTCTAATTAATGACAGTCGGCAAGTCGTCGAGAGAGGGAGGTCTGAAAGACTTGGGTGGATTCGCGTGGATCCACGCTCGAGTTTGCGTGACTCAGACTGCTGCTTTACCCACCTTTACAGGTGACTATTCTACCTGATCGCACGTTACATGACGTGACGCCGTTTCTCTCGCGAAACTCTCATTCGAATGCGATCCGCGTCTCGTCTCTTTAAAATCGACTAATCTTATCAAGTCGATCTCTCTCTCTCTCTCTCTCTCTCTCTGACTTTCGATCATATATTAGAAATTTTTTTGAAAAATAGAGAGCCTAAACGCGCTTTAAAGTTGCAAGACATAAATTTGCACAGGCAAATTTAAAAATCCAATACGCTTCAATGTGGCACTCTAGGATTAATTCATAGGTGCGACGAAGCCTTTCGGAGCTGAGAGAAAAGCTCGCTTGGTCACGCGCATGCGCTAATTTATTCATGCGAGCGAGTAAGGCGTGAGCGAAGAGCTTTTTGACATAGATAAGAGCCGCTGAAATTTAACGGCGATATCGATGGTTCGGCATGCGTGGTATGGGCGCCGCGCCGTTGCCGCGCGCGCGGCGGGTGCACCGGTTTCCGAGGCGCTCAGTTGGGCAGCTGATATGGTCGCTATTAGTCTCTGATGCTCAGAAGCACTATAGTACCCATCTCTCCTCTGTCCAAGTGCAGGAAGAGAGCGAGCGAGAGAGCTGAGGCTTTTTGGGGCGTAGATAATAGTGAGAGAGTGCCCATTAAGGGCGAATCACCCAGGTCAGAGAAGGCTTCGCAAAACTTCGCACCTGCTCTATATCATCGTCATAATACATATTCATAACCAACCTCCGGAGAAAAAGAGCGCTTTAATCCTTAAACCGCATCGGCGTAACGTGACGCGGCAGGAAAACGTCTGATTCACGGAGTCATGAGGATAAAAACTTTCATAACTCGTTATTTCAGTTTGCTTGTGCTGCAAAAAAATGTCCTCTCTTAATTCTCGACTTCATGACGAAAAGGAGTTGTATACCTCAGAGAGATGCAACTAGAAGAAACATTCGACAAGGTTGATGTCGTTTTCAGGCTTGCTGTCTATCTCTTCCCTCCCTCCCTTCTTTCTCGCTTGTCCATTCGCGGTTAAGGCGGCCACGCGAGTGGCCGAGAATAATGACATTATTGCGGGGCCACTCGCAGCTTACAGCAATTAAAACTTTGGTAATTGTCGCGGATGAGTAATATAATTACCACATCGCATCGCGATGCGTCGTGCTATGTTGCGATCTTGCACTTTATTCTCTTCGATCTCCTCTTAGATTTCGCCACAAAGTTGCCAACTACAAAATTGTTCTATCACAAGATGTATCTTGTAATTATAAAGAAAGTATTAGGCATTATTCCATGTGTTTGCGTTAAAAATGTAATCATATAAATTGAGTTCTGCCGCAATCGTCGATAGTGCCCTTCCGAGAAAGAAAGGTAACATCATTATTGAAAACATTTAGCAAGCACTTCGACTGCAGATAAAAGTTACTTACATTCACATTATCATAAAATATTTACAGTTAATAATCGCATGTAATAATTTACGGCCACATTTTTGTCACTGTATTTTTAAGTGACACATGTATATACGAGATGTTCAAAATCGCTGCATAATATTATAGCATATTCTTGTGATTAAACTCGAAAATAGTCTAAATAGCCATCATTTCGATACATTTACGAATCATTAACTGCAAGTGTTTTCACATTATTTGATGCTAATTATAATAATTATAGGAATAATCGTGGCTAATATGTTTTAGTACTTGTCGCGTTTTAAGAAATAAAACGCAACGGCTACCTATTTGTTCGAATCTCGGCGCCCAAATAACGACAAGAAAACCATATGTGTATGTACAGTGCACATTGTATAAAAGTTACAAAGACGGGTGCATCAGCCAATTTGCTATTGCCATAAAATATAAAAAGGTATACAATAAATATATGCGAAATACTTTATTTCTATCATTTTAAATTGATTTTGATAAATGCTATATTTGTCACACATTAAATCAAATGTATACAAGGGAGGATAAGAAATTTAAATTTCATTCTGATTATGGAAACATCACATGACATAATGAAAATTGTACATACGCTTATATTATTGTTTATAACTCAAAAACTATTGTTTCCTCAATATTTTCTACTCTAATTATTTCCTAGAATATAATGTATATTGAGATTTTATATTGAAATGATTATTGGATATCTGTTGACATTACATAAAAAGTAATGTTTAAAAAATTTTATTTTAGTTTTTGCAAAAATTGAAGTATCTTTCTCGCACAAAAACTTTTACGTAAAATGCTTTTTTCAAGCGCATTTTGTCATCGACAACTCTGCGACAAGACAATGCTATCATTGTTATCATCGCAAACGTAGCTACATCATGTGGCACGACGCTGAACGGCCACCGCTTTAAATCGCTTCGCCTCGACGAGACCGTTAAGCCCTTCATGGTTAACCGAGGCTCGTGCTACAACACAGTCGCCTCTTTGTCGATTAGCACGCCAACTCGCCAACCAGGAACGGCTGGATTTTTACCGAGCTCGTGACGCCCGTAATTTTTATCGAAATCCCGGGATGCGGGAACGAAAGAACGCACCCGAAAAACGCGCAAAAATTCGACGTCGATATTTTTATTTTTATCGAGAACACGTGTGAAATTATCAAAGTAACATGTACATGTTTAAATAACTATAACGAACAATATCAGTATGTGAATATTATTAGAAAACTAACTTGTTGAGAAAATAAATTTGCAAAAATAAATAAAATATAATTTTGTAATAACAAAGAGTGAAAAAAGCGGCGTCTCTTCGCAATACTGCGTGACTTTCGATGCACGTTTTATTTACATGGTGTATAACGGGTGTACAGACACGTCGTCACGCGGCACACGCGCGTGCACGGTGGTCTGTATATATCGGCGCTCGGCGAACTTCCTGGCGCTGCTTTATCATTATCGGATGTGACTAATGCGGCGTTTAACGCAACCTCGCGTTAGTTGTTATTATAGCCCTTGGCGAACGGGTCCTCCTGCCCCTTCTCTCTCGCTCGTTCTCTCTCGTTCGTTCCCTTTCACTACCCGCGCGCGCGGGCGAAACGCCCTTTCGTGTCCACACATGGACCCTGGGCCTCGAGTGAGCCCGATTTTGACGCTGGTTTATTCATTCAATAAATCCTGGACCGGTCGGCAGGTTTCGGATATTATTTCTCGAATTCACACGCTCTCGAAGAGCGTAAAAGAGATTCCAGTCTCTGCACTGGTCGGTACAAGTATGTATATTTTACAAGGAATTTTTTAAGAAGATTGTACGATGCAGGCGCTTAAATATTCTAATTTTTTTTCTCTTTGGTAATTAATAATTATGACTTTATCACGAAAGAAATCTCAATTTAATAAGAGGCTTAATAACAGCATATACTTTTTACTCGGATTTCAATCATTAATAAGTATAAGTAAAAAAATAATTTGCAGTTATTTAATAACACTATTTTACGTAACATAAGATTTCTGTCATTCATACTTATTCACCTGTTCGTTCGGCATGCATGTATATCGTGGCGTCTCGTTCATTTCTTTCTCAGTTCAGATCAAAATCAACTTGTAATGCGGCGGTTTCATTTATATTCCGCAGCGTAGATATCAGGATGCCGCCATAGTCCTGGTTATCGGATGCTGCCGGTACTGTTTGCACATATCTATTCTTTATCGAGGCCGTGCAGGCCGTTACGGGAACGCGCTGCAATCGCTATCTTGCAATTGGTTCGGCGAAGTGTCACCTTAGTATCGATGTTATTTTAGCGGTATTTGTCGTAGCTCAGATACAGTACTGATTATATATAACGAATGAAATAGCAATATTTTTTTTGACATGCTTAACTGAACATAATACACGATTGATTACATGAAAGAACACCCGGTATGTCGAGTCAGACCCAGTGCGAAGCAGCCTCACACTACCGTGACTGTTAACACGGGTTAATCTTGCTTAATAACAGTCATAGCGTTCGTGTGTCTCGCCCTTTATCGTCGTCTGCTATTATTTGCGCAATTATTTCCGGCTGCACATTGGATAAGCAATATTATTAACATTATCGGCAATTAGGCCAAGGCAATGCTAGTCAATAGCGTGATATTCGGTCAATTCTAATCGTACTCTTTTTAACTATTAGGAATAATGAAATGTAATACAAATTTTCTTTACAAAAGTAATTAATTTTTTTTATGCAAATAATATATTTTATTTTTACTTTTTTACGTTGATGAAAAATTTTATTTAAAAAAATTGCAAATGGTGAAAAAAAGGAACATAGAAAGCGAGAGTCAAACAGAATAATTAAATAAATATAAGCGTGAGTGTGATCGTTTATATGTATAGCTAAATAGTGCATTTTTACAACAAGCGGACTTTCCGCTGACAATAAATTGAAGAAGAAGTTGGTTTTAACAAACATCGCATGTAGATGTTGCCATTTACATAAGCGAGAGAAGCTAAACGGATACGCTCGGTTGGCCTGTTATCCGGATAGCTTCCAGGCTCGCTGGCTGTTGGCGAGATAATCGCTTACACGTTGCACGCGTTGGTTAATTCACTGCCGTCTGACAAGCGAGAAAATCCTACCTAGAATTACTCGCGCCGTAGTACGTTTGAGTCAAGTACCATCTTAGATCCCACCTGGGAATGCTAATTTTTCGCTTTGTGAAAATATACACTGTTTACGCCAGAAATATATGCCAAATATATGAGACATGTGCTCGATATTTTTGTTTTAAATATAATGAAAAAATTTTATCTCTCCATTAATTCTTTGATACAATAATATAAAAGAGATTTTCTTTTATTGATCTAGTGTCACAAGATATTTTCTAACAGCCAAGTATAATACGCAATAAAACACATTTAAGAAATCATTGTCGTAATTGCGATGCTTTCCTTTTTTTTTTTCATTTCGAAATCCGCTCTTTTTGACATTGCGAAATTTCGAACTCGCACTTATTTCTTGCGATAAAAATTTCATCACGGTCCTCTACAATCGAGAATGATCCGACGTCGACGGCATCACGGAAGCTCGGCGCCGACGCACGGAGGGCGGGACAAGGGCGCGGCTCACGGCTCGTTCTCCCAATTTCGCGGGGTGCGCCCGGAACGAGGTGCCGTTGCGGCGCAAGGACCCCCTCAATTATCGGACGGTGGTGATTTAAGGCGAGCTGCTTCTCTCATGTAGGAGGGCAACAGCGTTCCTTCTTACAGAGCCGTCTGTCGAGAGTGGCCGAAGAACAGCCAATCTTGGCTGTGGCGAGTCACGACCCGGCGGTAATCAGAGTGGGAAGATTAACGAGACGTTAAAACGAAGAGGGGAGTTACGAATAAATCAATATCGATAAGCGCGAGATGCATTATATACGTATTCGTAATGAGACCCGAGATTTATATCGACGAAGGGCTCTCGTTTCGGCGTTATCTCTCGCCTTGCTAATATATCGAATGATAAATCTGCCCGCGATGTTTATTACGTCCCGAAAACTAAAGGGTTTATAAGAAACTACAAGTACATACACTTTTATATATATATATATATATATATATATATATGTGTGTATATGTGTGTGTGTGTGTAGCAACAATATATATTATATGTTTGTGAGTTTATAAAATTGGAAAAAAGTATTCACTTTTTAATTGATATAAAGTTTTATATACATTGAATAATTTTTACCTAAAAATAATTTAATATTTTTTTATTTTCAAGACTTGTTAATATAAAAATTAATAATAAAATCCATGTGTGTTATGAATAAGGATCAAATTTACCAAGATATACTATTACTGCTCCGCGACCTGTCTCATATTACATTATTTTACGCGTAGCAGGTCTTAGGTCGGTCTTGGCACACTCAGTCTCGGCACTTCTTATTTTACTTTATTTTTTTTTACAAAGCATAACTATTTGCATTAACGCATGATAATTTTGTTAGTTCGTTTTATGTAATTGCACTTTTTCGCTCACCATCTCTCATTATTGATACCTATGTATATAATTCATGTTTGTTCTTGTTTTTATTGATATCTCACGTATTAATGAAACGGATACGATAAATACGGATTGTGAAAGAAGGAGAGCTCATCAAGCGGAAACCTATACACAGAAAAGGAGAAGCGCTTGTTCGCATTTTTGCCACTTTCGCTCCTTTAATGGCCTCAGTGTTCCTTGCAATTTATTCGTATTACTGACCCCTCGGTTTCTTTGCGCTACTCTTTGCTCGCATCTTTATCTTTATTTTTGCTAATCTTCCTTGCGCATGTACGTAATCCGTTAGCTCATCGGAACAAGCGATTTTAAAAAAACGAGAAACTTTTAGATAATTTTGCTAGACATTGTCTAACGAGCCAAAGCAAGATACGTATTTTAACTTATATATAAATTTATATATAATATTTACACATGTACATGTGATATAGATTTTTCAGCTGTACATTTTAGCTGTACTAATAGAATTTTTTTTTTAATGTAAGTCATTACTGATAATTCATTTTACTGTTTTTGATAACGATAATAAAGTCTTAGCTATCATTGCTGAGATTTCCTGCGGTAGAAATGATGGGAGTAGATCGAAATCAAGCTGGTTCTCGCGAAATCAATGGGATTCTCCTAATCCATCGCGACGACAAAAGGTATTCTCCCCGTCTGTGAACCCTTAATGCGTTAACGACAGGAAACGAGTCGACTACGCCAGCGGGCTTACCGCGCGTCCGCTTATGGAGGCGACCGGCAAATTGTCTAAGGAGGGGCTGAGTCCTAAAGAGTTCACGGCTACAAAGGAGCACGCAATGCTTGATGGTGGAACTTTTTATGGGGGCTTAGCCTATATAAATGTGAGAATTCTCGATGTTTCGCTATATTTCTTAATACGTATTTTCAAACATTTGTCAAAGAAGATGAACGTTCACCTCCTCTCGCGTTACAAATATGTGTACTTTAATAATGTTTGTATAAATTAATCGAACCTTTGATAAATTTAATGACGTCAATGTAACGTCAATATACTCTTTTTTTTTTACAAATTTCTTTTTCTGAAAACTCCATGGTGACCCGAGTTCAATCTTGCGAATCTTGCAAGATTGAACGAAGCGTGCATTTACGGATATCGCTTTAGTTTGATAAAATGAATCTCTCTTACGACAACTAGGCGTTCGTTCTCTCCTCGCGGCCTCTCGACGCCAAACTTGGAACAGTTCGTTAAACCTTCCTTGCTGAAAGCTTGCTCGTTAACTGAGTCATAGCAACGCAGCTCGCTCGTCCGAAAAGCCGTCTCTAGTTCTATCTCGAGCTGCAGTCTACCTGTCGCTACGGAAGTTACTTCGTGCATTTGCACGTCTTCTTTCTCTATCTTTTGCTGTTGGTTAGCGCCAGCGCTCGAAAAGTAATTAATTAATTAGTTTTCATGGGGCGCGTGACGTTATCGCGCGTTGCGCGAATCATCGTTGTCGTCGTCGTCGACGTTGGACGATGAGGAGGAGGAAAGGCAGTGGAGGCATGAGGTGGCGGCCGGTGGTGGCGATGGTGACGGTGGTGGTGATGCCGGTGACGGCAGGGAAGGTGCCGATGGTAGTGGTGGAACACCAAAGAAGAGAAGGAGGAAGAGGGAATCTCTTTCTCTCTCTTTTCCTCCTCCTCTCTCTCTCTCTCTCTCTCTCTCTCACGCGCGCGCGCGCAGCGTTGCCATACCTCGCGCACGCACCAAATATTTGACGCTAACCATCGGTGAAACACACGCTCAAGCTCCCCTCCCGGGCTTACTAGCCAGCTCGAAAACATCGGCGCCTCCTGTTATTTGCATTCCCCTAACCAGCCACCACGGTGTGTGTCATTGTCTCTCTCTCTCTCTCTCTCTCTCTCTCTCTACAATGCGTTCCTCTCGTCTCCTTTGCTCCTCTTGCCGTTCTCTCGCTTGCACTTGCTCTTCGCGCTGCTTGCTCCTTTTCGCCTCTTTGATCCACGTTCTCTTACCGCACATTTAACATGAAACGCAACGCTCCAATTTCCAGTTTTGCCGATATATATCGATCCCGTATCGAACGTCGAATTTATTCCCCATAACACAACTGACGTAGAGAATTTGACTCGAAGAACTTGAATGTAAACTTCAACAGCGGCATTAAAGAACGAAGATTGAACAAATCGAGAGAATGTTACGGCCTGGATATATTTTACGCGCACGAAAAACAGCGACGCGCGCGCGTCGTCGTTAAACGTCGAACGAAAATTTTATGAATTCCCACCCATAGTCTCGGAATTCCGACGCCGTAGGCCGCAGCGATGTTCCGACTTTCTTCGCTCGGCAACGAGCCTTCTTCGTTCGAGAGAGAAAAAGTGAGAAAAAAAGAGGAGTGAAAAGAGAGAAAAAGGAAAGAAAAACGACCGAGACTTCGACTACGTTGCTGATGCACCTCAGGAATTCGTAGTTTGCGTTTTTCGGTACGAACCGCGTGCGCGCGCGTGCGTGTACCGTGGGGCTGCCGGTATAGTAATTTACGAGCGATCGTTCGTCGAATTCGCCGATGATATTCTGCCTTGCGGGCCAGTTGCAACTCGCAGCTGCAATGTCGTATATCGCACCTCCGTCGATTTCGACACCTCCTGCGCCGTCGTTGATCTGCCACCGAAAGCATCGAATATTTCTACGTTAATTATGGCCCGGCCAAAAAGGGACAATCAGTGTCTCGATCGGAAAATTATAAGTACCGGGAAGAAGTGTTGCGTGTACTAACAGGATGCGTGAATACATATTTTAACAATATCCATTCTGCAGTATAAACGTCATTAATATCGAGATTTATAATCCGAGTTTTATTAGATGAATTATTTTTTACTTAGCTATAGGTAATTTAATTCATTTAAATATCTTTTTCTCTGATTGATATTGCTGTAGTTCTATAATGCAAACAAAAAAGAAATACCGTAATAAATTGTGTCGTTTCTACATTTTAATGTATTGATTAATATTTTAAGAATTGACGTGTTAAACTGTCATTTGGAAATCGAATAAGGTCCAACTGATCCACTAAAAGTTCATTGACCATTCTCGTTCATTTATCTTCAGAAATCTTTCGGACATCCTTTTAACTGTATATTATTATTATTTGCACATTGTTTATTTTACGTACAACCTAACAGTAGATATCAATGGCGATTTGCCGCGATGTAAATCGATAATAATGTGTTAAGACGATGGATTATTTCTGAATCTGTCACGATAGATTTATAGATCAATTCACAAACTATGCGAATACCCTTTGTTCCCCATATTTAATTTCTAAAAAATCTAATTTCGGCAAAATATTAACTGAGATCTAAAGAAATAAAGTTTCAGCAACACGAACACAGGCAGGTGTAAAGCGACAGGTGTAGTGTCTTTGAGAATTAAATCCGTGTCGATTACATACTTCCAACTGCCAAGTTAATTAAAATTAAAAGTTAATTAACCGTGGGATCGTTTCTATAAACAATCAACAGACTGAGCCTCTGCAACAGACGGTGGAACAAATTTGGTTAGATCACTGTATCAGACATTAAGTAAATCAAACTAATCTATCCTATTTCGTTTGAACACTCGAAGAATCGCATTAACAATTGCGAATTTTATAATCGTGATTTTTCGGCCACTTTACAGTTCACAGGATACCATCTAATACGTAATATCCTTCGCGTGAAATGCCTTTATTCTTTTTGTTTAAAAACGTTTTTCCCTGAAAGGATCTAGCCGCCGTCGCTGCCGCTGCCTCGTCGAGGCCGAGGAGTCGAAGATTGTCCACTTGACAATCGTTGGACAGCACTCGGAATACGCGACACTTAGCGAACAAAAGACAGAGAAGGAAAAAGAGGAGCGGGAAAGAGAAAGAAGGAAAGAGAACATATTATAGGAGATGACTGCAAGAGAGACACAGGGAAAGAATGAGAGAGGGAGCACGGTAGCTTGGTGCATAGAGACGAGGCGGTTGCATAGAGCGCACAGAGTGTCGCGCATTTAGATAATGCGTATATTCCCTCAGAGCTCTTCTCCTCCGCCTTCCCTTCCCCCTCCTCCCCCGCCGCCCCTTCCTCCTTTTCCTCTCCCTGCTCTTTTTCCCGCATCCCTCTGTCCACCCATCGTATCCCTATCTCTTTTCGCACTTCACTAGCGTTCCGTCCGTAAAAGCTTAAAGCATGCATCCTTTTATCCTCTTGTAACTTTGGTGCCTTCGCACTTTTCGTTATAACCGGCTGTACGCGCTACGAAATCGTGTGACGCCATATAACGCCGCGCCATTAACAGGCCGTAATTGCGCGACGCCAAAACGCCACGGTTGAAACGCATTCACGTCACATTTACCCAGGTTCTTTTGCATCGAGAAAATGGTCTCTTCTCTCGACACTTTGTGTCCCGATTCGGTGGTCTCGATAAAAATAACCGCTAATAGCTTGACGATCATCAACGAAATCCGACCAACAATAACACGGTTACTGGAAGATTTAACGCGATCACTGCAATACTACAACTGTAGAACTATCTGATACTCGCGCTGAGTTCGCTCGCTTCTTCTTTTACGTAGCTTCTGCCGGCGGAGTCACGGTCACCTAAAGGTAGCCAAGTTTAGTTCCTTCTGTGTTGTCTTCAAAGTTGACCGCCTTGTTACTCGAGGGAGCGACCTCGGTGAACGGCACGATTTACGACGGGTAATTACCGACGGGTAGCAAGTAGTCCCTATATACTAGGGCCAGGCTTGTATATCAGTACTGCAAAGCGTGTGCGAGTGTTGTTTCGAAGCAGCTTCGATAGTCAGCGAGCGCAACATTATTACTCTTACTTAACTCTAACTCTTCTCCGCGGCTATTCTCTATTCACTCAGAAAAATCGCTCCTATTTACTTACAGTTGCGATTTTATTGTTAGTCTTACGAAACTATCGATTACGCGACATCTCCAAATACGCATTTTTACATATCTTACATTCTATATACTGTCAATTATCTTTGTCAATTCGAAGTAAGTTAATTTTACTTCGAAGTAGTTTGTATCTCTTTTCATATCTGTGGATAATGTACTTATTGTATTAAATGTATTATATGGATAATGTACTTATTGTTAAAAATCGTAATTATTCGCATTAAATATTGCATCGTCTTGTTTTCGTGATTTATTTCATTCTGTTATGATTTTTTTTTATTTGATTTCTTGTGCATTTCTGTTGCTATTCTATCTTGTTCATTCGTTCAAGGCAACATCTAACATCAGATAATCTGTGATCTTCCGAGTGCGGCTTATCTACCGCAGAATGCACAACGCGAAATTGAGTTACAAGTATGAACAGTACAATTACACGTATCTCCATTATCATGCCGCCTGCCGAAGGGCGACATCAAACAATGCGAAAATCGAGTTTCGCCGGTGTGCGAACGCGCGCGCGAGAGAGGATGGCGGCGCAACTTGAATGCTGACTATCCGCAAGTACGACGCGATGCCTTGAAATGCTTGACCACCGCGACTGGCCGACTCGAGAAAACGATCGTGGGCGTATTATTGTAGCTTTGACTTCTGTTCGTTTGTTGAAGTGGCGATCGTCGCGTTCCCGGAGTGTATAGTCGCTTCGATGGGATAGACGATCTCTATCCCTACGGGACGGGCGATTTATCACCACCTGTACCAAAGACACTTTCATGTACCTAATTGCATTTTGCTCGTGACCCTGTTTTTTTTTTTTTGCAATCTTTCCTGCTCTTATTCTCGACTTTGAGTGATAATGATATCTAGAATTTACCTCACAATCAGCACATTGAAGAAGCGCAATGACTGTTTTCTGATGACAATTCTTCTAAATGCAAAATCTTTGTTTTTTTTTTATTTAGAGAATGATCATTGTAGATAATTATACATCTGTGTAGATGAGAATAATTATTTAATTTGATTATTACTGCTGCACACATAACTTGCAACCTTGTGCGTTGTATATATATATGTATAATACTTATTTATTTTATTAATTAATAATACATAACATATCACACACACACACACATATATACATGCTATCGCGTGATAATATAAATTTCTTA
This sequence comes from Wasmannia auropunctata, assembly GCF_000956235.1. Taxonomy (NCBI): domain Eukaryota; kingdom Metazoa; phylum Arthropoda; class Insecta; order Hymenoptera; family Formicidae; genus Wasmannia; species Wasmannia auropunctata. The sequence goes on from NW_012026779.1 coordinate 3,031,847, forward strand.
TTAGATGTTTTCATAACGATTAGAAACGTAAAATTTTCTACAGTTGAATCATCTTTTTTAAAAAAGGAAAAATCTTTCTGTATGATTACCATTATTAATTGCGGATGTTCGTCTCGCTGAACTACATCCGCTCGATTTCGCAAGACCCCCTTGTTCATCGCTGACCTTGTCTAGGCACCTGCGATTTCTCATTGCATAACACGGAAATTGAAGTAGCTAAAAAGGGAGTGAGTGGAGAGGTTGGCGAAAAGAAGAGAGAGTGACGAAGAGTTTCCCTTAATATTCTCTCTCTCTCTCTCTCTCTCTCTCTCTCTCCTCCCTTCCTCTCTCCTCACTCATACGCGCACATTCACTCACTTATTCATTCGCTTACTCTCAAGGCGAGCGTAGATGTCTCCTTGTTTCCATGTGGGCACCGAGTCGACTCCGAGGACTATTATTTGGTCCGAGGGTCGAGGGATTCGCGTTACGAGCGAGAAAGAAGCGAGGAGGGGTCCCGTTAGCGTAGGGTCAAAACTCCTCCGCCCCTTTTCGGAGGATACCTCCGACGTTCCTCTTACTTCTCCTCTCCGTACCCACCACTGTCCTTGTCTGCAGAACGTGTGGAAGAGGGACCGAGCGACGTCCGTACTTTCTCATCTTGTTCTCGAAGGCGAAGGCTGAAGGCCTCAAGGCAGGTATAATATAACCTCTTCCCATCGCCTCGGTATTCCTCTCTTTTTCTCGCTCTCTCACTCTTCTTTTCTCATAGAATCCGTCCTTCCTTCTCACACTTCGACGCGTCTCCTCTTCCCTCTTGCCTTTGCTTCATCCCCGAATCTCCCTTCGGCTAGCCGAGAAGTTATTTATTACAGGTTTGGCGTTTATATTGGATTTACACAACTTAAATACCGAGCCCGACGCGCGCAGCATCAACATAAATATTGTATTTCCTGCGTCCACATACACACGGGTTGCGCCCGGATCCGTACCGAGCCAGTTTCACGACGTTCTTTCCCCGAATTCGATCGTAATCGGAGCCCCGTTCGTTTCCCAGGTCGGGTCCACCGGTCACTAAATTGAACATACAATGTCTCTTTGGTGTTTTGGATTGACGTTCTCTAAAAATCAATTTCCATCTTTTGAATACTACGAGAATTAGTTTCGCTTGTTTGATTACTAAGAACTATGTCATTAAAAAATTAGATAAGGGCTAAAGTTGTCATAAATTTAAAGAGAATCCACGCGCGATTATTATAATGTTAGATTATAAAATTCATTCCCCAAGCGATTCAGAGACAAAAGTATTTATTTGACTTATATAATATATACATTATATTTGAAATACCTATAAGGCAAAATTTCTCTTGTTCGAATACTCGCGTGTTCCTTAAAGGGCGGACCGCCTGATACCTAGTATATTCCGCAAGGAGACTCGCGTGGCTGCAAGCCGCGAGTCGGATCAGTTTTTGCGATAAGTGGTAACAACAACACCGCGTTGGGAGACGGAAGATGAAGAGGAGGAAAAAGAAGAGGAGAGAAAGGAGAGGGAAAAGGAGGCAAAATTGCTTTCGTTACCGCGGCAACTGCGCCGCGCGGCAATTGCCGCGTGCGCGCGCTTAGTAAAGCAGAGCCGCGCGTATCGTAATCACTCGGTTCCTTATCTAACGACGGCGGCACGAAGGCATTCATCCATCATTCAGTAGCGTGGAAAAGCGCGCGCTCGTTCGTTCATGCTGCGTTGTGTCCGTCACTGCATACAAACAGTGTCATTTTCATTCACATGAGAAATTTTCGTGATTAACTGCAGATGCAAATTTGAAGATGCGTAATAGTAAGGAAATGTATATTTCTTTACATCACTGTGTAAAGAAATCAAAAAATATCCGTGCCACACTTTCTCTCAGGCTCGTTATATTCCAACGCTGAAGTTGAGTTTGTTCTTGTAAACATTTTTATTATGAATATCATACATTTTTAAAATTTTTAATTTTTAATAAAACATGTCTGTAATTTAATTAAAATAAGTGGAGACGCGTATACATATATCGAATAAGACTGTCTGGTCACTTGATCCATCAACGACGCTTCGCCATGGAAGCTGCATCGACATGAGGCTCGCGCACGCGGACCGCCTTTTCTGCGTCCGTCTCTCCGCGCAGGACGAGCCGCGTTGCGCCGCGCGTCGTGGTATTCTCCCAATTTTGCGCGCCCACGCCTCGTCTCGCCTCACCTCACCTCACTTCATCTCACCTTACCTCACCTCACTTCACCTCACCTCACCTCTCTTTACTTCCCTTCACTTCCCTTCGTCTCGTCTCGTCTCGTCTCGTCTCGTCGACTGGTCGTCTCTCTCTCTTTCTCTCTTTCTCTCGCCGGCGCAGCGAGGCGTCTCGCGATTACGCGAAGCACCGCAGCGCCGACGAAGCTCTAGCACAACCCACTTGAATCCAACAAGAATCCGATCTGACGGCGTCGTACATGCAAAGAACCGCGCATTACGTTCTCGTCAAGTTGATTTTATACATTTCAATGTAGGACGATTTCTCGTGAAATGTAAAATAAGTATAATACGATGCATACTGATGCGTATAATATTGATGATTAAAAATAGATTGCAAGATACATGTGTGACGAATCGATGCATTTCATTCGCTTTATCGCCGATCGAGACGAGTTCGAATAAACCTCGGATTTATTTATCCAGCCGAATAACGTGGTTTCGTGTTCCAACAAACTATTACGAAGTGGAGACGCACACGCGCACATAACTTCGCTTGTACGTATAACCGCGGGGCTGTTTAAGATGATGCAGACGATGCAACTATTTGGCAATTACTCAATGCATTACAAGCGCTTCTTGTTTCAGCACGTGCAACGTGACGCATTTGCATTTGGCGACTATTTAGCAAACTAGCATTACATCCATAACAATAATGTTTTCATCGACTTGTCTTATATTTGTTCCTTTAAAGCAGAATGCGCGTTTGAGAATCGAGTGACGCGATTTTCGTGCACGAGTATCCTCTAACGTCCATTGCAATCGGATTTTACGCGAAGTGATCGGTGGCTTCGATAGGGAGAGGTAGAAGTGGCGCATCTATCCGCCTGACTGAGCGAATTGAATTAGGCGTGCGCTCGCGCCGCGAGTCGGTAGAAAGAGAGAGAAAGAGAAGCGGCGGTGGACGGATCCGCGAAGCGTATAACGGGTTGCACACGTTCGCATAATACGTCCCTGCGCCTGCCGTGCAAAGCCTCAGAGACCGAACGCAGCCAGCGATGATGCCGCGTACACCCGACGCGGCAACATTGTAAACCGAGAGAAGAGTACGCGAGAGATAGAGAGATGTGGAGGTCGACGGAGGAGAGGAGAGGAGAGGAATGGGAGAAAAGGAGAGACGGCGCCGAGAGGAGAATAACGTACAGAGAAATATGGTTAGAGAGACCGCGCTCGAGGAGGATGGTCAGGACCGAAAGAAAGAGAGAGAAAGATAATGGCCGAGAAAGAGGCGGAAGAAAAGAGAGGGGAATTGTGCATCTGCACATACGTATGTATGTGCGTTGTGTATGCGTACATATGGCCGTGTGTGAGTATAGTGGGTGTCGCCTCTGTTGCCGCCGACGTCGCTGCCGTTCCTCGTTACCAACGCGGTTGCTTGGACGCCCTCCACCGGCCCTCACGACATGATCTATCAGCCTTGTCTACTACTATATGCTATCTCCCTTCCTGCCGTGGCGTTCCCTCTTTGTCTGGTGCTTCGCCTCCTCGATTCTCGATCGGCGATGCGCGCTTCGCATCTTCGTCCGGCTGCCCTACGCGCACGCTGCGCTTCGTTCAGGGACGACGAAATGTGGGTATGGTGTGTGTGCGACCGTACACCGATTCGAGGGGAATGGATCTCGCGAGAGAAGATTAATGAGGAATCGCGTTAGTCTCGCTGAATTATTTCACGAGATTCGCGCATCCATTTATGAGAGCCGCTCCCGGAGATTTTTGTCCCTTGGAATAGGACGTACATTCATTATACTGAGGATAGGATAAGAATTGAGGTAGAAAATAAAAAAAATACTTCAATTCCCATGACATCAATCACTTTTACCGCACTCTCGAACGCGAATCGAATTGTAATAATCGATGTGTGACAAAAATCCTCGAGTCTCTTAATCCTCTTTGTTAAGTATTAAATTTAAAATTGATAATATAATTTCAATGAATCTTAATTCTGATATGATATCGCAAGAAAAGCTTTTAATGTTTATTTGCGATTAATTTAACGTATTATTTTTATCTGCAGCATCGAAAATCAAGTTCGAATTCTATCAACTTATCTCCATCTACAAGATTTCCGTTATCGGTATACAAGTACGGTAGAGGAAGAAACGATTGCCGTACTTTCATTCCCGCATGAGAAACTATTGCGCATTCTATTCTTGGGATGAATTTCGTAAATAGAAATAGCGACACATCGTCGAATTTTTATATAATTCATTTAAATAAGCGACAGGTTCGTAGAAACCCAAACACAGTCCTGAGTCGTTCCTCTCCCGTTGCCCTTCCCCGACCTTCCGTCCTTCTCAGCCTCTCTTGCCTTCTTCTTCTTCTTCTGCCTCTACTACCATCTCTTTCGTCCCTACGTCGAGAGAGCCGGTCCCCACCGGACGTGCCAGCCAGTGGTTCTCATTTGGGAAACGTGACGTTGCTCTTCTCTTGAAATGAAGAGCATCGTCGTCGTCGCGTGGCACCGTGGTGGAGAGAGATCTCGAGACCACGAGGCTACTCGTGTCACGTGCCAGCACGAACTCGTTAACAGCCCTAACGATCGAGATTCCACGTGGCCGCCGACACCGCTGTTGCCGCCGCCGCCGCCGCCGCCGCCACCGTTGCCGCCACCGTTGCCGCCACCGTTGCCGTCGTCGTCGTCGTCGTCGTCGTCGTCGTCGTCGTCGTTGTCGTCGTCGTCGTCGTCGTCGTCGTCGTCGTCGTCGTCGTCATCGTCATCATCATAATCTTCATTGATAATTGACAGCGAGTCGTCAAGCCAAATTGCCGCTTTTTCGATATTATATAGACGCGCCCTTTTCATGATATACTGTATCGAGAGGGCGGATTATCGAACACAAAGTGTAAGAAAAAGTTGATGGGTCTGTCACCGATTGATGACAATTGATTGACCGAGAGTCAGTAGCAGTTTTAAGGATATCTCCTATTGACATTATATTACTTGCGGAATCGACTTGTTGTAGGATTATTAAAATGTTTATGGCGCGATATTCTTCAAATTGCAAATAGAAAAATCATCATTGAGAGTATTCAACTTTAATTTATTAGTCCTGCTTGAATATTTAACAAATATGTACATATTTATAAATACCTATTATTTTTTGTATTTGAATTTTCTTATATATATAATTTATTTTTTACATGTGATACACATCTTGAAATTCTCGCGATATTTCCTAACTTGTCTTCTTGGCAAAATTCTTACTCATACTGCATCTCTCGCATGTATCATACATTCCTTATAGATGCGGCACGTGAGCTTGCCCGGGAAGCGCACGTGCTTATCGGTCACAGATCTGACATGAGCGTCGGACGTACCGTGGAACGCGTTATTATCGTATCATTTATGTGGCTCGCCGCCGCCCACGAGATTTTAGACGTATCGATTACCCAGACACAAGAAAAGATATACGTTTTAAATCTCAGAACGATACTGATAACGCCATATTATCCAGTATATGGAGGCCACGCTGCCGCCACTCTGTCGCGCTGCCGTATTGAGCATGCCGCGTGAACGCGAATATTATATACATATGCAAGACACATAAATCTTTCAGCAGGTAACAGCGGCAATGCAACTCTTACGTACCTAGAGCCGAGTACCTCACTGCACCAGGGAAATTCCTCGCATGTTTTCCAACGAGTCTTTGTATCAATAGTTTACAAACTCCTAGTGTTCGTATAGAATGAATCAAAGATATCGATATTTCAGCATTTGAAACATGTATTTACTCATCCGAAAGACTTACCAGTATCACGCCAAGTAATACTTAGTAAACGAATTATATTAAGAAATATGTGCGAGAGTCCCAATCTGAATTGAACTTAACGTCCGACGCGCGGTGTCGTAGAGCGGAGAGAAATCTATGCACAGGCTCGTGTTAATTCCTAATGCTTAATAATCAGTACACCTTATCGCGTGCCCTCACCTCTCTCAGCACGATCGCTTGCTCTATATCTTTCTCTTTCTCTCTTCTTCTCGTCATCGTGAGCTGGCAGGCATGTCTTGTAAATAGAGGAAACGCGTTTACCGCCTATCTGCATCAAAGAGGCCGACGCCGCGACGGTTTTATATACTTAATTTATGAACAATATACATTCGCGTCGTCCCACCTAGATTCTGGCACCTATCTCATTTTTCTCTCTCTCTCTCTCTCTTTTTCTGCGGCTACCACCGGTTTTTCTCTCCGCGTCTCATTCTCTTCTTTGTCAAACAACTTTAAACGGGAGAAATCCATGATAAGCGGTTCCACGTTACCCTTATCAACCGTTGCACCGGTCGACGCTCTGCCACGAGAGCAATTATCTTCCCCGTCTCTCGCTTTCGCGCATTTCTCTTTACGCGTGTTCCCAATTTGATTGCCGTGCTCCGTAATTATGGAGCTTCTGCTGCGCTTTAGTCGCTTTCGCTGTCGTTATTGCGTTAGTTCATGTTGCGCCCTATATATATCGGCCGCAAACAGGCGCAGAAAGCGCTGGCTACGACATACTTATTGGACGCCCAAGTACCGTGTACGCGTCTCCTTTGTGACGATAACTCAGTTTTCATCGAATATTGACGCGTTAACGGATTTTCGGTTTTCGTAGTTGTATAACAGACCATGGTGTTGTTCGATAAAATTAGAACGAAGTAGTTGATTTTTTAATTGGGGAGAAAGAAATTGACGATAATAAATAATAATAAATTATTTATATCGAGGAATAGTGGTCATTGTAATAAAAGGATCGCAGTACATTAATATCTCGGATATATAGGTATTGTACTATACTCTGCCGTATAATACACAGAGGAATTCTCGTTCAGTTGGAAATCTTATTCATCAAATGAATTAATTACTTACCGGCGTCTCCCGTTGAAACAAAAATCAACCGGAAATTAAACTTCCTGTGTGGATCAATTCCGACTGTAAGTTAAAGAATGCACACTTATATTCCTAAGGATAATTGCTGCCCTGTATGAATCGCAAGACGAGGCGGAAAAGTTAAGTATTCCCGCTCTTCTGCTCTAGCTGCATGCGGCGTGATTTTTTGTCGCCAGCTGCGCGCGATGTAACGAACGGCAATCGCGTTAAATCGTTACGCCGCGCCGGCCGCGCGTTTCCGCGAAAGGACGTCGGCGCTGATTAACGATTCGATCAGCGACACCATTTGGCGTGCGCGTGTTCGCTCATCGCTTCACCGAAATGTCCATGAATTTTTATCTACAACGTCGGCGGAAACAAACGCGGATATGCTACACTCTACTCCTCTGGATTCATGCTTGAATCACGGTGAAATCAATTTCGCTACGTTAGTTAGCATCGATTTAATATAGCTGCTCGCATAATTTTTTGCGAGTGCTGATAAACGGATTTCTACGGTATAGTGAATCGCCTCATTATAAAAATCCCCAGCACTATCCTACGCCATTGACTTTTATCGAGGCTAACTGGCGTTTTGGCGCGTTTTATTATATCGTGCAATGAATTTCTGCGTCTCTTCTCTCTCTTTTTCTCTTTTTTTTCTCTCGTTACGCGTGCCTCGCGTTTCGAAGGCCCCAACGTTAACTCGTGAAAGCATGGGGTAAGGGAGGAGAAGTAAGCGACATCCCCTGCAATGACCGCGATAAAATATGACACATCTCACGCACTGCTAATCGGTGTTCAGATTGGTAGATTTTACATATTGGTATACATATGCTACGTGAATAAATAGTCTTTGCAAATTTTATTTACAAATTCTATTTAATCAATTTTTTTCTTAACACAACGTACCCGCATACAATCCTATGATAAAAAAATTTTAAGTTTTAAAGAACGAATTTGCGCTGTTGTGCACAATATTTCAACATTCCTGCGATTATCTGATTTTCCATGATTAATCTTTGCTTTTTCTTGTTTTCTGTTTTAGGTAAGTCCGGCCATCTTTAGCAATACTGATTTCGACAATCCGCGCAGAAATTTTTTTAATATCTTTCCATGTACAGTATAGATGAAATCCTAAGTAAGTATTTTACACTATGGATAAAATATAGATTATTGCGAATTGAAATAAAATCAGTGCGGAAGTTTGCATCTCCTCGTTTAGCAAATTAACAAAAAATTAGTGTAGCTTTATTGGAATCTCACTAATTGGTTAATAGAAGAGGCTTTTTTTTTTTTTTTTTTTTCGTTCTTTCTTATGTTAAGAAATATTAAAAGTATAACTGCGCGAAGTTGCTTGATGGTAATGCGGTCGGGGGCTTTGTCCAAGAGTCGATGGACTCTTACTTAGCTCTGGCATCGATACGCCGCGCCGGATCATAATAGAATGAGAGGCCACTAGAGTTGGCGAAACACATGCGCTCTCGGTAGGAAGGGGGCATTAGTCTAATCTGACGATCCTTGTGGGCTGTGAGAAGTATCGCGTCCGACCCTACAAAATCAATCGGCATCACCTAAACCGACGCGTAACGTCCGGCCATGTGGGTGGTCGAGTGCCAAGCGCGGTTTTCTCCATCGGCCTGCGTGTAAGTGCCTCTAAGTTCAATCTCTACTGCAGTTACGACCTTCTACCCACTTCACAGTGCATTCCAGCCGCTAGTCCGTGCAACGCTCGCTATTTTATAGCTGAACATTGTTAATGCTTTTCGTAAAATCAAAAATGAAATTTCCATGAAATTTTGAAGATTTGCGAAAATTTAACGGATCTATTATTTGAAATATCTATACATGTATTTTAATCTATCCGTTCATCTTTCGCGTTTTAATATTTCCTACTATTTGTATAAGTTTATCCATTTAAGTCCCACCATTTTACTTATTACAATCCGTTCACTCGCACGATTCTCACCCGCATTCATCGTTTCCGCTCATTCATCGTCCGCACAGATTTTCACGTGGTACCGTGAGCATTAGCGGGGACTGTCCGTCCTAATCTGACTAAATCATTCTTCCCCCGTATTCAACCGACTGTGAGAAGTATCATGTTCACCCCAATAGTCGTTTAAATGGGCACAATAGGACTGCGATTCGTCGACGGCCGATGGGGAGGCGCTTTCCTAAGCCACAAGCAGAAATAATAACTCGTATAATACTCGGCTGCGCGCCGCACGAGCCCACCCCATGTATTAAATAAATATAACGTCCGCGTAATATAGCCGTTATAGAGGAGAGAGGCTTGTCGGGCGCGGTCGACCCCATTTGCACCCCATCAATTGCATGCGGTTGTCTATCGCGCTCCCTCCCACCTCCCGCTTATGTTCTAGCCGCAATATAAACCACTATTGCACGCGCGCGGGGATGAATCGTCACGCAGCTACCATACCTGTGTCTCGTTTAACGCCGAAATAGTCACGTGCGCCAAATGGATTGTTCCACCTGTTATACGCTGTGTAGAGTGTGCTTCTCTATATAGATATTGCATGAGATATTGCTCGTTCTTATGACAATCGGCATGTCAATGGATACCAATTACAAGACAATGGTCATCGCGAAGATTCAAAAGTGAAAATTGATCGGAACCTGCGATCTTTTTTAATTTTCATAACGACGTTTTATTAATAACAATTTAGGTATTATATTCTTTTTTTTTTTTTTTTATCAAAATGCCAAAGTTTTTTGATTATAAAAATATAGTGTGCTTTTTAAACCACAATATTTAAATTTAATATTTCTAACATACACATATCGAAAGAGCTTGATCAATCCCTTTGTCTCAGTTATCTTCCCTTATTTATCGAAAGATGGATGCGTAGATAAGATGATACTGAGACGAGACCCCCCTCGTAGACAACTTCCGCTTTTCGTGTTTACACAGGGCTATCACGAATTACGCGTTGGCGGGATACTTGCACCCTAAATCATTGACTTCCACTTGATCCCGACCAGGTCAGAGAGAGCGAGAGAGAGAGAGAGAGAGAGAGAATGTGTGTTTGTGTGTATGCGTAGTCGCATCGGAGTTACGGCGGAAATCGTTGTATGTCAATGTTGGCCCATTCGTCGGCAGTTACACATTGCGATTATCCGCGACGATCCGTGATCTATGATCCGTGAATGGGCGCCCCGATAAATAGAATCGGGGTGTCTGATCGACTCGTTTCGCCAAGCGGCTAGCCCCCTTCTCTCGACGAATATGAATATAATATCGCACCCCGCCACTTACGAAATGATTTATCAATTGAGCGCCGTCGACCCCGGGATACTGGTGTTGAAATATTATAACATCATTCCCCACGGCTCACCCTAATATTATCCCTCCTAGCCAGCCGCCATTAACATAACAATGTCGACCTAATTGCGGCCTAATCGGCGCCACAGGGCAAAACCCGGACAGGCGGTATAGTCGGATCTTTTCGTTTTCCTTTATCTTTCCTCTTTTTTTTTTATTTGTTTCTTTGTTCTCTCCCTCGATCTTATCTCGTATGAAGATTATACGATTATTCAAATAATTCTGGTAGGGCTTGATTGTAAGGTGATATAATTATTCTTGCGAAAATTTCATTTAACGTAACAATACTCGCAATTTTTAATTTAAATTTTTAATTCTTTTACATTTTTGCGACGCACAATTGCTGGTCTCTCTTTGTCCCTTCTCTTCTCTTTTTCTACGTTACTTCTTTAGCGTTAAATTTATATGTATAAATAAACACATATTTTTTTAGTTAAATATTTGACGTATGACATACAAGATCACAAACAATGGAAAAATATGAGAAAGTTTCAATAATCAATTTTCTTTGAACAAATTGCGCGCGCGCGTACATGTATTCGACAAACTTTGATCATTGCGATAAAGCATGCGAAATCATCGTTTTTGCATCTTTGCGATGCTTCTTATCTCAAATCACGAGGAATAACTGTTATACTGAAATTCTCTCAAACACGAATTTGCAGCTAATATCCAGAAACGGTGAAGTCGTGTTACAAATTTCTTCAATGGTCCCCTCTCTCTCTTCTCCCCCCCCCTTTTTATATTCATCTTTATCTGTTTCTCTTTCCGAGAGATTGTCTCCCGCAGCTCCAGATAGTATATATTTTTTATACTCAATCACAATTCTTCGCTATTTTTTTTGTTTAGATGACCTCTTTTTTCTGTAATAGTCATTCCTTGAATTGTGAAGAAGGAAGGAAAAAGATATACGAAAATGTCCGCTTGTTTCGAAAAAAAAATTGCCATTGGATTGAAAATCATTCTTAATTTCATGATAATAGATTTGCAACTCAAACCGCACTATACAGTATGTCGTAAACGTGAATGCAGACACGTGTGCACGCATGTCCCATAAAACACCGGCGCCACGCTGTTTCATTATTGCGTTATTATTTTCCTCTTTATTAATGGTATGCGCCAAACAACGCCGCGCTGTATTCTATTCTCGCGGTTCGAAGTCGCATTGTTCACAGCTTTTGATGATGGTTCTTGTTTAAAAATCACTCGTTGCGTTTGTCTTCAAACTTATCCTTAATAATCGTAGTTCACTACTTGTCAATAGCGAAGTATAATATATACAAATAGCAGTGAGAGTTGTTTGCTAAAATTGTATCTTTCTTTTTTTCCCTCTTTTTCCTTTATTTGAAACGTATCTCATGATTCGACATTCCACGCAATCTCCAACAGCGAGTAACAAAGCATCACTGCGCTTTTAGCGTGATGAGAAGTGTAGCTTGAGCGCGCGGCCTATGGACCAGATTCCCTTAGAAGATACGGCTCCTTCGAACGATTTATCATTTCTCTACGTGTCTGCTACGACGATATCAACGTACAGTAACAGCAGCAGTAGCAGCTATATGCGCATGACGGTTTCCACGTTAGGCGATGTTTACGACAACGACCAACCGGTCGGCCGATCCTAGATACGAAGAGAGACAGATAGAGGAAGAAAGAGAAGGACGACAGAGGACGGGGAGGTGGCTGTCAGGAGCACGTTTGCATGATGTGTTCCTGAGTAACGTATGCAGATAATGGATGTAGGGGAATACAGTCGGACGTATAAAGACCCCACGCAGAAGATACGATAGGACGGAGGCCATCTCTTCGCGCTCTTTCTCTCTTTCCGCTTCTACTCCACTTCCCCGACGCATCGTCCTACACATTCACGTTTCTCCTCGTCCTAACATGCACGCGCGTACGCAAGCACGTTTCTTCCCGTTCGCGCTCTCGTGTTTATATATAGGAAGCAGAAGATCAAAGAGCGAACCTTCGCTTAGCTTAGCATCAACACCGCTTCGCTCGAGGAACCAGCCCATCGTCACCGAGATAGGTTGAGCGGATGACGATGGTGATGGTGGCGGTGGCGGTAGCGGTAGCGGTAGCGGTGGCGCGGACGGTGGCGATGAAACTGTCTGTATTTCGCGGCGCGGCGCGGCGGGTGGAAAGGGAGAGCGTTACCGATATAAATATTATGTTCGCCGAGTAAGAGAGTAAGAGAAGAGGAAAGAGCAAGCGCGGCATATGGGCGGTAGAACGATTGATCTAACGAGTCGTGCGCATCCGTCATAGAGATCTCGGAATTGAAACGAACGTCGCGTTTTATTACGTGGAAATCACGTAGCAAATAGGCACGGGGTTTCTAATTTTCTATCGCAAACACACACTTGTACCGGAAATCGTATACTCAGCTCGTTTCGTCATCGAAGAGATATATTGAAAACGAAATGATCTCGCGTGAGTTTGCGGTCTCGTTATCCAGACAAGTACGCACGAAATGGGAAGTTTGTATGTATGGCGCAATAAACTGTCGAGGAGAAATGAATCGACAAACTGTTGCATTTCCTTCGTGCTATCTCAGAATTAGAAATGCCAAACATCTCATATCTTGAAGTCTCTCTATCGCGATCGAATGCTTGTTCTTAATGTCATCATGTCTTTAATTAGTATAAGATTAAATCTATTGAATCTCTAAAAAAGCATTGCGATATCAACGATATCAAGCCCTCAATATCCTGGATATGAACGGTTACAAGCATAGTGCTAATCTAAACTGCAAAATTAATTTAATTTGTTATAGAAGGAGTGATTTGCCCTACATTGTAATATCGCGCATGATATTAATTGTTGAGAATGATGTAAATATAAACCACAAAGAACTGCTATTGGTGTAAAAATGAAAAATGTCGCGCTAGAAATATTTAATCATCCATGATGATCTTCCGCTTTTTTTTATCGGGTCTCGTCGGATCGAGGATGCGGCGTTAATGAAATATAACGAGCTGAAGAGGAGGAGAGGGAGGGGAGGGAAAACCAAAGAGAGAAAACGAGAGGCGCGAAACGATAGTTACGAGCCCGCTAGACGAAACTGCAACGGAACGTAATCGCGTTAATCTTTGAAAATAGAAACACCTCGCGCGTTCTCGGCTGAATAACCGGCCCAACGACATTACAGCGATCGCGCCTGTGATCAGAGGCGCGCCAGTATCGCCGGGGCAATTAATGTAATCACGCTGAAAAATAACTCGATATCGAATTTGACGCGGCACAAAGAGAGCGAGAGAGGGGCGCGGCAACGGCGGCGGCGGCCGACAGAGGAGAGGTGTGCGCGAACCACGAAATACGAAAAGTTCCATTGTGTTGATCGCATCGTGGCGGCGATGGGGCAGTAATTCGATATCGTTTAAACAATAGCGGTCAAATTTCGCGTTATACATTGTGCGTTATACATCACGCGATTATTATTTTGTTTCTCTTTTTTCGATTTTAATTCTGCGCGGTATCGTGATCGCTTACTCACAATAATAATAATGTAGGACAAGAGATTAGTATCGACTTTTTATTAATGTGTCGAATCTTATCATATGCCGATTGAGGGTGTTAGCATTTATGATTTCGCGAGTTTTCATAATCGCTATTGTTATGAATCGTGTCGCTATAACAAAGTCGCTATATATTAAAAATTAAAAATGACATTTTTGTAATTTTTAAATGCATCTACTTTATTCAAATTAAAATTAGCGTGTAATAGTATGAAATCAATGAAAACGGTACTGGCATTCGTCGTAGATCGCGTTAAATCCTGGATCGAGGACGGCTACCGCTGTCCTTAGCGGATCATTCATTTACGAGCCCCTATACATGTATGTGTACATATAGCAGGATCGCAACGACGTGCTAATTACACGATGTTTCGCGTAACGAGATGCGGGTCCCGAAGGGGTAGCCCTTTTCGAATTGGATACCCAGATAGGCCGGGTCAGAAAGAGGAAGGCTAGTCGGACGGACAACAAATTCCTGGTAGTCTCCCTTTTTCGCTGACCACTTAAACGATATCCTCTCTAATTCTCAACGTGTGTTTTCTCCCTCATCGTCCTTTCGCAGCTAAAAATTTCGCGTTTCGAACCAGCGAAATGATAGGCCTCTGTGGTCTCGTGGCCCCGAGATGCATTGACCAACAGGTCAACTTTCCTCGGGCCTACGTCTCTCCTCGTAGTCGTATAATTTATAGCGGAAGACTGGTTTTGCTTTTTCCTTTTTCCATTCCCTGTTATCTCGCGCTACAAAACGCACAATTAATGTTCATCTGTGTCACGGTTTCTTTTGGTTTCTACGGAAACTACGTGGATCATAATATGTCAGTTCATAAATTTTCTTATTAAAAAAAATATATTTATTTATTTATAATATATCTAAGAATAAACGCAGATTTAAATAAATTGTTGAAGAAATTTTTAAATTGTGTGGCTATCATATTTGATAGAAATTTTGTCAGTACTTTGGGCATAATACAAATTAGATGAAATTTGGAAATGTTGATTAATAATTTCTGGCGCTACGTTCGATCAGCGTGTATCCGAATCTGTTGCACTTCCCATGTGTCCCGAACTCGTTTATACGGCCCTGGGCGCCCTCTTAGAACCGACAAACAACCTGCTGCGACGGGTGCTACCGCTGGTGATGGAGGCCACGTATTACTCTCTATTAATATCATAATATAAACATAACTCGCATGTGCGAGTCGGCGAGCTAATAACGAGCGGGAGTGAGAGACGAAGCGAGGCAAGAATGCGAGTGATGGAGCGAGGAAGATATAACGAGATGGTAACGGGGGAGAGAAAGAGAGAGGAGATGCGTTATTCCACCGCAGGGTCTGTTCAGGGCCAGTAGGTTTTCTGGGGTCGCTTCGGTTTCGATACGGGGGAGGAAAGGGGATTCAAACGGGAGGGAAGCAAGTGGCGCGTGATGAGCAGGGTGTGTTACACGGACATTATGCGAGATCCTGCCCTTCTCACAACCCCGATCCTGCGCATACCCTCTTCTATTCCCGTTGCTGTCACACTAGGTTTTATATAACGACGAGAGAGAGAGAGAGAGAGAGAGAGAGAACACCCCCGGAGAGGGTTACAACTATATATCGGGAAATCGTCCCAACCCCTGCGCATACGAGCGTATACGCACGAATCGTTCGTCTGACGTGTCGGTCGTCGACTTCCTACTTCCGAGATGTTCTGAAAATTTTTTAAGTAATAACAAATTGCTTGAAATACATTGGACTTTTTAGATAGTAATAATGATACGCATATACGTCAAATTACTGTAATATTTTTTTAAATATTATAAATTGAGAATTTATTCGAATTAATGAACTTTTTAAACCAAGAGTCGAGTTCTCAAGAATCGGCGGAACGAAGCGCGCCGAAAGGACGTATTGCTAGCTTTCGTGTCGAGACGTATCATTACTGAATTAGCTACTATTACAGGGCCGAAGTGGTAGTTAGCTCGATAATATTAATGTCAGCATCATATAACACACTACACCGCACACACTCACACACCTCACGCAGGGTCACATTTAGCAAGAGCACATTAACGTATGATAATTATCGTCGTTAGCGTAATTTTATATCGAAGGATATCTGGCGCGAAGTGGTGCATCCCGCTCTGAAACCTCTGACGATAATTTTTGTTCTGCAGAACGAAATTGCAATTTTCGTTTATTACCTTCATGACGAGTACATTAACGATTGTTAGAGAAACGCTGCTATATAATAGTTCGTTCCGCATGGACAAAAACTGGTAATTTTAATGTCACGCGACGAAAAGCCAGGAGTATTTTATGAAAAGGCGATAAATGATTCTTATTTAAAAAATATAACGTTAAGCAGAGGCACGTGTTGCAAGTATAGGTAATACTATTGCAAAATACCTTCGTTTTTTGACTGAGCTTAGAACTAAAGTAATTGGGGAGCACATTGAGCATCTTCATGGGCGCGTTGCCATTCTCTTCCGTTCTTTTTTATTTATTACTTTTATCTGCGAATATATGCGAGATGCGTTTCCGGCAGGAAAATCTGCGGACAAAATGTAGTCGTTCTCGTCTCTCCTCGTGTTGCAACGCTCAACCGCGCCCCGCAATTTAGCACGTGCGTGCCGTGATGCACGTGCGCACGCGTGTGTGCATCTCTGTGCGCTGTTCGCGTCGCCACTTGCGCGCGCGTATATGCATCACGCCGTGTACAGACTGACTCGAAATTACCCAGCCTCGCAGCACGTGCACGATACGAGATTCATGTGTGTCGCCGTATGTGTAATGCTCTGTGATTGCGTTCGATGGTCGCTGCCTTCTATCTCGAGAGATGTGTTATAATGTTGCATATTTAAACTTTTTTTTATACTAAAAATTTAAAATTATTAGAACAATTTTCGTATAATAATTATATATATATATATATATACATTATATATATATATATATATAAATTTGTGACAATTTTAACTGTATTTGAATATTAACATGATCGTTGATCGTATTATATTCTGTAATTTAAAAAATTTATATTTTTATATACTCTTTAATTTATTCATTCTACAAGCAAAATAAACGGAACAATTTTTTTCATAGCTGGTCGGATAACATATAATAGTATTTTCGACAGACATACGGGGAGTCACCCGTTATATGAGCTCGCGCGCGATGGTACACTCGACTGTAGCACGCACTCCACGCACGCAGAGGGGTTGAGGGGTTGCATACGTTGCGGTATGGATTAGTTAGGCGGACGCAATAATTTCACCGGTACGACCACGGGCGATGTTTTTTCTTTTTCTCCCTATTTCACACTGCTCTTTCTCGATCTTTCTCCTCGGTAGTTTTAGATGTAACTTTTTTTCAACGATAATAATTAAAATGTGATAAAATTTGACTACTTTAATGTTATATTTTTTAATATGTTACGCTCGTGCTAGTTGATTTTCTTGATTTGTCATTTTTATTTCGTCATGATTACATATAATAGATATGTAATTACATCGATAGCTTGAAGTGTTTAATAAGCATATCTATCTTAATCTGTTTTACACATTATTCAGATAACAGATGTGAATATTTAATAAGTGTGAAAATATCGATACGTAACAGCTACGACGATTTCACGCACTTCCGGTGCGCGAGCTCAGTCGGTTTGGCTAATTATTGCTAGGGGTGCGTCCATAATTGTCTATGGATGAACGCTCAAGGACAGTGCTCTTGCATTAAGAGGAGGCCATAATTAGACGAAATTTCTCAGAATCCAAGCGAGTGCGATTTTATGACGAACGCTCTAACGAGCGTCAAGATTTTACTGGAATGACGCGGAGGACATGGCTTTCAGAGTAGCACGATAAAATTACCACCCGTTGGATATAAATTTCACGAGATAACACGCAACGACACGCGTTTATCCATCCAGCACCGTTATACAAACAGCCGAACACTCTTATCGTATGTTTGGTGTTAAATTTCTCTTTTACCTCTTCTTCCAGTTTAGGAACTTTACTAGAGGCCTAAGCATTGCCTCGCTAGCCAAAAATAAAAGTTCTTGGTTAGATTCTAGTCCCATGGCAGCTGCGAGTGTTCTTAGACTTCCGCTCGATAATCTTTATTCGCCTGGACGAAGCGCGGCAATGAGCGAGTAATCGCTTCATTCGTTAAAAGTATCTGTGTTCTTATCTTTAACATGTTTTGTGTCGCGTCAATTTTAGGTTCATCACGCCGTGTGAGTCACTGGTGATGTGAGCCACCACGGCATTTTTATTTGTATTTATTATATTTATTAAGTAAAACGTTGATTTTTTTGTTAAAAACTACAAAAATTATTAAAGATTGAACGAAAAGTCTAACATGGGTCATCGATCCACGCGGCACGAAATGTGTGAACAGCATTTTAATTAAATTAATGCTGTGAATTTTATCCAAAATATTTTATATTTTAATGCAATAGTTGTTTTTATATAATATCCTAAATTCGAAAATTTGAAAATATTAATTCCCAAATTTTTTATAGCATCGACTCTTCAAAGATATAACTGCTATTATATGTTCAACTACTTTGATACCCGTTATTATTTGATGATTTATTGGTATTGATTTTGGATACTTTATTTCGATTGAGAAAAGCAGCACATTTCAGCGCTGATGAGGGAGACGGTCGGGGAAAGATGAAGCAGCCGGGGGAGAACCCCTGGCCACCCTTATTAAGATTCCAGCTGTGGAATTCTACCTGCGCCGAGCTCGCTACTGGTCTTAAGTAAATAAAACACGACCGGAGCCACGTCGCCTCCGCAACCAACGGCTCGCTCGACTCTCCTCAGCTCCGTTCTCTCTACTACTCTCCATTCCGCTCCAGCGCGGCTCGCTCGCCCGGTTTGTCGCTGCTGCTTCCTGTCGTTCGCTCGCCGCTCCTCGGCGTTGCCGAGCGCGAGAGCCCTCGGGCCCTACGTTCGCCGTGCCCTGCCCTGCCCTGCCCTGCCGTGCCTCGTTCGTCTCTGTTCGCCTCCGCATATCCCTCTTTCTCTCTCGTTTTCTCTGTCTCGCGTCCGCGCCACCGAGCCGACCCGTCCGCGTCTCGTTTTCTCGTCCATTATTACGGCTGCTTTGCCTACGCCTCGCTTGCTCTCTCGCTTACTCTCATCTCGATCTTTTTCCACGTAAGCGCGTCGTGAGGGAATTCAGAATCCAATGCTCTCCTCATCTGAGCATCGAGGACGCTGAAATGTCCTGATCTT
This sequence comes from Wasmannia auropunctata, assembly GCF_000956235.1. Taxonomy (NCBI): domain Eukaryota; kingdom Metazoa; phylum Arthropoda; class Insecta; order Hymenoptera; family Formicidae; genus Wasmannia; species Wasmannia auropunctata. Next base: position 3,051,039 of record NW_012026779.1, read on the forward strand.
TTGTATATCAATCTTGAAAATTTTTAACATTCTAATGAATCGTACAGTATAAAATATATATTTTGGCAACCATTTTATACACATATACTATACGTACGTATCTTAAAAAGTTTAGACGTAAGAAAGAAGACGTAGAAGAAATTTTAAAAAATTAAGCCGATAATGATTCAACATAACATTCTGAAGTGTATTAGAAATCGAATTATCATTCTAAACAAATATTAAACGGATACATGTAATTTTCAGCTTCGTTGCGGTTGTAGCCCGTGAAAACGTACAACGGATTCCGTTAAATCTCCACTATCGTGCCCACGAAACCGCGACAAAGCGTCGACCGTGAATGTCGAGTATATTCATGACATATTGAAAAATGAAGGACACAAGCTGGAATTATTATTTTGTTTTTGATAGCTATTGCGTGTATCTAGAATGAGAAATTTTACACTCCTCCCATTAATTACTTATTAATCTTTTGTCTCTCATGAATGAAGATAACATGCACGATGCATACGCGTTCTCATTAACATTATTGATTCTATTCGGACAAGTCCCAAGTGTATACGATACGCATACACTGAGGGTAATGTTTTATACCGATAGAAATTATCATGACAATCACATCGCGATAATATTTCAAGTACGGTAAGCTGCTAAACCGGCGTTTTCTCGCTATCACAACCATTCGACAACGAGCATCCGATCGATGTTGAGAGCGACACGTGTCGTGGCTCCGTAACCATAACGGTCAGCTTTCTCGACCTTTGTCGATCTTTTAAGGATTGACCATACGCAGAAATCGGAGCCTATGGGATCATGCATTGCAAATGACATTGCACGTAATTATCTAGTTAGCAGAAAAATGAAATTGCATTTATACACAAAATGCATTTGTATGAGAAGTAAACGATATATTTGTAAGATTGTAATTAGAAAAAAATATAAGAGAATAAAGGTTACGGACGAAGAAAATAATTTACGGAAAGAAAAAAAGAGTGAAAATATCTAATTCTGCAATTCGATCATCTAGCGTTTCCACTCTGTACCTAAATAGCTTAAACTTCGTTTTCTCTTATTCTTATATGCAGAAATCTCCGAGTAAAGGTGATGACATACATCCGTAGGGCTTGTTACTCGTCGCACTCACGTTAGGGTAGACGGCGGATATCATCAGCATCCCTGCCACTGTCTATCCACCGTGTTTTATAGAACGTTTTTAATATTCCCTCGAGCTAGCTTTTCTGCACGCGCGCGACTGTCATTCGCGCTTTTCGCAACGCTCTCGTCTAAAGAGTAAAGAAGAAAAGAGGCGACACGTTCTTCTTATACAATGCGCTAGTTCCCGACGGCGATGCTGCCGCGTCCTCATCGTGGTTGACGTGGTCGTCGCAGTTACTGTCGGAATCGCCTCGAGTTATAGCAGACGGTCGCCGATGTGGCGCCGTAGGTAGATGCCACTGCTGCATTTGGCTGAAGACTTTCGCTCGAGGCCACGATAACCACGTGTCCCGCGCCACGCGAAAAGCGTTCGTGCGTGCATTTTTGTACAGGAGAGAAGGAAAGAGTGGCGAGCACTGCGGGAGATATCAGGACGGATAAAGAAAAGTCTTCCGGGCATAATCTGAAGCGTCGCCTCTCGCGAAGAGACGCCAGAACAAATCAAGCCCACCATATTGTCTCCAAGCCGTAAAGCTCGCCGTTCTCTTCCTTCTTTCGTCCCCTTTTTTTTCATTCGACAACATTAGAAACAATATTCAAACCAGCATCCGCCACAATTGAGAGGTTTATCCAAAAAATTAAAAATTCTTTTCGTTTACCCAAAAAATTAAAGGTTCTCTCCTGCTTATGATTCAATTGATACTCACGTAGTACAAACAGATATCTAATACAAATGAAATAATTAAGTATATTTTGTATCACGTAGATATTTCTTTCTAATTAAGTGTACTCGAGTTCTTGAGTAACTTAGAGAAGATATCTCTGCGTCAGCATTGAAGTATACCTACTTGCGTTTTTTGCATCAGCAACTTTCGATGAATTACAATGATAATTTAGCTCTAATAAATTATTATATGTACATGCTGCCCTCGATGCTGCCAAAATTATGTATATTCATTTCATTAAAAATACGCCGCAAAAATAAGAAATTTAATATTCAATTTAGAAACGTTAGAAATTCGTCTTGTTATTTCCGAAGCAAGCTTACGAGGATGCATGGAAAGTATGCGGCAAGGCAACGAAAAGGACCTCTCGGTAAGCCGAGGAACGGCAGGGTTCCGAAAGCGGAACACGCATTGTATCCTGGAAGCGGGAACGAGAGGCAGAGGGAAGAAAGGCGGGAGGGAAGGCCGGTCCTTAAAGGCCTGGGCTTCTAGGAACTCCGACGTTGCATTCGGTCTCGAAACCACCGCGCACGAGTGGAAGTTGTTCACTTGGAGGCCACGACCGGCCGGTGTGCTACCACATGGGGTTTGCAGTTACCACGAAATATCTGAAGCCACATCGCGCAGTCCGTATCGCATTTCTCGATTCCCCGAGTTCCTTCGTCTCAGAAAATGTCGCTTCTCTTCGACATCCTTCGACCTGCAGGTTTAGTCCGCTCGTCTCGTACTATTTAAACAGTCGTCTGTGAATATACATTTTTTTGTTGAATTTCTGACGTTGGTTCACGGATTTTGTTACTTAACAGAAAATCCTAATGTTATACCTAACAAAATTCTATAATAATTAACACAATGAGAGTGATTGGTCAATTTGAAAATTTCACAGTTTAAGACTGTTCTGGAAATTCCAGGATATACCGTATTCCAGGATATTTTGCCGCATTTGACGCACAATCAATTTATTTTACGACAGTTGTGCTTAATAATTAAGAATCACGACCAGGAGACGAAACTGACAAAATAACTGTAATCTACAATCAACGCCAACGGTAAAGCATACAATTAGGGATTAAGGATGAATCGCGTCAGACTGATTGTGAGAAACAGGCGTAATCTAAGGATATGGTAAGGATACCTTTTCGTAGGAGGGTGAAGAGAAATAGCTAAATTTTATTGTCTGAACACATTTACATGTGTGTTGTACATGTGTGTGCGTGTATGCACGCAGCATCGATCGAGCGCGAAAAAGCATGGTGAGGCTGATTGGGTATCACCTTGCTCGGCTTCAATCGAGGCATCGCGGCATGGCCTGTAATAAATCTCCGGAAATTCTTCGTTTCTTCTTTTTATACTGTCGTTTGCCGTGCGCGCAACCATTATAGAGTGCGCGGAAAAAATCTCGTGGAATCACCTTACTTTCAAATCAAAATATACTTTTCAAAGAACGTTGGACTTCTCTTTGATAGATGACATTTTAATGAAAATATGGAAATAACATCAATCTTTCGAACAGTCCTCGACAGAAAAGTAACAATCGATTGAGAAAGTAGTGGATTATACAAAACTGGTAACTAAAAAATATATTGACTTTTTGTTTTTGTTTTGTTATTATGTTTTTAAATATTGAGCGGTTATAAAATATTTTCTTATATCACGATGCAAAGTTACTTCCATTGACGCGATATGACCTCATTTTCTACAATGTTGTACGGGACTTGCGGTAGGATAGTGTTATGTTGGTTGCGGTGTGTACTCAAACGAGAGCGTTGCACAAGCCGAGCAAGCCGGGTGGGTGATTTAGAGGAAACGAGTAGAAGAGGAAGAAGACGACAACGATGAAGAAGAAGGGTTGGCAGGTCGTTGAACATAAAAGTGGTCGCGCGCGCGCGCGAGAGAGAGAGAGAGAGAGAGAGAGAGAGAGAGAGAAGAGAGAGAGAGAGGAGGGGGAGGGGGAGAATCAGAGAAGCGAGTCACATGTTGTACCGCGCGCGCATCAAGACGGATCGACAGGAAAACGTGCTGCGCCAGTGTTACCGGCGGTAGCAGAAGCAGAGACGGCAGGCGCTTCTGCACTGGCAGATCATCGAGTCGCTCTAGCTAGATAGCTCGACGATAGCTGACTGGTCGGTCGGCTTGTACGTTCGTTCGTTCGTTCGTCTCCTAGTTTGTCTCCTTCTATCGCGCGGTCTCTTTCGTTCTCGTTCTCTCTTCTCTATCTCGCTCCATCACGCTCGCGTTGCACCTTCTCGCGAGCCTCACGACTCCCCCTCCGGGGCTGCGCCACCAGTAATTGCTTCCTTTGAGTAGCTCCGGAGGTGTAATTTAGTCCCCGACCAACAACCTTAACTAATTAACACACCGAGTAGCGAGCGAGTAAGTGAGCGAACGCGCGAGTGACGAAGAACGAGCCACGACGACTTGACTGACGGACTGGCTGGTTGACTAGTGGACTGGGTGGCTGACTGACTGGCTGACTGACTGACTCCTTCCTCTTCCTCACCTTTCCTCACCGTGCATCGTTCTATACACTCCTCCGTCCCCTCGCCTTCGCGTGTCGATGATCGAACTCGGACGAGTCGACCGCCGCGGGGCGTCTTCCCCTCTTGTCTTGTCGAGGCGCCTTGAGCCCAACTACTCACCACCTCGAATGCAACTTCGTTACATGACCTCGCGTGTCATACATTGAGTACTTTGAGTACTTGAAGAAGCTGATCTGCCAACTTCGATTTAATCATTCTCAGGATAAGCCGTGGATCAGCCACCGACGGATAGTTGCAACACGCGACTAACATGTGATGAACGCAGCGATTACAAATGAATGTTATTATCAATCATTTTGGAAGCACACAGCTTTTCAAATTCTGCTCTTTGATTTTGTATTTTCGAGGCATCGATTTTCGATGAAAGATGCGCGCACGCCTCAGCGATGTTATACTGCTTTGTTCACCGGACGTTGCTGTCAACGGTCATTTAGAGTCTCGGTTTTCTTCCCATTACGAGCACTCGCCGATCGAATAACCGAACATTTGAGATTGCTTCTTTAAAACTTGGTTTTTCGCCGATTAACAAGCAGTTTACCCTCGCCCTCCTGTCGTGTGGACCAGACTTTAGGCTCTCTTGTGTCGCTCTCACTCCGCAATCTCGCGTCGTTTACTGTCGCGACTATCCTGGAAAGTACGGAGGCGTTGGAATTGGTGAGGAGAAAGGTGCGAAAAGAGAACGAGTGAAATAGAGGAAGCGGAGCAAGAAAAGTATCTCTCTCTCTCTCTCTCTCTCTCTCTCTCTCTCTCGATACCTTTCTCGAAAGGTAGTGAGAATATTCTCGAGATGTGCAACGATGCTCGTATTTAACACCTGATTAAAGCGAAGAGAGAGAGGAGCATCGAGCGTTGGCGTGACTAAAGCGATTGCTGCAAGATGAGGCCCTCTTTCTCCTTCCACTACGTTCGCCTCGCACCTTGGTCCATCCCCTTGCCGCGCTTCTCTCGTCGGGGTTCCTCTTCATGGTTTGAGGACATAAGGTGGCCCAGTCGATTCTTCGTCACGCACATATGTGTACAAATATGTGCGTGTGCTCGTGAACCTTTGGCTGTGTGTTGGAATGACGGACGGGACGAAGGCGGGGAGATTGCGGCGGGAACGGGCCCCGAGCGACAGCGTAATCACCTGGACGAACTACCACACACACTACCGCGTTTTTCAGTCCCGCAAACGCGTGCAATGGCGTAGCCGAAACGAGAAAGAAAGAGAGAGAGAGAGAGAGAGAGAGAGAGAGAGAGAGAGAGGCATGTGTCACCCGAAAATTGCGGACCGTCCAGCCCCAGCCACGATTTACGATGGGTCCGGGAATTTTGTTAGCGTCGAAGCGCGACGTGAAGGGATACGAACAAGCTGGTCGCGATGCGCGTGATTCACATGTAAATTGGACATGTCGATTGTCGAGTCGCGCTCGTGGGCCTTGGTATGACGTCGGCGCCACGTGGATTGCGTTTTCTACGATAGTCCACGCGATTGGACTCGTCGCCTTTATCTCTTTGTTTTGCTTCTTTATTTATGGATTTGCACGTGTGTTTTTTTTTTGTAATTTATCTTCTCATTTTCAATTTAGTTTGCATAACGACGGTATAAAGCTTAACAAAATAACTACTAAAAATGCAAAATAAGTTGCATTATCGCACACATGTTACGATTAAAAAAATATTTGAATATTTTTTCTACATGCATTGCAGAAATAGTTACAAAAGTTTTAAGATGCTTTTGCTTTGAAAGGATCGTAAACTTTACTTCGCTTTATATATACATTATGGACTCAAAATTTAAAAGAAAACATGCAAGCTCGCTTTCGTATTTTCACACGTTAATGACACATATTAACAAAATTGTTATCATTATCTTCATCGTTATTGTTATCAAAATTTCCGCAATATTTCTGAATAGAATCATGACGAATAAAGCGGTTTGCTTGAATTCCTTTTCTTTCTCATCTTCTTCAGTGCGTTATCGCACGGTGTTCTTGTTGGTCGAGATCCTTTGAAAATGTAATATTCCCTCGTTAATTTCTCGCCGCGGAAGAAGCGAGAAAAGCGTCGCAGGAAAAAATGCGTGAAATAAATGCCAGGACGCGGGCATGACGCGGCGTCAAAGGTTCGCGGAAATTCGTTTGCTTTCAAGTTTTAATTTTTGACGCCGACTTTATCAAGATGGCAACCTCGTTAACGTCGTTCTGTTTCTCGGCAGATCTCTCGTTTTTTGCCTCAACATGACCAAAATGTAAGGTCGCATTATATGTATATATATTTTCTGGTATTACTACAATATATAGCTGTTAGGGGATCGAAATTGTTAATGTATTTTAATTCTCAATTTCTTTTGATTCTGTAATTTTAGACAATTAAAACGGTGAATTTTATGTTGGAATAGCCACTGTTCTTTTTGAAATGTATTTTAACGTTCTAGTAATAGAGAAGTGACAATACCGAAACACCCTATATAACTCAATTATATTATTTATATAGCACGTTCTGCCCAGGCGGGATATTCGTTGAATATTCATGGACGCGCGCCTTACAAACGTCATTGTTTCGCGCCGGGATGATTATAGAGGCTCCGATCGATCCGGATCATAGCAAACTCTCTCTCGCTGCACAGACCTTGCCTTGTCCTGAGACAATGACTGTGGCTGCAAAGGAGAGGCGCGATCACGCGTTGTGATCTCCATTTCATGACGCGACTGACGAGGCGCGGCTGTTCTCTCTTTCTTCTTCTTCTTCTTTTCTCTTTCTCTTTCTCTGTCTCTCTTTTACCCCTCTTTCTTTTTCTCTCTCGAATGCTTCGGGAGCGTCAGTCAGACTGAAAGCAGCGAAACAATATCTTGTGAAAGATTTTAATTCTTCATCGATCATCGACGTCAGTAGAGGGCAATGTACTTCCGAAATTTATTCAAGACACACGAAATTACCAGACTTGATGTTTCAAATTATGAAAAAAATGGAATGCATGTATAACGAATAAAATGATACGAGGGATTTGTAATCGCTATATGAATTGTTCAATCAATAGCTAGGTTTTATCAATTCCCTTAACTGTAAACAGGTGTGCAGGAATATCGCATAATTTTTATTATAATCAAGATTACATCTTATTACACAGACAACCTCAGCGTAAATTTTTCTGCCATTCCGTCACGTTATCGGTCACGTGAATGCAATGACGTCACTTGTCACGCCCATGTGGAAGGCAAGGAGAGAAACTGAGAGAACGCTGGAGAACGCCATGCGTGGCCTTGAATCGACACCTTGCTGGATCGCTGCCAATCGTGCTCCCAAGTGCCACGATAGATGCTGCACGCGGCACATAGTACCTTTGCGATGAAGAGAGAAATCTAATAAGATATATCAACCAAGTGCAAGACATATCGATATGATTTTCAAGTATTCTCACATTGTTCGCAAGAAGAGTAACGATGAACGATATACGTGCGATATTGCGATATTTTTCAATAATAAAATTAAAACGGTCATCTTCATTCATTGACTTTGTAATACGTGTTGTCCACTTGTCATGATTTACCTGGCCTAGTGTTTGCTATATAATCAGTATGATATGTAGTAGAACGATATGTGATAATATGCAAGCAATTAACGAAAAATTTACTACGATGACCCGTCGAATATGATTATTAGGAATTAACGAAAGGTCGAGTAGTTGTAATTAATTTTTTTCGAGATACCATCTCAATGCCCCTCGATGCATACACCATTGGGATCCAGACTCAGCCCCTTGTTCACCGCATTAACAGGCATGACTTGAAAAATGTGGTTCCTAACACCGTCCTGTCGGTCCTGGTGGAATGACCGACGTATTATTAATGCGTCTTCTTGCCTCGTTTCGTTGATAGTTTAGGCTTCGGATGAGTCGGAGATATTGGATGGAAGGAACAAATTGCAGAATCTAAAATTGGCAGTGTTATGCACGACAACGGTTCGCGTAATACAGCTTTGTTGCGAATTTACACGTGTAATAATAGAAATTTGTTAATAATAAGTAATTGAATAATAAAACTAACAAACAGTAGAAAAATGATAATAAATAATAATTAATAAAAAAATTAATTAAATGTATATTTTCACAAATGCATTGTGGTGCAAAATTGCACGAGCAAAGATAGAATTATTATTTCGTTATCGCTATTAACGAAGTGCATTTTATCGCGGAGTCGTTACGCTTTATTCTTGGGTTATAAAGCGTGATTGGATTAAATTAAATATCATGGGACAATTTTGCAGTACGTCGAATTTAGTTAAACGTTAAGTGAAACGAAAAATGCCGTTACATGCGCATCAGCGGTTCCCTTTCATGTATTGCTACATTATTCCCCCCTCCCCCCCCTCCCGGTGCGAATGCGATTCGTGGCTTCGGTCATGCAGTTAAAAAATCGTTTATAAAAATCTGCTGGTTTGTATACTGGTTTAAATACTTTTATTTTTTTTTAAATTTTTTTTATTCTCGTTTGTTCCATCTATTATGGAACGTGTCAAATCTTAATCTATTATTATGGTTTTTGTGCCCAATTACACGATCTGAATATGTGAATTATTGGTCACGGTTATTTCTTTTTAGAAACCATTTGATTTCTGCGATACGAATTTGTCGATCAACTTTTATTTAATTTTCTTTTAAATCTCTAAGTTGTGATAATATAGTAATATCGTAAACACCTTTCGTGAGAAATCTTGTCTTACCTTTCTTTATCCTGGAGCGGGGTTGCACCGCTCTGCTTCGTGAATTTCTCATCGCTGTGAGTGAGTCGCCTAAGCATCGGGAAGATTCAACGAGCTTAATCTTTGGCAACACCCTTGGAAAGAATCATACGCATTTATAATGGATATCGACTCGTCGCCAATACGACGCTCTCGCGGCTTCTTAACTCCGCTCCGGCTTCTCGAGAGATAAGAAAATTTCCCCCTCGTCAAACGCCCTGAATAAAATACTTCGATCGTAGCCTGATTCGAGCACTTTCTTCCGTGCTTCTTTAAAACTTTAAGTCCTCTCACGGATCAGCGCGAACGACCGCGCCATTACGATCGCTTTCGGAGAACGACGAGAAATCCGTGCGAGTTTGTTCCCAACATAGAACTAGAACTGCATGGTAAAAGCTTTTATTTTTTGCATATGTTATAAATTATAATTGACTTTTCATTGCCACTTGAGAAATTGAGCTTCAGAATGCCTCTGACTTTTGCATGACGACATTACAAAGTCGCGACTCGATATCTTAGTATGAAACTCGTTTGGACCAGTAGTGTTTTTTGTAGCTGGTTTATTCCTTGCGAGTTCTTCGTATGGTCTCTTGCGATTAGTCACGTGTCGCGAAGTACACGGCTTAAAAAGCTTACACCGTTCTGGCTCACGAGAAGTATTTATTCAGCGGTCCGATATCGCCACGCGGCGACGTGAACACATTTCTCTCTAAGCACCTTCATTTCTTTAACAAAACTCTCAAATCTTAACCATGCCGACGGCGTGGAGTGTGATTGATCGCGGCCGGTAGATGCTCGAGACGAAAGACATTTCACTCCGTAGGTGGTGGGAGAGCCTAGTTTTAGAACCGTCTCTCTCAAGGTATTGAAACATTAATGAATTAATAATAAATCACACTATATTATAAAAACACTATATTATGAAGAAATATATATTTATTTATTTTTAAAATGCTTTAGTGGTACGTGTAAAATATTTTTTATTAACAATTTTCGATCGCTAGATATCAAATTTAATGATTAATGATATATTTTATAACAAAGTAGATGACAATGCTATTTTAATCACACACACAAATAAGCATTTTTTTAATAGGTATGATATAAAGAATGTAATATAAAAAAATGAGAGAGAGAGAGAGAGAGAAAGAGAGAGAGAGAGAGAGAGAGAGAGAGAGAGAGAGAGAGAGAGAATCATGTTTAGGAACTGATTTTAGACCAATTATTAAGACAACTTTCCGCTCTCTGCCTTACAGACTTTCTGTTCTACGCGTGACACGTCGCCGAAGTGCGGTGTGTAATCCAAAGAGGGACATTAATGTTGCATAGCGCACGTTAGGCTCAACTCCGCGTCTCTAACAACACGGCAACTAAATCAACATTATTCGTGGCGCTACAGTCTTTCGATCAAAAGCTCAGCCACCTCATTTCATGATTTTGTATAATACGAAACGACAAACATTTTAAAATCGGAAAACAGATAAGATAGTGATCAGAGTGATAACAATGTCTGCTTCCTTAAGATTAGCTAGCAAAATAAGTTGCGCAACGGACATATATGATTTATTTTTCAATTTTATATACTATTTGTCTTATAATTCTGTTTTCACGTTTCCGTCGTTTTCGAGGTAAGGAAGGAAAAAGAATGAAAAAAAAAAAAGAAAAATGAAAACGCGATGGGGAAGGAAGAGGAACGCTTTCATCACCTATGTTTTACGAGGGCCTCTCTTGGTCGTCGCGGGGCAGTTAAGAGCGGGCTGCCGCCGCTCTATGTAATTTGAGCGATCGCGCGGTCGCACCCGGTAATTCATAAGTACGTGTCCTCTTCGCGGTGAAATTTTATAAGGTGAGCAACATTTTATAGGGACGCCGCTCGAGGCGTGGTATCTGCGAGGGAGGGAGGGACGACGTAAAGGGAAGCGTGAGGGAGAAAATTACATATCGGCCCGCAGGACGTACGGACCGCCGCGGACTTTCCACACGTTCTCCAACCCTATGTCCGAGGGGGGGCTCTCTCTCTTTCTCTCCACATACCCTCTCCAAACGGAATACTCGATCGCGATTAAACATACATAGGCACACCTCCGTCGTTCACCTTTAATTCCGCGCGCTCTGCCTTTTGCGTCCTTGTCGCCGACGAAGCTTCCGCCACACTAGCGAATAATTTCTTTTTTTCACCCTCGTCACATCTTTCTGCTCTTCCTTGCACACAGACGCAGACAGTCGAAACCCCGAAACGGGTCTTGTTATACAGGCTTCACGACGATATAATTTTTGTAACATTATTTTTTTCAATTCTTTACCTTTCTCACGTGTTAATAGTGGTGACTTTGATTTTTCAATACCTCCAGAATCTTTTTATTAGTTCCATTGTTTTGTTTTACCTAACCACGAAAATAATTGTTGGAGTCTATTAAGCTCCAACGTGTATTTCTAAAAAGAAAAAGATTATAACTAATGCATAAGCGACTAACGTGTCAGTAAGAAGCCATAAGACTCGGCGCAAAACACGCAATGCCGCTCGAAAGACGACTATCCTACGGGGATATGGAAAAGAGAGTACCAGCTATACAGCGGCATGATACTGGGCAAACGGAATTTTTGATGGAGAGATCCGTTATTTACGGATCTACCAAGTCTATTGTGTACGATCGTGGTGCCAGCCCTTGGACGCCAAGCAAACTGTCCTATAGGGTTGATCGATGTTGCTTCACAGCATTAAATGGAATATAAAGATGGAGAAGAAGATAAAGAGAACTCTCGAGTGGCACGAGCACGCAAAAATTTTAATCCTAGAGATTTCTCATTTTGCATGACATCGGTATTGGCGTATCATATTAAATTTTTCGCTTTGAAAATGAGAAGAAAACAATCGAAGACGACCACCAAAACACATTGCGCGTCATAACTAACTTGCAAAAAAGTGAAGCATTTAATTATTATTTATTCCAATTTTTCGTCATGCGTTTTTTGCTTCACATAATTTAACAAAACACTGCAGCAATATTAAAATGTTTGTTAATTGTTTCATCGTGGGAAATTATACAAAAACATTTCTTTTTCTAATTATTTCTCTTGAGGATGTACAACTGTTTTCAAGTCATTTAACATTTCATCACCGCAAAACTTTCCAATCAAAGTGTACTTTATTTTAAGATGCAACAAAGTAAACTTATACAAGAATCTAAAATTAGTTTCATTAAATACTGACTATACACATGCAAATCTGTGTTTGTTCATTCAGTGCGAAAATTGCTCGTTAGATCTTTGAGACAGGCAAGGCGAAGACTCTCGAATCGTATTTGGCGGTTTTCTGGAAATTGTCGAGGACTCTCACGTGGAATTTGTAACGTCGTGGTAGAAGACCAGGTAGAATATGCCGCTTATATAGTCTCCGGGACGCAAAGGAATGGCAGGGAGCCGTTCGTAGAATATTAATAACGATCAACCGCGTATACATGGGGACACATGTTCGCACACACGCTAATCGTCCTCCATCCGGGTCCGGAGATCGCAATCATGGCGTATAATTATTTCAGTATCCATGCTATTTTTATCCGTCACCCCAAGTCGCAATGCAGGTAGAAACGCGTCGGCCGACGCATATAGCGAAAAGGAACTTTTTTTTTTGCCTTGTTACCACTCACTTATCGCGGTTAATATTAATTGTACTTTTCGAAACCTCGATAGCACGTGTGACTCAATTTTATTTCTATATTTAAGCAGTGATTAATATTTACGTGAACATTGCGCGACAATAATCTTTTTCTTCCAAATTTTCATATTTTACATATTTTGTATTATTACGAGTGAACAATATATATTTTCCGCATAATGAATAAATATATCGTTACGTTATTGTACGTCTGAAATGGAGATTGTTTAAAATTAAAAATGATTAGACTTTTAAAATATATAATACAAATTATCAAACGACACCATGTAGCGCTGTAAATACAGTTAAGGATTAAACGTTTTATCCGATGCACCAATGCAGTGCACGGAGCGCACGCTTCGCGGCAACCAGCACCGCATATTCCATTAGCATGCATCTCAAGATCAAACGCTGCGTTCGCGCTGCTCATCCGAGAAGCCTCGGTCCCGGGAAAAAGTTGAACTCCTAAAGACGGGCACGTCGAGCGCGCGCCTTAAAATTCTCACGGCGATCCTGCGAGACCGGTAAACCGTTGGCGTCGATCGCGTAGTACGACGGACCTGATAGTGGTTAGATGTCGTGCGGATAGAAGAAAAACAAATTATACGCCGACTGCGCGCGCCGCGAGGAAATGTCTTACCAGTTACGCGAGAACTGCTCACGCCGTGTCTGGGTTCGCTAATGTTTTACAAGATGTTCGTTTTCAACGTTTGAAACGTGTAAGTTTATCTCATCGTAACATTTATCGTATTATAATAGAATGATTCTGATTGACGAATAACAAATTCTTTCTTATTCGTTACAGAGACTATCATCCGATCAATTTTATGTAGATTGTTTTGATGTAGATGTATTTGCATATAAAACACACATATAAATGTTAAATATTACACATGTCATGATTTCTCTTAACTTAATGTGATCACTCCGAGTTCATCTTTGGCACGTCAATATTTCAGCTGCATGTAGGTGTGCGTCAATGTCATGTCATACTACACGTGCAGCACTGCATTAATGAACCATATATTACCGCATATTTCACGACTTGCGATCGACATGACGTCTAACACATGAAACTCAGATTTATTCAAAATTATGATTGACGTTTATATTCTCTGTGAGCGTATGTAAACGTATCATAATTTTATTGCAGATTAAAAAGAAAATATTTGTTATTTGTTTTTACTTTCCTTAAGAATTTATAGAATATTTCTTGAGTTTTCCAACTTTTCCATTTTTTCGAATATAATGTCGCTTAATTTTCTTAAAGAATAACATGGACATCCATGGAATTCTATCAAAAAAACATTTATCGGCAAGAGGATAAAGGGGAAATATCGGTCTTTTCATATCTCCATTATATGAAAATATTTGGATCATTTGATTATTTGGATAGCTTACAGCTACGATAAGAAGTCTTTATCTCCGTATATCTTCGTCTTTATCATCGATCATAGAAAACAACCGAGTGCTCTCGACGGCAATATCCGCAACAGCAACAAGCAGCGCGTAGAGATAATTATTGCGAGCCGCGTTCCCGACAAATTTCCCTTAATTAACGCGAAGAAGCGCACGGAGGCGCCTACGTAGAGACGAGCGGCCGAGTGCCCGCGTATACATACATATACATACACATGCGCATATATACATCTCATGCATACTTGGTGCGCGCGCGCGCGCACACGCACACGACTTAGCGACTTAGAACGTGTACGCGACTGCGAGCTTAGAGGCGTCCGCGCGTACGCGAGGGCAGCAGCAACGAGAAGCCTCATTATTTTCTAATGCACTTGTTAATTGACCAATCGCGGAAGGGAAGTGCGCCTCCCACGCTGCGGCCGCCTCTTCCTAGTGTTAACCATAGCCGGAACAATTTAATGATCGGTGCGCCCGTGCTCCTTTCCCGTCTTCCCCGCCGCTCCCCATCCACCGTTCGTGTCGGGGACTATTATGACGCCGCGCTTCGGGAAATCTTTTTCCTCTGCTCACGCCCCGCTTCTCCGTTTACGCTCCCAGATATGATATGCCTGGACGACGAAAAGGGCGACAGGCATCTGCGTCCGATATGTGTACGCAGAGACGAGAGTGAAGGACTCGACTTTTGCGAACTCACGAGTACTCGCGCGCTTATCTCGCGATCGAGCGAGTACGTCTATACTCCTGCGGGATACGAGGAACGATTTGAGCGCACACGATCGCAAGAGAAGCTCGTTTACGATCGCACGGCCGGACGAACGAGAAAAGAATTTCGAGCGCTTCTTACCCGTGCATCATTTCATTCGAATGCTGGGTCGCCACGACGAGCACCGCGCCGAGTCAATGCACGGCCGGCGAATATTTTCGCAGGGATTCACGAGGTAAATCGCGAACAATCGAGGATCCTCACCGTTTACCGTTGACAAGAAACGTTCGTGAAAATAGAAGGAGAGTACGATGGGAATAGCGACCCTTAGAGGATCTCTAGAAGGATGGGAAGTGATGATCGCGTCATCTTTTAGACAAATTCAAAAATGTTTACAGTCGAATTTTTCGTCGATTGCATTTTCGCGATTTTCGATGAAAATTCTCATACGCAAGCCAACAAGATTTACATTACGAAGCGATATAAATATATGTTGGGGAAATTTGATTTTTAAATCAAAGGCTTCCTAATTGAGGAGATTGCCATAAACGTTGAGTTTCGAGCAGAAAGGCTCATACGAATAATTCTAAATAATTCTCTTAAATTTTCACATTTTATAAAATTTATTTTTATTACCTAGCGATATTCAATAATTAATTTTATATATTTTTATTCAGCAAATTGAAGTTATAAGCATTTGATCTGTGCTCGTTTGATTCTACGCAAAGGACAGATAACAATGTTTTTCTGGTTATAGTTGCTCATGAAATTTAACGAAGTACAAAGCGAGATGTAATTAGAACGAAAACTCCACTTCCGGATGCGCACTGGCTTTTTGTCGAAAATATATCAAGAATTGCAACGATGTATTTTTAGTTTTAATTATTTTATGCCGCGCGTACGAACCGGCCGGGCCGTTGGAAACTCGGCGGTCACCCCGGAAATTCGACATTTCGCCCAGGCGAAAAAATATTCGCCGGATTTACTAAATTGCCAGTCACCAGCTTACAAATAAATGTAATTACTACGTTTATTTATTTCGCTGCGCAATCTATGACAGGATTCATCGGCACAAATCGCGATATAGCGTAAATATAACGTGGCCGAACCGTAAAATCGCTTAATCTATTTTTTTTCGACGCACAATTTCAGAATAAACTCAATTGGATTTTTGTTTGACGCTCAATATCTAAATAAATCTAACGAATCCTCTCTTTTTGTTAAAAGTCTCCTTTTTGGTAGTTTCCTTTTTTTTGGAAGTTTCTTGTATTTAGGACTTGTATTTGAGAGGTTAAAAATGTGAAATTTTATCATTAGGGTTATATAGTATATCCCGCCGCGTAGATTTATCAGTCTTCATGTGAGTTAAATATTTTATATTTATTTTGGATTAACCGTAAACCGATAGTGTTTCAAATGAATTGCATATTCCGAATTTTACTCTATTCTACCTTTTGTTTTTGTTGATGATTTTGAACATCTAAATGAAAAGAACTATAAGTTTCTTATTTCACTTATTATTATTTTATCTTTGCTTTTCGAGGAAAGGGCATCATTCGATCGAATGAAGACTTGTTGGATGGACTTGAAGCAGTGTAGGAGACAGCGGATGGAATAATGACCCGCGTCCCCAAATGACGCGAGGTGCATATTTAATGATCTCGTCTATACGGTGTGTCGCGTCTGTTTGTGCATGCATGCATTGGCGCCGCCGCTGCGCATGTGTGTGCGTTCTCAACGTAACGAGATGAAGATACAGGATCGATGGGAAAGAGAAAACATATCGTTGCACATACGAATTGTCGCCTGTTTTGTAATTATTGAAAAAAAATCGTCTTTCGAAAATCTTGATAGAATTATGTGATTACATTTCTATGGCTTTCTCGGCTATTCTAAACTCTATAGCTTAGAAGATAGCTAGAGGTAAGCTGTAACTCTAGCTGGTTATGAATCGAATTTTGATGATGGACACAAATTAGGGTGCGGTTAATAGGGCAATGTCGAGGTTCGTTATTCTTATATCGTTACGCTCCTTCCTTGTAAGCTTCTACCGCTTTTCTCTTCTTTCCGAACGTCGTGGGTCGGCGGCGGCGGCGGTATCGAGTGGCCTTAAATGGTTTATCGCTCCCCCGCCCGTCTTGTTTTTATTGAATGACGAGCCGTGATGCGATTTCGCTTGAGCAAATAACCAATCGATTTATTCGAAGACATTAGACGATCGCCTTCCGGTAAACGTCTTTTAATTTTCCCAGCGATTCACACACACACACACACACACACGAAACGAGATCAGTTATCGTCGCTTTTACACGTTCGTTACACTCTATACCCTCTAATAGAGTCATTATTTACTTTGCAATGTTAGATATCGAGACATAAAATGCGCAAAAATTTTAACTGCCGGATTTTTAATGTTGTCCATACGATAGAGTTTGGTACGCAAAATTCTGCTTAAAAATACTAATTACTTGATGTGCAATTACTTCGAAAATAGAAATGTTAAAGATATCTAAGGTAAACAATAAAATTGGATGATTAATAAAAACATAATTGTAATTAAATATTTATTTTCTTTTTTCTTTTATAAATAAGAGAAGTACTAAAAATTATATATTTTTTTTATATTTTTATGATAACATATACATGTCATGTCTAATAATTTTTTAAATTTATAACTTGTAAACCTTAAATTGCTCTTTGAATTAAATTAATTCAATCTGGAAATAATGGATGAGCGGATTTCTAATTTACAATTCCATTCAGCGTCGTTGCCCATATCAGAAGACAATCGAAGTAACGACTCAATCGTCATCCGAAAATCAATACTCGAGTCCCGCGGAATACCATGGGTTCCGACGTGATGCTCTCGACGTCATGAAAAACGCACCTTGCAATACGATCCGGTTTTTGCCGCGTCAGCGGAAACATCGAATTCACGGCGGGCGGCCCGTCGGCTTCGCTCCGAGGATGAGCTGGTTTTATTAATCTGCCTCACAAAGAGGTTTCGCTTTTTCGTAAATACTGCCAATATTGGCGGCTTTCGGTACACATGAAGAGAAAGACTGAGGAAGAAAGAGAATTCGTACGTGGTATTGTTGGATGTCGATATTACATCGAAGACGGCACGTTATTCATGATGCAGCATCGCGAGGGATATGAAAAATATTGCGCTGCTTTCTGAAGAGATGAATTTTGTGAAATTTCTCATCGATTGTCGCTTTTAAGAATATTAGCATTGTTTTTTAATTAAGATGCAAAATATAGGAATTGTGAAAGAAACTTACAAACTTAAATAAATATTTCGACCATCTTAATCGGTGAATAAACAGTGAACAAATTTTTTCCGTAAATATACAATTATATTTTAAATCTTTTTAAGCGTTTGCCAACGTGTCGTATCAACTAATTTTAGCAGTTCGTTTTTATTTCGACTAAATCGACTTACTTATTCCCTTCTCGCCTCTTTGGAAAGCGTACTTCCTCGTTGCGTGTCAAGTGCAAGATTCGCGTTGACAACGAAAACCGTGTACCTCGTCCCCACCGATGAATATTTGATCGGACGTATCAGCGTGGCACGATATATTCCACCTACAAGATTATGCGGCGGCCACGTCGTTTTCATGCGTGACGAGTCCACAATTTGCGAAATACCACGTATCAAGGGCGAACGACCGGTGTCGAAGGTAGATAATGTACGAGCGCGTACTGTCCTGTTGAAAAGGCTGTCAAGATAATGTCAGTTTTTCACAAAAAGCATCGGGGACACTTCCTGCGCACATTTCATAAAGGCACATGACATAGTTATCAGAAGGTATGTAAGTACACTTATCGACATTGTTGTAAACACGGCCACCTATGAATATTTGAAAAATTCTTTAACTCTATCGCCTGATTATAATACCGCATGTGTGCTACAGTAACTTGATATGAAAAATGCAATTTCCTTTCTTGTAATTTGAAAAGAATGATAGAGGATTCAGAATCGTGTTTTCATTCAATAAAAACGATATAGTTCAGAGCAGAACTCAGGTGCTTATACACACGGCTACTTCATAAAAATTCTCTCAAAGCTGAAGATCATGAATGTTCAAACGCAACGGGGGATGTGAAAAAAATGTCGAAGAGAGAGGATTTTACGTTTGGCTAGCCAAGCACAAGGATGTTAACGAGCACTAAGCTATCCCGACCGAGTATTTCGTTAATCTGACGTGTGCTCGCGTTGAACCGTTTTAAGAGAGCGGCTCGTCATCCGAAGGCGCTGGAAAGAAAAGCATCGACCGCGACACAATAGCCAAAACAAATTTGAGGTTTCTCGGTTCCGAGCCGATGCGCCCGATGAAGCGCGCCACGATTATACCGGAATAATAAAGCGTTCCCGTCTCTTTCTCTCTTTCTCAAGGGTAAAAGCGGAGGGACCACCATAGGGATATAGATTTCGGGCAAATATTTGGACGTTCGTGACCGCGAAGGAGAGAGGGTGGGCCAAAGTAAAAGCAGAAACGGTCAACGGAGATTGAAGAAGACGAAGCCCAAGCCGGGACATTGTGTCCGAGCGCTTAGCAGACCGCGATAACGGAGTTACCTTGGCCCCACCGGCCTATTGTGCTCTCACATTTTATAAACCGCATAGCCATGCGAAAAAAGGCCACCCACTCCTACCTTCTTTAGATCATTTTGTCCACCTCGCGACATTGTGGACGCGCACTGAGGTTTGATGTTTCCCGAATCATCTCGACGACAAATTCTCTCTTTCTCTCTTATTAATTAATCGTGATTTTGAGTTTACATTCAGTTTTCCATTTTTTTCTTGCATATAAATGGCAAACTTGTGCATTTTTTTCATTCTGTACTCGCGCGTCTTTGTATAATATACTTATATAGTATAAGATTGACAATTAATTATACACATTTTGTACAGAATTTTCGTTAATATCAAAAATGTACAATATATATAAATTTCACATTGATGTTTCCCTCAACGTGAGACGTCGACAATATGGCAATATGGCAAATAATACGTAAGACAATAAGCAACGTCACGAAATAACATTCTCTTGATGTATCTGTCGGCGATATATGTCAACCGGATATACATCGCTTCCTCCGCGTAGCGCTTCTTCAAAAATAGGTGAATCCTGCGCGTCTCAGGAGAGCTCTTACAAGAACGTACGTTGCGACGGGAACGTGTCGGGGAAGGAAGGAAACGGCCGGAAAATACCGCGGGGCTCGACGTGTGACTGCGTGTGTGACTCGTTGTTTGCTTTAACGTCTCGCTGGATCTCGCTTCACCAACTCCGAGGTTCCTCCACGACTTCTTCTCTTCTCCGACTTCTTTGTTCTCTCGCCTCCCGCTCCTTCCTCTGTCGCTCCCGCGTACTCGCGTCTAGTGTTTGCTCGAGTCACACAACTTGTGTTTTCGCGTGCGTATCAGACCTGCGGTAGATAGGCGCTGGAACGGCGAGGACAGGTTTGGGTTGTAGATCCCCTTCGACTTTTCGAACCCTTCTCGACCGCGCGCAGGGAACACGAGGACGATGTCGACGACGTCGTTGTCGTCGTTGGGTATCGTCGACGAGGATCGGGGCAGAAGGTATAGAGCAGGGTACGGATCGCGCGGCGACGGGAATTTATTTTTACGAACTATGCAGGAGGGATCGAGCAGCCTCGTCTTTGATGTTCGAACCGACGCATAGGCATTAGCGTATAAATATTTAGACCTCCGGCCGTTGCCCGGGATATATGGGCGCCTCGATCGACTATGCTACCGGGCACGATATTACGCCTTTGTCGAACCGCCTTTCGGCAAGTATTTTGAACCGCCATCACCGATGAAAGACGGAAGAGCGTTGTCGACGATGTAAATTCGTGCAAGCAAGGTGCTGGTGAATCGTGGCTGCGAGAAAAATATCGGGTCTTGTATTTGATCGATAGTTGTTGCGAATTATCAATGATCGTTTTTGCTATTATCAAGGATTTTTTCGGAATAGTGTCTCCACGAAGACACTTTTATTAAATTTTTAATATTTTAAATGACAATTTTTTTATAATTTGCATTTTTCATATATTTCATTGTTTCATGTAAAATATAGAAATTCGTAGTATAAGTAAACCTTGATCGACGACGGCTAGACTCTAGCCGGACGTACTCGTCCCGTCATTTACTCCGAGGATATGCTTTCGTGCCGTTGGCGTGGAAATTAGAGCGCTGCCCGATTGGCGGAGGTGACGGAAAAGCGGGGATTGGAAATGGAAGCTTCGATATAGAAGAGGAGAGGAGGGGTGTGGGTCGAAAGAGGGCCGAGGGAATGGCGAGGCGGCCCGAGACGACGACGAGTTTGACGGCGATGATGACGACCGGAGGGATTCGCGGGGCGAAGGGTACTACTAGCTAGCTGGCGATGATGGAGACGGAGGTGGAAGCAGTTGGGGAGGCTGGCTTGAGGTGGTAGGACGGGTCTGGGAGGGTAATTACGAAATATAAAGGGTGGGCTGGCCCGCGCGCCACCAAGGCAGGCAGCCAGACTGATGAATATTTCACCGTTCTGCATTAGCTAGCGAGAGAGACGCTTGTGTGTGTCTCTTTCACTTTCCATATACAGCAACTCAACGTCGGCCTCCTTCCTCCGTGCCGGCCTCCCCCGCGCAAATATACCCTTGGTATTCTGGTATTCCGGCCCAGAGAGAAGGATTCGTGCGCGTCCCGGTCCAGTTGACGCACACGCCGTAGAAAGACAAACGCAAGAGTGATTGCAAATGATTTTCTGTAATATCCATAGGTATCAAAAACTAAAAGAAAAGAGGAACGAGCTGGTAGTCGACATCTAAATATTTATGCAACTTTTATGCACCTCTAAATTATAAGTATATCCAAACAGAATAGAAATAAGTCTGCTATTTCGAAGTGTCGCGGACTGAATTCGCAATGTTTCTTAAATCGTCTCGCGATCTTGGAAGAATTCTCAGTTCCAGTCTTGAAATTCATAGGGCAAGTCTCGTCTTTTCGATGCCGTTTTGACGTCAGCCAGCCGAGAGCTGCGTTCGAGCAGTAAATTTGAATAACTTCTAAGGGAGGACGAAATTCCGACGCGGAGAGCGAGGGAAAGCGGAGATCGGCGTAGTTGTCTCGTTTCAAACTCTTCTTTTTCCGTTGCTCGGAGCACAAGTACACTTAGTAGTGATTGACAGGAGCAATGCTGTTTTGGGCGATATAGTTTCTTGGTATAGAGAGAGAATCACATCCTCTTTTTCCTCTTTCTCTCTTTTTCTCTCTCTCTTTATCTTTGAATATAAACGCGCGCGCGCGCACCTCCCACCCCCACACACACACAATGTGTAAATATGTACGCGCGCGCGTGTTACATATTTACAAGTACGTCAAGGAGAAATGTCGTGCCCGTCACCGCATCGCATTGCCACCCTTTGGCACAGGGCTCTACTAGACCGACCAGGACGAACCTATCGACGCGACGGTGAGCGGACTACCACTTCAACGTCTGGCGACCCTTTCGCCGTGCTCATTCGAATTTATTGGCGCGTGTTCGAATATTCATAAAAAAGGGACCTCGTTGGCGGAGCGGAGCTCGACTCGCTTTGCCCCTCTCGTTTTCCTCATCCTCCATAGTATATCGTCCCCCTGAACCACGACGAATTATTATACGGATTTTTAAGTGGCGAGGTGAAGCAAGGCAAGAGGGGCATGACCGGTGACTGAAACCTGTACATATGTGGTTATGATCGAGAAATCAATTGTTTGCGCGAACAAAGTGCCCACTGACTTCGTGTCGGAGAGAAGATTTCTTGTGTCGATATCGTGACACCGTGACAGTATTTCATTCTACTCTTCGTACGTCTTACAATTAGTTTGACAAATTAATTAATATTACAAAATACAGCAGAGCAAAAGAGATTTATAAGAATTTACAACAATTAACGAAATTCTATAAGATATTTACACGTATTTTGCTCAAAAGTGACTACCGATCTAGAAAATCGCCTCGGATATTACACAGCAAACTCGAAAATTAACCTTTTTTCCAGTTATATACGCAGTCATCTGTATTCGTTTTGCGTGCGTCGGCCTGTCAATCTTTCGGAACCCTTGTACAGCTGAAAATAATTAACGGTTTTGAATTGGACGGCAGTTATTAATCCATTATCAATTTTTTTCCGGCCGCTCGCATCCAGGCTGCTTGCCTCCGCACGTTACACACGACGGCCGGATTGAACGGCGCCGATTGGAAATTGATGCCTCGTTGCCGAATGTATTTTGACGAGAAGTCTGGACTTGCTTTTCGCTTTGTAGCCTGTTTGCCTGCAAATTTACCGACTGATTTTTCTCCACCAGACACGTCAAACTCGCGGATTTTTATGTTGACGCGCTACAAATGGAACGTTTACCGGACGGCTTCAGGGCACGCGTGTTTATTTAAAATACAACCGCGTCTTTTCGCCGCGCGCTATGTTATTTAAATATTGTTTTCGCTAAGTCTCTCTCTCTCTCTCTCTCTCTCTCTCTCGTATCAGAGTAGCGGCAACAAAATCTTTCTAGCATGCATTTGTACAATTGTGCGATATACAAAGATAATAGTCGGCTTGATGAATTAAAATTTTACTCGCTTTCTCGTAATCCAGTTAACATCGATTTGTTATTTATCTACCGCTTATAGCATCACAAGTGCATCCGTTTAACTTTCGTAGTTTTACAAATTGGTGTATACATCCGGTGGAGACACCCCGTACGTTGCGCGTGTTTATAAACCCCGTTCATGTACGTTGACGAAACTCAGCTGTATATACATGTGTAACTACTTATACATACATAAGGAGCAGCGTATGCACGATGCTCCGTGTGACACACGCCTGTAGTCGTGTCACCTCATGCGTGCCTCGGCCGTGTGTATACGTACCCGGTGACTCACCTAGCGCCCGTATTTTGCCAGTGGAATTCAAAGGCGGGCCGGGTATTGTTTTTGGCAAAGATCAATGTGATCGGTTCGCTGGTCTTCCGCATGGAAAACCCGGCTGGGCTCTCCCTGCTGCATTATTTGCTCCGATAAACCTAAAGAGGTCCGTCCTATCCGACTACTCCTACTCCTACTCTGCGCGCGCGCTCTCTCTCTCTCTCTCTCTCTCTCTTATCCTTTCTTCTTACCGACTTTGAATAATCCATCTCCTCTTTTTGTCCATACCACTCCAATCAACGATTAGCACAATTACGAAAAGAAAACAGCGGGAAGAAAATGTATTTTCAAATTTGACAATGTACAGATTTTTTTCTGTTTCCATTAAACTTACATAAGCCTTAAAAATGCAGTTTACTTCTATCGCATGTCTGTCTATTATAATATTTCTGTATTATGCTTTATCAAAACATTTATTGTAGGTAACTGTTAAATTGATCATAGTAACATAGATAATAAGAAGCGCCAATGCATTTCTGCGAATGCGGGTAGTCGTGTGCTGCATTTTTGAAGGATACGGTAATGATAATGCATTAGTCTAGAAAATCATCGATCGGTTAAATTATCTTTTGATAAATTATCGTACATTCGAACACACATTACAGAACAACACGGTGTATGTGCAAATGTATTGATAAGACAACATCTGAGAAACAATAAGTTAGTAAGATAGAAGAAATACTAATCATGTAAAATGCATTTATCTAAATAGTAATAAAAATGATAGGTAAAAGAATAAGAAATTAAAAAATAAGTATGTCGTCCGCGATGAAAACATTTTTAATAATTTTTAAGAAAAATGTTTTAAATGCAAAAGTGGAGTATGATTTTGCTACAGAATAATAAGAAAAATAAATGAAAAATTGAATATTTTATTAGAAGGAACATATTCTTCAAGTATTCTTCTTGAGATTATGTGCGAAAATTGTCGTTGGCTTCGAATGTGCTGAAGGCGCGGGGCATTTCGGCGCGAATCCGCGCGGCGGAGAAGCGGCGAGTTCCGCGGCGTTAATATAGCGAACGGCGAGCCGAGAGCCGCGTCGAGCTCTTTGCCACTCCACCGAGCGGAAATTGATAGGATAAATTCCGGGTCTGAATTGGCTCCGTCGAGCTGGAAAACCTCCCCTTCTCGTCTCTCCTCTTCTATCCCCCGCGCCACCATCACCGGCGCCATTTCCTTTCCTCTCTCGACTCCTACTACTACCCTCTGCTCCTCTCCTCTCTGGATCCTCTCCGTTCACCCTTGCTCATCGACGAGCATAGTCGTCTCTTGGTTTTACTCTCTCGTCCATGTTCCTCTTAAATTCCTGGCGTAGAACCGTCATTGCGCGGTGGTCAGCGAACGAACATCGTTACAGCGCGCGGAAACGATCCTCGCAAATTCTTAAAAATATTGGAAGATGAAGAAGCAGCGTTTGGAGCGTTAACTTTGCACTACGGTAGAAATGATTTTAAGATTGTGCGATGCGTTTCGGTTGCGAGTAAAATATATATGTTATATCGTGTCGATAATTTGAGTCAAAGAGATTATCGCAAGGAATGCGAGCAAATATTCTGTTAATGAGTCGAGCGACCGGTTTAAGAGGTAGCGACGGATACATATTATGACTGTGAATTATGCTCCTTTTAGTCGCTCTTGACGCGGATAGAGTCGTGTAAATTGATAGGATCCGGCTCTATCTCTTTGCTCGCTCGCTCGCTCTCTCTCTCTCTCTCTCTCTCTCAATGTGCCGCTTTCCGCTTCGCGCGCGCTTCTCGACGTAGGATAGAGATTGATCGCGGCTTCGGCTATCTGATAAGCGCGGAATGTTGAAGAAACGCGTGCACGTACGTCGCGCCGCTTGACAGCTGTTCTCAGAGATCCGCTTACTTCGTACAAACAAGTTGTTAGTACCTGTTACAACGAGACGCGGCCGTGTATCGCGGCGAGTTTATCTAGAGAGACGTCTCCGATACGACACGCGCTTCATTGCATCTTCTCGTACTGGCACGAGCGTAAATCAGCAGGGAGGAGGACGATGTAGTTAACATCATAGGGAGGTGAGGAGAGAGGAAGAGAAGGGATAACGATAGAACATGTATTACAATATTGAGCGCGTTTATTTATGACAGTGAGGTAATGCAGGTCGCGGTAAACAATGTTGACGTTTAAATGCAAGCAATTACAACATTGTAACAATTTATTTTCCCACCACGGACGAATCTTCTGTATTAAATGAAAATAAGCGCAAAAACAATCGATCCCGCTTGATTGCGCGGAGTCAAAAGTCATGAGAATTTACGTCGGTTCTTTCGCTGTCGCAGCCTCTTTCGAGAGACCCCGAAAATAAGCTCTCTCTAAGAGTATGGGAAGGGACGAAACGGAGGAGAGAGAGCACGCCGGATACTTTACGTCAGTGGACAATACGCACAACTGTCGGATCTATTATGCCCACTTAATTAGGCTATGGCGTGTCATGCAAGGGGCACGACACACGGGGAGACACGGGGACACACGGATGACGCGGGAGGGTGGCACACACTACGACGACGATTACGGGATAGTCAATAGTCGGACAAGATACACCGCACGCGTGCACGATGCATGTACATAAGATAGGGTGAGAGAGTAAGGTGAGGCACAGAGACACAACGAGATACGGAGAAGGCTACGGGACGCAGCAACAGGGGGTGCAGAGGGGAGCAGCCCCTCAGGGGGTAGACGAGATTATAATCTGTCCCATTATTGTGCCATCGACGTCCCGGAGGGGATTTTTCCATTTGACAATGCAGTTACACATTTGTGCATTTAACATCCGCGCATCCCGCAGCCACGCTTACGATGCGCCCGAATCAACCCCCTTCTCTACGTGGAAGGGGAACAAGCATGGGATGAGCTTCGGGACACGATGGACTTGATCGGGACATCGAGGAGGGTGGCTCTCGTTCATCCCTCTAAAACGAAAAAAGGGATCCTCGGCTATAATCCTACCTGCATATGATGTCCTCGGCTTTGTTTGCCACTGCGACATACTGAGCACGACAAGGGCTCACAAATAGAAGGAGGGGGAGGGGGGAGGGGGGTTCTCGCACACATCTACGATGAAACCTCAGTTGACAAAATGTGCTTAAACGATACTCGTTCTCCAATCGCACTGGACATTTCTATTAAGGTAAAATCGATTTTAAATTGACGAAGGAATTTACGGAGAAAACCACAACGTTTATGGGCCACCATATGTGATATGTGCCTTGATGTATTTCGGAAGTGTATTTCCGTTCAATTCTGCAAACGCTGTAAACTTCTTCGCATTATCTTTCTTTTGCTTTAAAATGTAATTTCTCTCTATGGAACATACATACATCGTGACCTTTTATACAATTCTATTGTTTAACACTCTTTGTCCCAAAATTTGTTTTGTCCCGCGTTGAATAGCTTTGCAACGACGCGAGGGGACATTACCGTGAGAAAGTATACTCGCAAATGAAGGAACTACTAATTACAGTTTTCGAACAATAATCCTTATTCGAAACAGCGCGGAAGTCACTGCTCGAGTGTAGAACCAGTTCCTTCACTCGACACTTTTATAGTCGAAAGAAGGAAAGGCATATCTCGCATTATTGCACATAATTCGCCTTCCGCAAAGTTTCCTGCCGTTTTCAACCGCTAACCGCAATGTGAGATGAGTGACTACACCCGCCTGTTACATCGAAAAGTACAGGTTCGCTCGTCCGACTGACTGCCCTCGAGACAGTGATCTGTCCTCACGTTGTACCGAAGTATCCATTAAACTGTCGAAACCGTGAACGCGCCGCCGTCTTTACGATTTACTATCGCGGTGCAATATGTCCTTTGCCCACGATGACTGTATCGATCATAAACACCTGTTTCATGACAGTGATTCATGGATCGCTTTTCTGATCAACATATTACCCAATCTCTTTTATGCGTCTATTGAAACTCCGATCTCGCGATAGAGTGTAATAATTCTATATACAGCTTGCAAATAAATTTAATTAATCTTTCTTCTCCTTTGTATTAAAATTTTACGTTTGTGCACGTTTGTTTTTAAATTATGTATGTTTCTCGCGGAAAAACCAACTTACACGTTAATCACATAATTACATTTATATAAATGCAAATTATTTATATTTTTTCTTTTTCTATAATTATAGATATACTATTAAATCTCAATTTACGCATTGCTTAAATATCGCAAGAAAAGTTTGAGAAATCATTAGAATTGAATAAGTTCACCCTTCCTATCATTCGCTTGTCGTTACCGCATGATTTCAGCGACCGTTAATCTCGATGTAGCACCGCGAAGCGCGACCGTGTGTTCGCCAGCGAATTCGCAGGAATGCTCGTGTACTCGCATGGATAGGATTGTGCGAACGCG
Organism: Wasmannia auropunctata; assembly: GCF_000956235.1. Taxonomy (NCBI): domain Eukaryota; kingdom Metazoa; phylum Arthropoda; class Insecta; order Hymenoptera; family Formicidae; genus Wasmannia; species Wasmannia auropunctata. The sequence continues at coordinate 3,079,294 of NW_012026779.1, forward strand.
GTGCCGACGGTAATGCGAAGGGTAAATCCCGGTCGTCGCGCGCAACCGGCCCCGGCGTATCTAATAACCGTTATTATGCGTGTGCGTATGTTGACAGTGGTAATACGGCGTGTAATAGGCCGCCGGTGTATAACTGCGAGCCGCGCGTAGCTCCCAATATCGTCGCGCCCGGTTATCATCGGCTGTTGTGCCAAGGTACACATAACGAAGAGAGTGAAACAGAACGCATGCCGATCGTACTATCGCTTGGCGCTCTTATCTACGCGGAAAGATTACTCGCGCGTGCGGTTCATATCGATAATTTGTATCGAAAAGATGCTATTCTTAGAAGAGAAATCTTTCCATGATCTATAGATATCTATAGATCACACTTATAAATTCTTAAAAATATTATGGTTTTAGCAAAATTAAGTCAACTATTTGAATATAATATATATATATATATATATATTGTTTTAAGTAAAGGTTTAAGTACTATTTTTAAAAAATTACAGCGTACCAGTGTAGTGACACTCCCACATATACATCAATAAACGTACACGTATCGTGTGCGATCGTCTACGCGCGTCCACATGGGCAAATACATATATAAACGATTCGTCGAGCTCGTGAGGCCGAGCATAGTGCGCTTGTCAACATGGGAACAGCAAACACGAATCGAAACAGATAGCACTACAGCCGAGCAAATAGTTAGGACCCTTTCCTTCGGCTACGCGTGTTACGTAAGCCGAGGCACGCAGAACGTTACGTAGCGATTCCGTCCCCTTCTCATAGACAAATATCGCATCGTTGTTACCCTTTTCAATGCACGATGTCTAGTTTGATGGAGATGAGTTAACGAAACATACGTTTTTAAAGATTTAATTTATGGATACGCGTGGATATTTCTATAAAAACTAGAAAAAATAAAATTATATCGAAATAGTAACAAGAAAAATAATACAATAGTAGTTTTCTTGTTAGAAATACAGAAATAACAGTTTATGGAGAATCGAAATTCTTTAGTGAAATGTGTAGATCAATAATATTCGTAGAATATCGCGTTATTGAACATTTCTTCAATTATTTACATTTTAAACAGCGTTTTAAATATTATATTTATTTCATATGTAATTTTTCTTTTGTTTCAGGTAAGTGCAATGATGCTATTGATATTAAACGCACAATAAATTGTGAGTATTCAAGACACGCAAAACGCAATTAATCGCGTTCATATTAGAATAATCCGATTACGATGTTGCCATAAGCGCGTCATAAATACAATAAACCGAAAACGGTTGGTCACGGATTGACTATAGGTAATAGTGGTAGAATCCATAAATCCATTTATATAGTATTGTCTTGTCTGGCTCGCCATCTGGTACAGTGTATGCACCGACGCGGCGACGTTCTCCATACTCTTGTAGTTTTATAGGCGCACTTTAAGCAGCTGCGTCAATTTCATTAGGCCAAACTTGGATTCTTGGCTCGTCAGCATGTAGCTCCGGCTAAAGCTCGATAGGAGACAAGCAGTCACGAATTTAGAGCGTGTCAAATCTAAGAGATATTGTAGGTAATATTTTTTTCGCAAAAAGTGAAATAAACTTAACCAGCTCTATAATTAATCGAAGTCACTAATCTGGAATTTAAGAGTTTAATACTTTTGAATACATTTTTTTAAACATTTCGTATTACTGCTTAAATATAAATAGAGAAAATTATGATCGAATCTGCAGCATTCGATTTGACATCGAATGTTACATAGTGATATTACATTAGCGTTAATAGTAATAATAACGATAAACGTACTATACTAGAGTGCAATAATGAACTAATGTGCGGTATCTCGCGCTTCGCGGTATGGCGACGCAACGCTGCAATTTTAGCACCGCCGAGCGAGGACGTGCGATGCTATAGCTGACTCTCGCTGTTGTTCTCGTAAAACATTCATGGCTACTTCGCTGTCGCCATCACTGACAATCGCTGTGTCAAATGATCACCCTTCAAGAGGTACTTCTTCGTTGTGAATCTTGATGGTAAAAATATTGTATGCACGGCATGCTTTCCCACCTTAGATATGTCGTAAATCGGTTAATTAGGATATCACTTCAATAAATTTAATGATGGAACTCGCTAGCAAAGATTAATTTGAATATAATCGTAAGAAAAAAAAAGAATTTAATTGGGCAATTGATTGGCAATTCAATATGGCCAAACAGAAAGATATAATATTTTCTTAAAATATTCCGAGTGGAATGGTTCTCGAATTTTTTTTGTATTAACAACGCTGCGATTTAAGCATCTGAAAACGAAAGCGGATACAGAAATGAGAAAGGGAGGCGTTCTTCAGTTCTTCTAGCGATGCCAATCGGCAAACCTCGGTAGGATAAGGGAGAAGGGACCATAAAATTTCTCTTCTCGTCCCGGCTTTCGACCTGTTCTCACGCAACTCGAGCGCGAGCTTCTTGCCTCGCGGTGATCACGAAGAGAGGAAACGTCCGTCTGTCCGCGTTGCCGGCGAGAACAGGATTTTTTCGTTCGTTTTGACGTGAACGAGCTTGAACCCCCGCCCCGTACCCGATGCACGCCACGCGTTGCGCATCGCGCCCTTCGTAAACACGATCGAGCGAAACCCGCCGCGTGATAACGACGTGCAGCCGTTCGTTTACTCCTTTTGCGGCACGTCTCGCCATAAATTTCTCCGACGCCCGTAGCCGAGGTATTTAATCGCGAATGTTAACAGCCTGACCGCTGATCGGAGTTGACGCGGTAAATTTTAAATAGGCAAACGATATTGCAGAATTTAAAAAGATATTAAAGTAAATTTAATTAATAAATGATTACAGTTTTTAAAATTATATCTTTAATTTCTCTTTAATTTTTCACATCCGTATGTACATAATGTTGCAAATATATATCCTATGGTCGCTATTTAGCAGATGACATTGATATTTTCTATCTCGATTGAATCTATCACTCATTATTCAAAGCATTTCTATTATCTCCATTTTTTTCGAGATTTTCGAGATGTAAGATCTTTCGAAAGCCCGCGAAGACTTTGCAAGATCATATAATTTGTAAATAAATGATTCCACTAAGCGAGAATTGCAATATTATTTTGCAATATTATAAACATACGCGCTGAGAAGATTATCTCCCTGGGGTATGGAAACGCTAATTCTTCTTAAATGTATAACTCCCAACATTCACTATTATTAAAATCTATTAATCTGTGATGCCGGATAATAAGACTCAATGAGAACGACATCACATCGATGACTGTCATCTTTTCATCTTCGTGTTTCTTCGCTTGACACCAGCCATGTTCGTATTCCGATTGACCTAGATGTTTGTCCTCGGGCAGACACGTCTCTTCTGGTTTTGGGAGACGATCGTCCTTCACTTCCACCGTTTCGCCAAGGGACTCTCGCACCACTACCAACTACCGATGGTAGGACACAGCCGTTGGTGGGACTCGTGGGTGGGCCCCCTTCCCGTCCGCGGCACGTCATTCATAATTACAGGTTCCTTTATTTACCGCCTGTTACACACTTCGTTAGCACGTCACTTATATAAAGCATCCATGTACCATTTTGTAGGATACACGTAGTTCTCTCTTCTCATCCTGCCTTTGCATCATCCTTTTACATCTTGCCTTTCTTCTATTCAGCATCGAATCGCAATCCTAACCATTCTTCTACTTCTACCTTACCTTCGTGAATTTTATTTAGTACGATTATTACGCTAATCACATAGTCATCGAGTTATCTTTTGTCAATGAGATTTAAACTATGTTTACATTTTTCCAACTATGTTTTTCGAACAGCGTAAAAATTTGACAATGTCTGTGATTTTTATATACGGATTCATATAGATAGATTTATATATATTTATATTTGTCTCAAAAACTGTATCTGTAATTACTTTATGAAGCTGTTTCTATAATTATAAATTTATATATTATTTTCTTTTTTATGTTATTATTTGCGTTATTTATGTGATTATTGTGTATCGTTGAGAAATCATTCGCGTTTCTCTAATATCGACAGTAAATAATAATTTACAATATTTTGTTAACATCAAATGCTCTCGTCATGTAAGATATTATCCCGACCACTTTCCATTTTGACGCTAATCATCTCGCGTGATTTGAGGGGAAAGAACGATCATCGGTCGTGATTCTGGACGATCGTGGCGTTACGACGGCGATACAGCAACAGTGAGAGAGCGTTTTATGAATGAATCGCGTGCGTGCCAACCGTCCTATTAGCGGTAGGCCCCTGCCAACGGTAGCCAAGTTGTGTTCGAACACGAGAACGTTTCTCAATTACCTCGCAAAGCCGCTCTCGGTGCGCGCACCTACCGCCGTGATTATTACCGAGCCGTGACGTGCCAGCTCGCCACCACTGTTTCACGAAGGTCTCGGCCAAGGCGTTACCATCACAACTCGGTTAATGCCGCGCTTCGTCTACCTGAATGGAGATTACACAATGCCACGAGATCACTACAGATAATTTTAAATTCTCCGAATAAAATCGCCTGATGATATAGGTTCGGGAACTATGTCAACTATGCATGTACCTATAACTGAATTAACAAATACATAAAGGATTGGTACAGTGATAAGAAAATACACCAGAATATTAAACTGTACAGATAATAAACATGGAATAACTTAATTATTTTTTTTAAACATAGTAGATGACATTAATATTATTTCTGTCATCTGTTACGAAATATGTGAATAGTTCGGATCCTATATCTGCGCGAGTAACTTTCGTATTATGCGGGAGGTTCTCCACTAAGTTTTCACTTCTTGAAAATTGCAATAAACACGCGCGTGCATTTCTCGACGGCTAAGCAGAAAGAAACGAGTAAATAAAGCCACAAACCAGAAGCGTGACACTTCACCGTCCTCGACGTGCAGAAAGAACGATCCACGGTGATACTCAAGTCTTTTCAGAACTTGCACCTCGATTTCATCTAGTTCCCATTCCCGTTTCCCATTTCCGTCATCGCCACCCGCTGTAATGAGGTTTCAGAAAACACGTGCAAAAAGAAGGCAATGATAGAGTGAGGTTATACAAGAATTTATAGTGTTACACAAATTTATCTATATTTATATTCTAGGTTATTATCTATATAATAATCTGAAAAATATCTGAAGGAATGATTATAGCCAAATTTCCAGTTGTAGCGATTGTTAGATCGCGGAAATTTGCGAGTGAAACTTTTTTAGACTGATAATTACGATTGTAATTAAACTTCTCAGAATGAAAAGGAACCCTCACGATATCCGTGGAGAAATGAGCAAGCGAGCGCGAGAGAACGGGAAGAAAAAGGGATGGGTGGATAACGGTAGGAGGTGGGAGAGGGGAGGGGGAGGGGTCGGAGGCTCTAGAAGGGTGCAGGCGGTTGGTGGAGTACCCAGACTCGAAGGGGATGCGAGTGGAGCAGCTCGGTTGAAGCCTTGGCGAGGCGGAGTGCCATAATTGGAGCGGTCGCGTGCGCCCGCCACAGGACAATAGACTCGTCCGAGTGCAAATTATTAACGCAGCGCTCTCTTTTTTTTCTGTTCCTTTCTTACCGCCTCTCGCCCGAACTACCCGTCTCGAGAGAATCACATTCTTTTTGCCGTTTTGATATGATGATTATGGAATTACAATGCTGTAATGCCCATCGCGCTGTTAAAAAGTCACAATCGGAACAACAAACGCAGATATATTGAAAAGATTTATAATGATGATTTTATTGAATAAATATATATAACAGATAAAGCCATAATTAGATATGAATTATTGAATAATATTTTTAAATTAATAATCTTTTTTCCTGCAATTTTCTCGCTAAGTAGCGTAACGCGATATCTAGGATAATGTACGCGAACGTAGTCGTTCTGCACATTCATCCGTAACGAACGCGAACGAATACAAGTAAAAGGAAAAAGGGGGAAACTAGTAGAAAGAAAAAAGCACCGATCTTTGGTTTTGAGCCGCGGCCTAGAAAATACAAAATACTCGGAAGGAGAGAAGAAAGAGGGATGAACTACGTATCCGATACTCGAGATCCTGAAGCATGGCCAATAGCCTTTTGTTTAGCAGAGATTAATGTCGAGGTCAGAGATAATGGGAAAAGAATGAAAAGATATAAAAAAAAAACTTAGAATAGAGGGGAGAAGCGAGAAATGGGATAACCTGGCAGAGGCAACGCGGCTTCGAGATAAATTTGTGCTAAGTGCAAAATCTTTCTGACCTCTGTGTGCTTAGTCCTCTTTTCTATCTCTGTTCTCTCAATGTATGAATAGCAGCTGGTCGAAGATGGAAGAATGCGAAGAAGCGAAATTACGCTAAGTTTGGGATACGGATGAAGCGGCGGATGGATGGCCAATCAGGGGTGAGCTTCATTTAAACCGCGACGGATTCTCTGTACCGCGACTGAAAGGCATTTAACCGATCCAAAAGACCACCCCCTTTGTCTCCTCCTCGCTTTCATTAGACATCGTACTTTGTTCCTCCCGCTATGCTAAGGTTTATATTTTAAATGCTAATTGCTAGTTTTTAATGGCCCGTGCTACGAGCCTCTGGCTTCTTTTATTGTACGAGTCGCGTGTCAAAAGCGAGGAAAGGGAGATACGTAAAGAGATGGAAAAGGTGAAAAAGCAGAGTACGCAGATAGAATACTCGATGATATGAATCGCAGGAAGAAAGATGGAAATTGTTTACAAAATAACGCGATAAATATCGGTTATGAACACCATAACAAAATTACATAAATGCATAATGTAACTATGCATTTCCGGACGGAGAAATTAATACACGTATGTAAAGAGAGAGCTTTAAATGAAACGAAACTTTAAGAAATTGGAATATATTATATAAAAAAAAGAAAGAGAAGATAGGAAATGTATTCGCGTGGGATAAAGAGGAGGACGCTCAGCTTCTACCTCTCTAAGGGCAACCGCCACCATCGGTATTTGTTCCGTTGGGAATAATGTATAATGAAAAAATTACAGCTTTTGCCGGCAATTATGTATGTGTACGAAGGTGTTTTGTGCCAAGTATATGCGCGCGCACATATACGCATACAAGCGCACAAGAGCCCGGTCCGCCGCGTACAACCGCGGTTATAATTTCTCTCTCGTTCCCGCACAAATTCCCCTTCCCCGGCCACCTTTTCTCTCCGCATCCTTGCCCCTTCGTCTCGTCCTGCGATTAAACCGCGCAGACAGAACGCGTGTTGTAAGGTTCCTCGTTCTTGTTACCGACAATTACCGACGCTCCTCGTTTTAATCCTCGTTTTTTTCCAGCAGCTCCCGGCCACCAGAGTTATGTTAAATAGATTGAGCGAAAACAATTACGCTACCATCGAAGGAGGGATATTGCTCGCGATACTTATTATACTCGTCACGGGACGCTGCCTCGTTGCAATCCGCGCGCGTCGATGAGAATCTCAGCGTGAGGTTTGCGAGGTTAACGAAATCGGCTTGTTCGCGCCACTCTAACGAGAAAATTACTTCAAATTGGTATAATAGGCTTCTCTTTCCTTCCAAACTGTCGAGTGGAAACGTCAAATGGAAAGACGAATGCTCGATTCGCTCGATCTCGCTTCTACTTCAACCTGTATTGTATGCATTGTTGTGTTTGTTTATACTTGGCACTTTTGACGTTACGAAGAAAGTCTAAAAACTTGTAAATTGCAAAAAAATTAAAATAGAAACGTAAAATGATTCAGCTTAAACATGAAATTATTTTTTAATATGTTTAACAAATAATTTTTAAAGGTGAAAACTCACTTTGAGAATAAAATTAACGTTTCAATTGTGTCTAATATCTTTTTGAAATATTTATTAGTTTGAAAAATATAACATTGAAAATGTATAGATAATAATCATTATCGAGGGAGTCTTCAAACAACGAAAAACATACAGTATCTTATACTATAAAATTGAGAGAGAAGTGAAATTTGTAGTGAAGCGAATGAGCGAATTAAGAAAAAGCAGATAAAAAGAAAATAAATCATGGATAAAAATGTGAAATTAAACAGGAGGTGAGAGCGGGCGAGCATTGTTTGCTCATATTATTAGCACTTTGAATAGTTCAAAACTTTAGACGGAAGGAAAAGTATTCATGCCTCGCCTTGAATAGCATCATGAGGCCGTAAGGATATTCGCAGATGCGATAACGAGGTTGCTGCGACAATGTCGAAGGAAGCAGTAGGTGATGACGAGAAGATGATACCAAGACAGAGCCTCGATGTCAGAAATCGCCCAGAAAGATCGTAGTATTAGCGTTCGAGGGTGCGCTTAGCTGAAAGAAGCACGTCAAGAGGGCTCGCGACGACGGAGAACCGTGGAAATACCGCGGACTGAAAGCTCGATTATCTTCCGTCCCTCGTCGTCGCCACGTCGTAATCAGCAAATTAAAGCGAGCCCGCAGGCCAACCTCCGCGCGTTGCTCTTCATCTCATCGTCTTCTTTCTTCTATTTTCGTTTATCTTCTCCACAAGTATAGTCCTTCTCCGGATCTTCTTGCCTGTCGCTTCGTGAAAAAGGAAGCCGATTGTGTCGACTTCCGCGCAAGAACGACAGGATGCAAGAAAGGCTCAAAAGATCACGGAGGAAGGGAGGCTCGCGAACGAATGAAAACTTTTGCCGGGTGACCATTATCACTTCGCAACTGGCCGCACCCTAATTTCCTTGTACTGACTTTCATCATCGGGTTCTTTGTTCACCCACGAACTTCCTTTCGAGAGAGAAGAACTTAATTTGTTAGGAAGGATACTACATAAAAAAAAATGATATCGCTCGCAATAATCCGCATTGTTTTAGATATTGTTTGATTAGAATAGGTCTCTCTTTTTTTAATATTATTTGTTAAAAGTTAAAGAGTATACTTTATTTATACTTTATTTATCAGAATTTATATGTATATTAATGCTAGTTTCATAGAAATGCTACATTATTTCGCATTTTTATATATTTTTTAAACAAATATTGTTACGTCTCTTTGATATATGATATATAAAAAATATCTATGCGTAAAAAATCAAATAATAATTTATTTTTGATATTATCGAAAATTGTTTTAATGTGATAGTTAAATTTCTACAAATAAGTTTTATCTGTCTAGCAAATATGTGGTTTTCGATAATCAGCCGTCTCTTCAAAGGCTATAATTACACTATAAACTCCCGCGAGATGCCATTCTAACTCAATGTAACGAGTTCCCGAGGCGTAAGTTTCCATACCGTGTAACGTGAGTTAACATCAGTCACTCGGCCGAGTTAACGAACGGGAATCGATACGATTGCACGGTCGCGCGGAATTATTTGGCAAATATAACGATGCCGCGGTGCAGCTGGTGCCGCACGGATTTAGTCTCTTCTGCGCGGTGGTTTTTCGTGATCCCGATAGAAGCGTGCGAGCGCGCGCGCGCGCGCGCGTGCGGCAGTTCTCGCGCGGTCGCGCGATAGCATGGGCACTCGTGTTTAATGCAAATTCGCAAATTGGAGAGGCCACGGTAATCAACTAACCGCCAACGAGTAACTCCCGTAAACTCATTGAAATAGTTCATAACTTCGGCGCTAGTTTGAGTTTCGGAGGGGAACGAGGGGGGGAGTCCCCCAACTTCCACGGAATTTCCCACATCATACCAGCCGACCGACTGCCCCGGCGCATTGTTAGGACGTTCCTGATAACTTCTCTCTGGTGTTTTATTTTGCATCGCATATATAAATGGCGAGTTTAAAAGGCGAATTCCTCAATTTAAGATAGTTACATTTAAGATACGGAATCGCGCAACTTACAAGTGCTTACGCATAATACATGAAACAAAAGATTAAAGGTCCTTGAAAATTAAACGTACGTTTTGGCATCATCGACATATATCTATGAAGGACATCGGCAACTCGTTGCATAAAGTCGCATGTTATTGACGCCGCACGTTAATTATTCGAGTTGTAAAATCTTCATTCGGTAGAAAATCTGCGGGAGAAAATCTTGACAGAATTAAGGAAAATGAAGAGGGGTAGGCATCTCATCAGATTAAAAACTTTCACAGACATAAATAAATGAGCCGCCAGGCACAATGGAACAACGTTCGGTTGAAACGAAGAGGGGAAGGAGTCATGGTAGCAAAAGCGACAGCAATGGTAGAAGCGCGACTCCGACAACAGCGATACCGAACAGCGGGGGACTGGCCGGTGACTGTGGGTTTGCGTATCCGCTCTTAGTATATTGGAACAGGAGTCTTTCTGTTCCCCTTTTTCTCTCTCTCTCTCTCTCTTTCTCTCGGTTCGAAAATCATACCATCGCCTTTCCCATCTCGCCCACTCCCGGCATCGTCCTATCCTTTCCGCGCCCTTCAGCCTCTCTCGTACACCTTTCGTCGTTCTTTCTTCGATTCAATCCTCTCGACCAAGCGAACCCACCTCACTACCCTCCGCAACTCAACTTCATCTCCCCTCGCTCTCTTCCGCCTCGTTCTCTTCTCTCATTCTCTATCTACCTATTTCTATCTCTCCGCTTCTCTCTACCGCGCTATCCGCCACGCAGACCCTCGGCCACGTACACAAAGCCCACCGGTCCCCGGCTTTTATTACGAGATACGAGATAGCCCCCCGGCCTCGTCCAGGTTCACTCATACCTACTCACGTATACCCCGTATACGCTCTCCGGACGCGACGCCGCGCGGCCGCGCCGCGCCGTTGTGATATATATACATTGGCAAACTTTGCGAATGTCGGATCACGCCGGATTACGCGTCTCCAACAATATCGTTTTTTCTTACACTCTCGCGCCGCGCGCCGTGCGGGAGTAACCCTCACGCTCAGACGAGATACGCTCCCTATTATCTTCTACATTTTTATCACGATAAAAATCTAGCAAGAATGTTTGTTATTTAGCCATTAGATAAATTTTATTAAGTTATGGTATAGTTATGTTAGATTCAAGTTTTGAAACAATGTCTAATTAATAAACCAAATGAAAAAATATAAGAAAATAATGTACAAAGGAATAATCTACTGCGAGCACACGTATACGTGTTAGCAGGTATCGTATCATCTTTCTCAAATCAAGTGGCATTATAGCAGATCCTCTCGATCATACTCGCGAGTCGATTTTCATGGCGGACGCCAGAAGACGAAGTTTACCTCGCTCCCGTCATTTCGAAGTGGAATAACAGCGCGCGCGCGCACCCTCGCCAGCAAAGGCGGACTTAAATCGATTAGAGGATGGCCCGTGAGATGGAATCATCGGGTATGGGAAACTGATAGAGCAACGAGATTGGACAGAATGGGAAGCCCCGCAAAGTGGATGAGAGAGCACTATCACTCCTCCCTCGCGCGCAAGGCCTGGTCTGCTGCGTGAACTTGCCCAAGTAAATTGCACTTCCTTTTTTCGTGCCGCCGCGCTCCGCCGCGGAATATATTGGGGCCCGATCGATTTTTCTGGGGAAAAATCCATCGAAAATTCAATCATGCGCTTTCAGAGCGAACGGGCGGGTCGGCGTATCTATTACTGGCGCATTATGCAAAGATACCTTCCACGGACGCATTAACGCCGAAATGTCCAACTATCTCTTCTCCGTTGAAAATTTAATGGCACGCGTAAAATCAGATTTTTATTGCGTCTCATAAAATTTCATATATTATATGGCTTTAAAGTACTTCATGAATGGACATAATATATACTAATACATCTGCGAGCGCTTAGGAAATTAAGATAAATCTTACCTTTTTCGAAAATTTTACTTATTGTTGATTATTTAATCTTATTGTGACTTATACATGATCAGTTTGGCCCATTTTTGACACGAGCACTCGGTCAACTGATAAAAATGACGCCGGGCAAAATACGATATGCGGTTTTTAAAAGTTTGTCATGCAATTTTGTCAGCACGAGAGGCGAAGGGAGACGTTTAGAGAGAGAGGTGGTTGCAGGCGTGAACAGAGCGATATAGAGTGGACAGGGGTAGGCAGGCAGACAGGCAGACAGGCAGGCATGCAGGCAGCCAGGCAGGTAGGCAGATAGGCAGGCAGGCCAGGGATGCAGGGATGATGGCGAACGGATGTATCGCGCGAGCACGGAGAAGGGACATCGACGCGAGTCCGTCGGGTGCGAAAGCCAAAACCGCAGAATGGAATTACTCCTGTTCAATCGTTTATAACGGTAGGATAAATGGATTAAATCGTCGGCGCACGATTCGCAGTTTATTTGTCATCGCGCAGAGAAGCGTGGCCGGCGAGTCGCGTGTATTCGCACACCGAAAGTCGCATGTGAGAAATCTCGACGTTACAAGTGTAAATTGCTAATTGGAATAAATTATCAATAGATTGACATCAGATCGAAAAATTTCATTTACTTCGTTACTTTAATCGTAAAACGCTTTAGCTATTTTAATTTACGTAAGAATTACGAAGAATACAATGATGTAATTAGAATAATTTGTTTCTCACTGAGATGCGCAACATAAAAAATTATTGAAGTGAATGACGGGAAAGGAATACGCGGTCTTATAGTGAAATGAAAGCCGCAATGAGGGCTTTTTTTTACATTGCAGGAGAAGCCTTTACATTTGCAAGCTTACTTAAATGTGGCGAATGGATATACATTACTGTCCCTCTTAAAAAGAAAACTAAATGTTCGCGATAACGAAAGCGCGGCATATTCGATATATTCCCAAAGTCTAGTAAAAATCATTATGTGTATATATATATATAAATATATTCTTGCTTTTTTCCATGTTTATCAAGTCATCATTAAGCAAAGAAGGATAAAAAAATATTGCTGCACATTCTTTTCTATTCTTCTCTTAATTCTTATACAGAATGGGCAGTATAAGATATGAAACCAGAATTTGTTTATACAATAGAATTATTGCTGCAAAAACTTCATATTTCATAAAATTTGTCCTTATTCAAATATTATAGGATCGTGTTATATTCCCACGATATCGTTTGAAATAGACGGACCAAATATTAAAGAAAAATCGCACCCCCTCATGTCACACCAACTAGTTGGTCTCTGGTAACGACGGGCGGCGGCGGGGGTAATGAAAAATGTCGGTGAGGGACGGCTGCTTGATACGAGAAGGTAGATATAGAGGCTGTCGAGCGTATAGTAGGTGTTCGCATCGTGCACGCGTGTGCGAAGGGTGCCACGAAAGGGTGCGAGAATAGCTCAGGCATTGTTTAAAACGCGAACGCTTAGTAAAGTTTTATGACGAAAGAGCCTGAGAAAGAGAAAGGAAGGAAGAAAGAAAGAAAAAGAGACCTTTCTCAACTAGAAATACAAGAAAAAAAAGGAAATGATGTGGCATGTATAACGCATGCTTATCGTCATCATCTATCGAGTGATCTCGTACGAAGGCCACGGTGATTTTAAAACTGTTCTATGTTGCGCTAATGGAAATGCGAGATTTTATTTTGACTTGGAAGTATTCGCGCTCAGGCTGCGAGCGAGTTCACTTCCCGCGTGTACTAAACAGGAGTAAAAAATGACTAACAATAAATATACAGAAGTATATTTCGATTTAAAACCGTAATTAAGACTCTGGATGTTTTTCAGCTAGGACGCAGTGATATAATATTACACTGTGTATAATTTGTTGGAACGATTAGAACCACTGGTGTAAGAATTATTTTTACACCATGGCTCGTACTTAGATTTTTACAGTGTCGAGCAGTGTAACACTGTGTCACAGTAGGAACACTTTGTGTTGGAAATAGTGTTACACTGTGTCATCTGTGTACCTTGTTGGGAAACATCCTCTGTTAACTCTCTTATGTGGTTTTGTATGTTTCGATTTCTTTTATAATAAACAGATATTTGTGTGTGCATATGAAAATTATTGAGAAATTGATAGGATTTTTTAAACTCAGAACTGTGGTGTGTGTGTGTGTGTGTGTGTGTGTGTGTGTGTGTGTGTGTGTGTGTGTGTGTGAGAGTGTATTTTATATGCATGATTCAACATTTTTTATAAAACATTTTTACATGATTATATTATTATATATGGCATAGGTACATAAAACACATTATTGATACAATTTACAAAAAATTAATGTTTTTAATTTTTTGGAGCATTATTCAACCAATATAATAAAATGTATGAATGTATGCTTGAGATACACACACACACACACACACACCACATTATTTTTATACGTATAAACATTTTGCATCTGGATTGTTGATCTCTTCTCTAATTTTCAATATTATTTATGACTGACATTAAATCTATCAGAAAAAGCAGGTATTGACCAAATTAGCTATCTGCAAATAAAATTGGAATAATAGTGTTATATTTCAAGTAAGGATTGACTGTTGGGTGTCGGTGTTGGATGATTAGGCGGGTAACTATATCAAGAGGATGCCTAAGAAATCGCGTCTATTAGAGACACTTTACTATTATGTGCTTCGTTGCTGTTTCTCTCTAGCAACGATCTTAGTAAATTCATAGCAAATGTTAGTCATCTGCTGATTTAAAAAAGTTATTAAATATATTTTATTATTATATTTACTTATTTTTTAATCATTTCATCACAAAGCATTCTATCTTTAGCGTAAAGAATATTTAAGCAGTGTTTTGTTAATTTATTTGAGATTCTATTGAATAGACAGAACATTTTTTTGGAAAAGATTTAAATACAAACAAAGGAAGAAGGAGAAGGATTGAGAGAAGTTATTTATTCCTAATAATATCTAGTGAATTACTTATCTCAAGCGTTTTTCTTATCGATGCGATTTTAACGAAGCGTCTCATTTAAAAAGCAAATGCTGCATCAAAAGCGCTTAATTTTATTCGATTGATAGTTTCGACGCTAATTGGAATTGAACATGTGCAAAATACCGTTCTTAATCTGATTGTTTTCTAGACGAGAAATCTTTAGAATTGTAAAAAAATTTCCTTAATTTGTTCGTTGTTATGTATCATAAATACAACAACTTAACGTCATTGAGTGCACCGAATGTGCCAATGCCACGAACTCGCCGTAGGCTCTCTCATAAAGGTGAACCAGCTACAATGGAGAAGAGAAACATCCAATTTTGTATTCCGATTTGTAAACGAGAAGCACACACGTTGCGCCGACAATTAAAGAAATTACGTACGTAATATTTGACACTTTAATAATGCATCGTGAATGCACTGCCGGCGGCAATGCGACGCGATTTAATCGTCAGTGATAATTGTCCACGTTCAAAGCAAATAGCTTCTATGAGGATATAACGCGTATTGTCAAATGTAAAATAATGTAAGCAAACCTAGGGTCTGATATTTTTAAACCATGAATAGCGAATATTCCTCCAGTTTCGTATTTTCTCTATTGAATAAAAAGAAATAAAAATTTTTTTATTGTTATCAATTAATAACATATTTATTTTATAATTAAAACATCTCGAGATTTTATTTTGCGTTTTTAAATCGTTAATAAATCACTATTATCCTTTCCAATATTATTTTCTGTACGAAGTACTATATTTTGTCAGGTTTAAACTGAAAGAAGAACACTCGGTCATTCCGAGCATCCGATCTCAGGCGTACATTTAATTGAATTTTCACTCGTTTCGATCGAGGGTGCTTTTGAAGTTCTTCACTGACGGCGCGAACGCGAATAGCAATATTTTCGCGGAGTAACGGGAGACATCTTAAATCTCTCCGAGGAAGGAGATCAAAACAAATCGGCTTTTCCTAGGCTTCCTTCCGGGAGACTCTGCTCGAAGGGAAAGAAGGGAGAGGAATCGCCGTTCTGTACGAGGGGTTTTATTCTTAATATTTGTAAGATTTTTATCTCGCCAAGAGAAGTGAGATGGCTGGCACCCTCCGGCATCGCGAAAATACGCAAATCGCGGATTAGAAACGAAGAGCAAAAGTATCGATTGATCTGATCTCTTCGCCGACCAGTTTGCCTAAAGCGTCAACGAAAATCTATAGTTTGACAATTCTTCGCATTATCGAGGGAAAACATCGCGTTAGAACGAAAAGACTTACAAATTTTTTCTGTCTTGAAAGATAAAACGGAATTTTATCTCGTTTTAATTAATATATAAATATTTGCGAACTTGCAAAATCATCCATAAAACTGAATATAAATGAAATTAGATTGTACATTACATTTTGTATTACAACTATTAGATTAGCGAAAATGATTATTCGTTTTCGATCTGACAGGCGATATAACACTATGATAGTCAATGGATTTCTTTATGGCGAAATATGTCGCGGAGATGATTACGCCACGATACGCATATTATATACGTTAGTACTGACAGAGCATAATCCGCCGCAAAGCTGCCGTCAGTCATAAAATTAACTCGTCAGTCCTAGAGTGACTCAATGAAAAGATGATACCGCGGAAATCGCTTGAATCATTAATATTCATTACAGCCCAACTCATACTTTAATAACGCGTCAACCAAGTGAAAAATTTTTCACGCATTTTTATATATTTTTCTTGAAACAAATTTATGATGAACGATATCTGACGTTATTATATTTTGCAAAATAAAAATATAAACAAAATAAAAATGAAATTAAACAAATTTATAAAGAATATAAATTTTTTTAACAGTTTTATAGTTTTTAAGTTATGTGAGCATGACAAAACGAAGATGGTCGGTTATTTGGCAGGTAAATATTCATTTTCAAAAATATCAAAGTTGTGTAGATCATTTTTGATCGTCAATCATTGCGAGAAAATCGTATATTATACATTTGAAACGAATTTTCGCTAATTATGAAAAAGCCGGACTCTTTCTCTCATACAGCGAATCCATAACAGCGTGGCAATGATTTTCCGTGAAGGACTACTGAAAATTTTGTGGACGGACGACAGCTTTGTGGAGAGAGACCGCCAAGTCTCCGCGAACGTGACAAATGGAAACTGGTGGTTGCTCTGGCAGCTCGTTCGTTGAACACACCGTCCGTCCGTTATGGAATGACGACGTGGTGCCGCTGCTCGTGTTGGTGATTGTAATCGCAACGCGCTGCCGTACCATCGTTGTTACTGTTATCGTTGTTGTATTGCTGTTGGTGTTACCGTAGATGGAGAGGTTTAGGCTGCCCTGGGCTTGCTACGCACAGGGCTCACGGCTACGTAGCTAATTACCCGATCCTACCGTGAACAACTGAGCGCGTTCATTGGGACGAAAGGGGGTTGGGCGAGAGAGGGATGAAGGATCGGGGCAGCGGGGGCGGCGACATGGGGCTGTGCTACTGCTGCTGCTGCTGCTGCTGCTGCTGGTGCTGCTGCTGCCGCCACCGCTGCCGCTGCCGCTGCCGCTACTGCTGCTACTGCTGCTGCTGCTGCTGACACCAAAGACTTCTCAACATCCAACCGGGACTCGACTCGGTGGCAGCCATAATACAACTTCGTCCGGTTATACGAATATTTCGCCGTAAACTGGAGGCCAACGTCGAGAACCGCCGCCGGCATTCGGTTTCAATGGCCAACAGCAGTCGGCTTGGGCAGCAACCCTCTCTGATTCCGCTGAAAAAGGGAAATTCTACGACTGCGAATGTGTAACGGGTGAATAATGGCGAGTTTATAAAATGAAGAGAGAGAGAGAGAAGCGGAAAATATATGCAATCTATTTTTATTAGTAGTTTGCTATGCTTCATAAAAGAGAATCGAAGCTGTATCACGGAAGTTTTCTGAAGAATTCTTCTCTAAGTAATTGATCTCTTGCAGTTTTGTTAATTTGTTATCGAAGTTATTCAAATTGAAATTTTTTATCTCTTACTTATCGATTTATCAGAGTCTTATTATAATAAAATACTGAAGTATGTTTATGTGTGTTTGTGTATCAATACACGTAGACGATTGTTCTATAACAGAGAATTCTCAATGTGTAAGATATCTTTTTATTATGTCACTATATATTGTATGTAATATATATGAACATATATATTTGCATGTAGTATATATACATATATGTTCATATAGATGTGTAATATAATATACTTAATATTTGAACTAAAAGAATTATACAGTAAACAGATATAAAGAAACAATTACAAGATGAGAACATAAAATATATTCTTAAGTTGTTTTCATATAACCGATTTTAACTGAATGACTTCTTCGTTACATATTCAAAGCGTTATCTAATAAAACGGGAATTTCTTTCCCGCAATAATACGGTTCCGGATTGATCTGGAAAAGCAGTGAGCGATTCTCTTTGCACGAGACCGTGTAGAGATGGATGAGTCTCCTCGGTGGTGAGACCACATCGGACTGACGTGTGATATTGACCTGTGTGTCGAGATATGATATGATAGGAAGGTATTTATACCGGAGCGGCAGCGGCCAGCCGAATGGCAGGAGCCGCAGCGAATAGGAGGCAACCCCCCTTGTGTAGGAGATGATCGAGAGACCTGCAGAGTGGACCGGGCGAGAGAGGAGGAAGCTGCTGAAAGGGAGGGAGATCGATCCGATTTTCCAATCTCGGCGGCCGACTGTATTTGTATTCTGACACAAGCCACTGGTTCCGTGCCAACTATAGCACACCTGATCTCTAACTGTATACGGCCGTGGTATTCATCTATATCGCACTCTGATCCCGACTAATAGCGAAGACTGATAGAACAACGATCGGCGTTAGGTAATATCGCACGGCAAATGTTGTAGGTTGTCGTTTGGTTGCACGACTCGATGTTTCCTTAGTTCTGATAACGTTTTTCTCCTTTTTAATGAAAGATTACCGACCGTTCCTACCGGTAAGATTTATTTAACACACTTTGATATAATGATACTAATGATTTTTAAAGTATAAAATATTGAGTATGATGCAAATTATGAAGCAAAGAAATTGAGTACCACGTGGAGGATGATTGAGAAACTTAAAAAGTAAGAGTTAGAAACGAGGGCTAAAAGGATGGCTTTTTCGAATGTAAAAGTCTCTGTCAACTAAATGGTTCGACGTACAAGACAATAAAGATCGCCATGAAGGACGTTACGTACAAGTTTCCATGCATTATTAATTACAAAGTTATTAGTACTGACATATTGAATATGTCATGTATTTTCTTTTTCTCTCTTGCGCCGGAAACAAGTGAGAAAAAAGTGAAATTAAAATCACAACACAAGAATGGAAAAAGATAAAGAATTAATGAAAATAAATTTCCCAATTTTTATGAAGCTCTATCTATCTTCATCCATTCTTTGTTTCGCATCTGAATTCTAACACTTATTGAGTGCAAGCGGAGCATGCGAATTATAAAGATGATTTTTCCTTATTCGTAGCATAAAAATAGCTAATTGAATATTAGTTTGCGAATCGAATAGTTTGAGAGATCACAATAGCGTCAGATAATTTTCATTGTGCTAATATTTTAATAAATTTTGCTGCCAAATTAGGATTAAATCTAATCCTTGTAGAAGAAAAATGTTTTTTTCGTCATGTACACATATAACTTTTAATTAGTGATATAAATATTCCAGAATATGATTCTATACATTTGTATAGTAATCACATTGTACGAATATTCGCTTAGAATTTCCATCATTGCGCTTTGCGCCCTGCTTCGTCGTTCGTCTCCAACCGTGAGGAAAGTCGAGCGATGGATAAGGGTGGAAAGAAACGAAGGGGGACGACGAAGAGGAGGAGGGCGACCAAGTGGTGGGTAGACGCGGCGAATGGATCGATCGTATTTTCCAATCTCGACGGAAACCCGTCCACCGCCGGCAACTCCCGCGTCCCCCTTCAACCCCCGCGACTGTATTTGAATTCCAGCGCGTACAGCTCGGACGCAAACCGAGCGATCGAGCGAGCGCGTAGAGCGAGTACAGAACCAGGCTTCTGTGCTGCATCCCGGGGTACGGTCATGGCGTGTCAGGCCTGCCAGAGGATATCCCAGTGGCTGTGATAGCCGCGCACCACACCACACCACACCACACTACACCACACTATACCACACCCCCCTCTCCCCGCGACACCCCCCAAGCTTACTCTCTGCGAGCCTCGATGGTATCCTCTCTCGGTTCTCCTATCCGTTTCTCTCATTCTCTTGCTCTCGTCCTCTCGCTCTTCCTTCCATCTCTCCCGTGGTTCGCTAGCGTTCTCTCCATGTTGGTAGTTGCGGCCGGTGCTGCGATTGAATGCTAGGAATTTCATCATGAGTTGAGTCGTGGAGACGGCAGCGGCAACGGCAACGGCAACGGCAACGGCAACGGCAGCGGCGGCGGTGGCGGCGGTAGCGGCGGTGGCGGTGGCGGTGGCGGGGCTCGATCCAGGGGGACTCAGCACGATGAAGAACGGGGGCGGAAAGACGGGGGAAGAGAAAACCGGGGTGGTGGAGAACCGCCCTCGGTTCGTTCCGGCGTATCCACCCCGCGGACACGCCGTGCGAGCTAACCGGGTCTAGGGAGCTCACTGCCTTGCTTAGCAGCCAGCCGTTCCAATCATGATTCCACGCTCCCACCGTTTGAAGTCTCTCGATTGAAAAGGGGCGGAGGTTTGACTAAAGAACGAGTGCTCCGGCTATCGGCTATCGCTCTATGCCCGATGCGCGCGTGTGTGTGGATCATTCGATGGTCACGCGTACAGCGTATTATATAGTAGGTATGTTCCAAAATCAGTGATGCATATTTCAATAACAGATTCCAGAAAATCCTAGAAACACAACAAAATATTACATCAAAATATAAAAGATCGCCGTTATACTTTATATATAAAATTTCCATTGAAAAAAAATTGGCTCAAAATGATTTAAAATCATCATTATAACGTATAGATACACTTACAAGTTTTAGGATAGTCTGTACACGTACTTTATGACATAAAGATCGTAGCGATGTGAGGCAGAGAGTATGAGGGTATGAAATCTAAATAAGATAATGGTCCAACTTGTAATTATATTTGAGAATTTTCTTTCATCTTTGTAGCTTCTATATAAGTACTGAGATACCAAGTCAGATATCAAGATTTCTTTGATTAATTGTTTCTGGAATTAATTCTCGAAGATATTCTTTATTTCTCATTGATTGCGAACACGCCGCAATTTTTTTTATCTCTCTTCAATCAGTCGTATATTATATAAGAAATGCATATACCCAAGAGGCTATGAGTTTTAAACTAGACTTTCTGCGATTTGTGCGAGACGTGCGATTTGTCGTACGAGATTAAAAGATCGAAAAACACGATCTAACGAAATGAGACCAGTTGGCGCTCCTGCATAGGATCCTTGAAAGGGGGAGCCTCTTCTAGAGTATTGCACGCATATCGAAAGAGAAGCCTCCGTTATATATCATTGTGCCGGATCTCATCACAAAGACTAGCGATAGCATCGGTCCTCCTGTCGATTTCAATCCCCTCCCTCTTCCCCGTCATTCCTTTATTCATCCATTTTTCTTCCCTCGTAGCTGATCGGCCTAGATGGACACAACCAAGCTGAATTCTATGTATTTGTGCGTATATGTATTTTAATGGATCCGGTGTGTACATGGGCGTGTATAAGAACGGGGAAGACGGTAATCCGTAGGAAATTACATATTATTATGACGTGTTATTAAACGCGCAATAACGGGGCGAGTGGTGTACGCCAGGTGGCCTGGAAACGGCGATCTTGATAGATCTGTTACGGGACGATAAAAATCAGCGACATCGGTTACACGCTCCCGATCAAAGGAGCTCTCGCGCTCTCGTTTTCTCTCTATCTTTCGCTCTATCTGTCATCGTCCCACCAAGATTTGAATGACGATGCATAGCATTATATATTTAACTACATCGTCGAACATGTGGCGCAACAAAGAGAGAAGGGTGTATATACGTAACAAAAATCGTACTACACAGTCTTTTTCACTTTCATTTCAAAATGAATGGATCAATGGATTTATCTTTCTAACAGTTACGATATAATTTTGAACATTTAAAATTAATATCATACATAAAATTATTGAGATGTTAATCACGGAATTTGTAATGATTGAATATTTTTCGTTACAGAATACTTTTGAAATATATTTTTTAAATATTATGGGTCTTTATACATATTCCTTTAACTATCTTTCTTATGTATACATCGAAACTAATGAATAATCTTGATAAGTTCGAATATCTTCAATAATAATAGGTGTAATTAGAAAATTACACCTATTTAAACTCCAAAATATTTTCGAGAATAATCTAGCTATGGTATAGCTTTTATAGCATCGAATTTACATCGAATAAAACGTTTAAAAAAAAATTCGTTCTATAATTTCTACTTTCGCGGAATGGAACGTAAGAATATCCCAAATATATATACATAGACAGAATTCGAAAAATTAGTTTTTCTGAGCATTGGACTATACATATAATAAATGCATGCAACGCAACTGCAGTTTTTAATACTGAAATAATTACTTTTTTTGTATGAATCTTCTACTGTTTCGAAGAAAAAACGAATAATCTTTCTTGCTCTCTCTTCCCCACTCTCCCTTTCCTTCTTTGCCCCCTTTCGCTCTCCTCTTCTCTCTCCCTTTCATCCCTCCATCTCTTCTTTTCAAAGGTAAGCAAGGCCCAGAAAAGAGGAAGAAGGATGGAGGGTTAGGAAAGGTAGGAAGCGTGGCGCACAAAGTGTCGAGCTAGTTTGCGCTATAATCTACTATCTCGTCGTTTGCAATTAACTTCTCTTGATGATGTCACGTTTCGTTCGCGCCTCATTTCCAGCCACGCCGTATAACAATCTGCCGTGCTAGCCCGCCCTCTTCTGCCGGGACGATCCTTTTAACGCTCACCTCGAAATTTCGTAATCAAGTTTTTCCTCGCCGAGAAAATTTGCGAATCTCCCTTTCTCGGAGCGTTTTCTCACTCTCTTTCTCTCTATCTTCCCTATTTCTTCTCCTCCGTCTTCTTTCTTTCCATCCCCTTCGAGCGTCAACCATTTCTCACACTTTGATGTCAAACCTTGAACGTCACCAGCCGACCGTTTAATTTACCGGTCGATGTGTTTGATAGGCTCTCTTTTTGGCATCTATGAAACATTCTCTCTTTATCACGCGAATATATCATACTACTCCCCTTTACACATATTAGCTTCCCCTCTTTTTTTTGCGCGAATAGGTTATTTTATGAAGCTGAGGCAAATCATATCAATCTCAAATTTTTTTCCACAAAGCGCGAATAAAATTTATTATTATATTAATAATAGATCTAGCAATGGAATTAACATTTAACTTAATTTATTAGATTTTTTCGAATAGTAAAACATAATTATGCTTTGCTATTGAAAGAAATGTTATATATCTTCGCAAAGTTTCGCAGAGTTTCGAAATCCGCCACTTGTACCATGTTTCACAAAATATCGGCGCCAATTACACAGACTTGCGTCGAGACTACTGAAAGTAACTTAACCATTCACCGACCGAGTCGCTTATACAATAACGAGAAGTATTAGGTGCACAGTCTGGCGTACATATTAACCGTCGCATTTAATATTCGTGAATCAATTAATGGAAGCAATGTAAACTTTTCAATGTCGTGAGGTCATGATTCGGTGAGATGAATTGATAAAAGTTTTAAAGTCAGTATCACACTTTAACCAAATGAAAAATAAATCGTAACTGTGCATTTATATACATTATATGCAAGGAATACTAATTATAACGATTTAATCAATTACTTTTTGAAAATTACGAAGGTACATGTAATGTACCTACTTAATTTTTCATTTCAACTTTTTAACTAATTAATCTTGTGTATGTGTTCTATGAAATAAATTAATAATATATTATTATTAATCTTACGTAAATCAGAAAATAAATATTTGATATTCATAAAGACACCGATGTCTTTCGAAATGTTTTAATCTGATTTTTAAAGCGTTAAGAATATTCAATCGTGAAACATTTTAACGAGTTAACACCACGTTGCAGTGAAAGTTTGTAGCAAACTTTCAGGCTGGTAAGGTTTGTTGAAAGATGCGACGAAATAGAGATAGATAGAGAGGGGAGAGAGAGAGAGAGAGAGAGAGAGAGAGAGAGAGAGAGAGAGAGAGAGAGAGAATCCAGTAGTCCCGACTGTGTGAAGTATGCCAAAGTCGAGGATATGCTAAAGCAGGGGCGACAGCCAGCATATATAACGGGTGAGCGAGACAGTGAGATAAAGAGCGCACGGGAATTATGCGTGAGGGAAACGCATACGGTCAGGGCGGCGGGAGGGAAATGGAGGAGAGGGATCCGCGGCGGGTAGAAGAGGCAGAGGCATAGCAAGTGGAGCGAAAATCAGATTTGCTCGTTGTCGCCTCCACCCACGTAGCATCGCCACCCATCTCTACCCTCCGGCCCGTCGGCTCCATTCGAACCACCCCGAGCGCGCCTGCACCCGCTTCCCCTCGACCTCTCCGCGTGGACCACTACTCTACCCTCTCTCACCCCATTCTCCCTTGCCGCTCCCTCTATCCCGGAGCGCCACCGTCCCTCGAAAGCTCGAACGAGCACCGCCCTTTGATCCTGCCGACAGCCACCCTCCGAACCACCCAACCACCATCCACCCATCCGTCGACCTAACTCCATCCCCTATGGCTCCCAGGTCGTTCCCTTCCCCACTCCCTACCAAACGCATCCAGCTTCTGCCCACTGTCTCTTTTTCCGCTACGCATTACGACATTTCTATCCTCGCGCCTTGTCCCCGTCAGTACCCTTTCTCGAGATGCCAGTGCCTTTCTCTCTTTCTCTCTCACTGCCCTTCTCATTTTCATCTCTCTTCCGCACATGTTACACGAGAACACCGACTGATAAATATCCTACCGGTAGGCCACGCGACTGTCTATGCACGTGCGTGGCCACGAGGCAACGAGTTCCGAGCTTTGAATTTGGCATTCTCGTTTGTCTGGGATTAAGTGATCTCATATCCATATCTCGTCGATCTCATATCCACATTAATGTAGTGTAAAATATAATAGAACGCAGTAAAATTAACAGATCTTGTTTCCGTTATTATAAATTTATTCCTAAATTGGACAATGTCGTGAATTTTCTGAAAAGTAATACGATTATTCTGAATCTCATACATCTGCTACATGATTACATATTCATCTATTAATATATTAATTGCTCACTTAGATTTGTGAAATATTGCAATAATATTACGGAATTTCTTACATAATTTGTCATTTGGAATTTTTCATGCACAATCATATAAAATTTTTTACAATGTTATATTTATCTTTTATTGAGCCACAATGATTTGGGCCAGGCGCAAAGCACAGTACCGGGCCTCTTTTTTGCGACCTAAAAATAACTCGAGTGTGAAACATTTAGCGTGTCATAGTTTTTTTAGTTTATCGCAAAGTTCCGATCCGCGAACGTCGAAGGATAATTGAATTCCCCTTGGAAGGGTAGCTTTTAATACTGGCGGTGACCGGTTTTTAAACGTGCCAGTGCAGTCAACAATGACATTTTCCGGTAAAAATGCGCGCGAAAAAAGGGGGAGGCCAGTCCCGGTATTTAAATGGCCATTGGCAGATTACCAATATCGGCGTACTGCTTAGTTAAACGAGTTACCGCGAAAACTCAATACGGCTCGTGTAGAGAGGACAGCAAAGAGTGAGAGCGAGAGAGAGAGAGAGAGAGAGAGATATGCGTACAGAGAGCGAGAGAAAGAATAGATCAGCCATCGGGCGTGATCTATGTGTTGAAATCACATAGCACCGTTACAAAACCGCACTGAATGCATATTTGTCCGTTTAAAAGGTCACAAAATGGCGATTCATAGGTACGAAATAAACGAAAGTACATCAGATTACCTGTCGCCGGCGGGGTCCCGTTTTAATTCGCAAAATTGCATTGGCGTCGAGCTAATTGCAGTTTAATCCCGCGTTAGGAACTAATTACCAGAGCGTGCAGTCGTATTTGCGTTTACGGCGAGGCTCGTTAATTCCATAATATATCAAAACTTTGTTCGAAGAATATATTAAATTCAATGCCGATTATATTTTCGTGATATCTAATGAGGATATCTTTAAACTTTTCTTTACTGCGATTATATATTGAGATCATTGGAGGAAGTTAATATTTTTCAATTCACATCGCGACTTTCGTTCATTAAAAAAATTTAAGAAACGTACAATTAATTTATAATGGGTAATTCTTTTTCTATAATTTTTTATTTCTATCTAAGATACTTTTGCTGTCACCATGAAAAATGTCTTTTAACGAAAAAAAATATGACGAATATAAAATAAAATCAGTGATCGCGTGCATACAGAGACACATCGATCGGCCGCGACAAGTAATTCAAGCTCGCGCCATTTAACCATTAGCCGACTGAAATATTTTAATAACATCCGCCGCAATGTATGTGCAGCGAGCACGTATCGAATATATTGGCATTTAACATTACGAATTATTCATTTTCGAACGCGATACGAATTCTCAAACAAAGTAGCAAAGAGATAGACAGATAGAGAGAAAGAGGGAGAGAGAGAGAAATGGAAAGAATGGTATAATCCGAGTCTTTGACATTGTGCACTCGAGAAATTCGATTTAACGAGCCTATCTATTTTGCGATTTTATAAAATCTTTCTGATACTCACTTTATTTTAATTTACTCGTTTATTTAATTACAGTTAAATGATATACATAATGTAAAACAATTAATATTTTTAGATTATTTGCATATGATTGTTTTTATGTCAAATTGATACACACGATACTATACGTAATTTTTAATTGTTAAATACATGCAACACTTTCGCTCGTTGAACAATTCAAATGAGCAACGAAGATAAAAACCGTTTTGAAGAATCGTCGAAAGCATCGTGGTACAAAGGCGCCGTTTAAACAGACATTTTCGCTCATTATTCGCCGTTTCGTCTAAAAAGTCTCCACTCGGAACATTTTCGCTCGCATGAACTTCGCCTGAACAGGTGCTTTACTCTGTCTCTCTTTCAATCCCTTCTCCTGCGCTCTTTCTCTTGGCAAACCTTTTTCGCATACCATCACCCTTATGTGCCGTCAGTGCGTACAATGTTCTTTCGTTTCGCATAGAAACGAAATCTACGCTGCGGAACCTCGTTTACGATTTTCACAGATCAAACACATCGTCGTTTGCACACAACGACGTCATTCGAGCGCATAGGACTGACCTCGACCTTTGTATTTAGTGACATACATAAGGTATGTCACTAATCAAATCGCGTATTTATCGAACTAGTTAGAAACTTTAGATAAAAAAAAATTTATTGCGAAATTTTTGTGTTTCCGTATATTTAATTAAGAAACAAGTTTTAGTTTATTAATATGTACACGTATATATTGTACACGCGCGCGTGTGTACTGTAACGAATGATAAATGATTTTTTTTTATTAATTTTTCACAAACCCGCACAGCTGTTTCTCCTCATTTTGAGTTACTTGTATTAAAAAAAATACTTAAAAAATCATCAACTTCCTTGCCTCAAAATTTTTGTCTCTAAGAGATGTTAAAATTCTCAACTTATTTTTTTTAATAGAAAGATAAATTTGAAAGAATCTGTCAAAGAAATTAACATCGTAGATTTCAAGGCATACGTATATGTATGTAGTACATGTGCACGCAGTCAGGTATAACGTCAAGCTGTTTATAAAACAAAGGACCTCCGGTGTTTGGCGCCGAACTCGCGTTTAAGGAACCGAGCAAAGCGCTTTACGCGCTTGCTAACGCTTCGTGCTTCCAAAGTGGCACCTCTCGCAGTTTTCCTTTTTCTCGACGAAGCTCGACGCGGGAAAAGACGGGAAAGGATGGTGTGACGAGACACGGTAAGCGCAGGCGGGAAAAGCATTTCCCTTCTCTTCATCTTTTGTGTTGTTCTATTTGTTGCTTCCTTGCCGCCTTTTCGCATTCGACATCGTTTCCTTTTCTCGGTGCGTTTAACGCACATGAGTTTGTCTTCGCGAGGGGAAAGAGTCGATGCAACATTTTATTTTCTATCGCCTTGTGTTTTCGACTGTTTTCTCTCTATCTTTCTTTCTCTCCATCTTTGCGCTCGATTGTCGATGCGAGCCGATTTGTACACGGAGAGAAAATCACAGAAAATTTTTATGTAGATATCTTATTATGCCTCACTTGTTCGTTTGCATGTGAGAGGTGATATTATAGTCCATTTATGATGGAACAATAATTTGAAATTTATAAAGCAGCTGGAATACTAGATTAGAAAGAAAATTAAGTGAGAAGATGGATAGCGTTTATGATGCTTGTTTTTAGAAGAAAACTAGAGAACAGATTGCGATCGAAATATAAAACGCATGAAGATATAAGTAAAAGACCAGAGGAAAGTGACGACGGCGATTATAGCTTTTGATTTTTATTCTTGTTCATCTCCCTTCTGCCGTGCGCAAAGAGATTTTTATAAATTAGATAGATGTTTGTAATTTTGAAAAGAGAGATCCATTTTCTCACGACATTTCTCTATATGATGATATCGACTTAAAAGTTTTTTCAGAATAGCTCATTTGAACATTAACAATTTACTATTGAATATTGAATATTCCATAGAATGTTCAAGGTTAAAAAGTTTTTTTGCAATTTCATCTGATTGGACGTTTGTTTCTCTCGAGATAGCAATTTATCGATTCTCTACAGACGCGGCCAATAGTTGCAAAAGTTTCGCCGGACTCCCGGCAACTTTTCGCCTATGGAATAAGATACAAACTTATGGAGGGAATTCAGAAATCTAAAGGGTTGAAAACGGGAAACAAGGTGAAAGTGAAGAACGGCACGGCCTTGCTCGAAAGTTTCTGTTTGCCGACGTAGGAAAAAGTATTTCCTCCATACTCGAACGAAACTTTCCACAACCTACCGTGGCAACATCATTTTTCGGCCGTTTCTGTTACAAAATTTTTCGTATCTTGTAAAATGTTTTTCTATTTCAAATCTCAAATCAATGAAAATAAATTTATCAATAAATTTAACGAATATATTTCAGTTAAATGTATAAAAGTTGATGCAAAATAAAATTTTAAATATATGTGAAAACGATGATGATTTCGAGTTATATTGCATTATTGCTTTATGGTAAAATATTTTCTTCAGGCGTAATAATTTTCCACGATTATCTTCGAGATTTAATATAGGATTTAAGTAGCGTTTATGCAAAAGTATAATTGCGCGCTACTCAAATACAAAAAATAATACGATAATGTCATGAAAAATACGTCGTTGGTGGTCAGTGGACGCATTCTGATAAAAAACGAAATTGCAGGTTCTACAGATTGATGACTTTTTAGACCAAGAAATCTCAAATCGTGAAATGGCGGCTCTGCGTTACGTTTCGCCCTTGCATTTCTACGGAATATATAATTACATAATGCCAGGTCGAGAAATGATTTAAGGGGAAAGAGCCCTTCTCGAGGCAGGTTAGGCGGACATTCTCTCTCTCTCTCTCTCTTTCTTCTTCCCCAGCGCACGCGCGCTCGTTTGTGCAACCTGGCGAACCCTAAATACCAACATTACATAATAGTAAATTTGCTCCTGAAAGGAACGAAAACCTCATTCAGTTCGATTAAAGACAGAGAAATTCGATAGGGAACCAGACGCGTTATCTGAATTTCGTATCGCACGGTTAAAAACATCATGTACCTACATCATTTAATAAATTTGAACTTCCCAAAAATGACATGACTTAGAAAATAAAGATTATGATTTATTGAAAATGATTATTCATATTTAATTGAAAATTAAATAAGAAATAATACAAGTTTGAAAGACACAGGAGCGAATGTTTCGTCAGTATTTGAATGAAATATCTGCACTTTATCCGAAATTGCGTTATATGCACAATCTAGTTATCACTCACGAAAGCAATCTCGGCACACACACTTATATCCTAATATATCTCGCGCATTAGTAGAACCGCGAAAGGATTAGGTACGGTTCTCCGCAAATTGCCCGACATTATTTAAGCGGTGTGCTTCTTTGGTGCTTCTCTAAAGAGCGTTCTTTTGTTCTTTGTGTTCTTCGCGCGCCTCAAAAGGGGTTCCGTGAAAAACACGACACAGGCGACGATGGTATGACGAAGGCGAAAGGAGATCCTGAAGTGTCTCGCGAGAAAGCAACAGTTAGCGGCCGCATGCGGTTTTAAGTTGGTCGCTATTGCACAAAAGTAGTTGAACAAAGTTCCATACGTCGTCGCGCGATATAATCCAGCTTTGCTTTAGAAGGAACGTTGTTATTCTACATTAATCTCGTTTTATTCGAGACGCCCTGAGAAGCTGAAAACCCTTTTCAGACCTGTTGCGAAGAAGGATGATCATGCAGTAAAATCATGCGCGGATATTCAATAGATCGATACAATAAATGCACTGAAATTGTAGATCTAACTATATATTTCAGGAGGGAAAACTTAAGGTGGTTCTTTAGTAAATCGAATTATTTAAAAATTGTCTCATTGTTTTATATAATAAAGTTGAAGTGCCGAACTTGACATGTGCTGTAGGATAAACTTAACATCATCGATGAAATAAGAGAGAAAAAAATGTTGAAAATGTAACTTTTCACGTATAACTTAGTGACAGTGATTAAACTCGGAGACGCTTCTTTGATTAATTGCACACAAACGTGATTTAAGACTTTTCTAAACTACGAGATTGTAGTAGTTTAAAAAATTACGATTTTAATGGTCACAAAAAAGTAATAAGTCATCGGCCATTCTGGAAAAATATTCAATATTGAAATGGAAAATATCACATAATCTCGCTAGCAATGTACATTGTACTTCACTTTCTTATTCTCGTCATTGTCACGCGGAGTAGCAATATCGTTTGTTTCATACTATTTCATTATACACATAGTTTTAATATTTTTTCCAAATTATACAGATATTTGTGATTTTGGGTGGACCCTTGTGAGGTACCCCAAATTTTCGGCACTTTACTAAAGAACCACCTTATTATTTTATGACCTCTTTTATTTTACGAGAAAGAGAAATATACCGTCTGAAAGAAGAAAAAATAACACACGATCGAAACTGTATCAGGATCGCTAGTAACCAGCTCGGTTAACGTTCTAGGGTTAAGTTGCAGTGCGGAAAGTGGGTTAAAGGAGGAACTCACTCACGTGACATCCTTGGACATCTCGGCATGGGCCAAATGTTGCATCGAGCGTTCTCTGAAAAGGAGAAGACCGTATATACTTTATGTGAGAGAGGGATGATCCTGGTGTGCATGTACATATACGCGCTACCTCGCGCGCGTGAGAATCGTACGTCCGTGTTCCTCGCGTGTACGTGTTTCAGCAGACAAGTCTGCGTGCAAGCCGGTGGACGCAGGCGCCGGTAGCCATGGCGACGATTCCTTCGGATTGGCCGCAGCTTCCACTTGAATCCCCGCCGCCCACACCCCCGCCGGCCTTGGCGTACTATCCGCCACCATCGATAACCCCTCCGGCACTCGCGTAGTCATGTTCAACCCCGTCGTCGCCAACCTACCCCCGTCTATCGTTGCTCTTCGTTCTCTCCTTCTCTCCGCTTCCCACCTTCTTTCTTTCGTTTCTCCGTTCCCTTCATGCCCCGTCTCCTTCCATGACGTCCTCCGTTCTCCCCGTCGCGCGGTCAGAGGTGGCCGGACCATCCGACGCGGACTTGTCGTCGTCCACCATTCTTATCGCGGGCAGGCTTGTTCCCTCGTCACAAATGTCGAACGCAGGTATACGCTTTAGTCGTCGCTTTGGTATTTTCTTGGTGTTACTAGCAGTGACGTTTGAGGAGAGAGTCTATTGCGAGCTATATTAAGATAAGCGGAAATTAATCCTTTAATGTAGAATTGTACAATGTGCGTTGTATGTGTAATTTTAAAGGTTTAAATTGTATTAAGAGATTAGAAAAAAAACTTACATCTTTTGATCAACAAAAGATATGTGAAGCCACGATATGTATATATTTTATAAATATTCAAGGACAGTCAGTCGGAATATTATATAATTCTCGCTTATATACATATATTATTTTATTTCGTGATGTCGAGCTAAACGCATCTCACCAGAACTCCGTTAAATAATAACCAGAAGCAGTCTTCATAAGCGTAGCTCAGCAAACTTGGTATTCGTGATTAATTAACTCCGATACATCGCCGGCGTTATTAGCGTTAGGTATGTTGCGTGCGGAGACGTATGTATACGAGGTACCGTCTATGCGTGTGCGACGCTCTCGCCGAGCCACGCGTGCGCATGCATACGCACGCGGTGCACGCGCGCGGATAGGTGAAACGCCACACTCGACCAATTACCATCCTATTTAACACGAAGAACTAACCGGCGCGGCGCGCTGTACCTCCGGGCAATTGTGTCTTGTATATATGAATCTCACGATTTATAATATGAACGTCGACACCACCGCCACTGCCGCGAATGCATCGCATCTATGCACTCGCGTGCATCCGTTACTCGCGCAATTAACATGAAATCTAACATGAAAATAATGCTCATTGCGATGAAAAACTAGATTAGGTATCTATTTTAAAATCGAGAAATATTTCTCTGCCCTCTCCCCATAAAGCTATATGTTCAGAAACAAAATTCGATAACATTTCTTTTATTAATTATCATTACGATAATTTGTGTAATAAACATTTAAATTATAACTTCCTATTGATAAGAGAAATGACTTTTGACACATTTCGCGCAATTTAGAAATATTACAAAGCAGCTCTAGTTATAAAAGTAGTCTCTCCAAATTGTTTACGTTGTTCGTGCTTACGAAAACGCGTTATCGAGGTTGAGCAAGCGCGATGACAAACGCGCGTAATTGCAACAACAGCGTATAATCCCGACACGTTTTTTAAAAACAGTGCGAAGATGAGCGAGGTACACGAGGTATAATGATTACAGTCTCTCTCCACTACGTCTTCTCGACTACAGCGGGCATGCGCGCAGGACGCACCTATACAGTCTCGGACCATGAATATTCAGCGCTCTCACAACCATCCTCATATGGATTATTTCTAGAACAACTCTGATCTCGCTCGATTAAGTGTATTTCCTGCACCGATTCGTATTATAATCTACCTAAATGTTCCTCACTATACACGATATTATTATCGATAGTATTATCGAGTTCTTAGACCTCCTTTTAAGTTATAAAGATTTCATCACTATACAATTCAGAATTGAAGCAAATATTTTTTTACCCGAATATACGATTAAATTTTGCATTGTTGTTTCTAAATTCCTACAGTTTGGCATTAGCTTTGACATATAGCCTTTATATACTAATAATCAAATATAGGAAACGTAGGAAACTTAATGAGGGAACTTTCTACACTAGGAATCACTTGAAATTGAGTTTGTGAAACTTTAGGAATTAAATCAAGTCTTGTTAAAATTCATCGTTCGTGATACACAGTTCGATAATGAAAAATGAATTTTTTGAGATAATAAAATATACTCTAACAAAAATATTTTTTGTAATTTTATCATCTGAATTTAAAATGTGTGAAAGTGAAAATAATTATCTATATATTTTTTGAAAAGAAATGTAGAATGATTTCTTAAATTGTTACGCACACCAAGAACAAGTATAATGCGCTGCAAGGTAACGATTATGTCGGTACCCGTGCTGTCATGTTCCTCGTATCATGTTGACTAGATAATTTCAGTGTCTCGTTTAATTACGCACGCACGGTTTCGCTTATTGCGTCAATCTGTCAAACTCATGCCGCTCTTATGAGTAATTGTATGTAATGTTCGACGCGCGTCTAACGAACATCTGCACATTATCCATTATCATCATTTAATAATCAAGATACGTTAATAATATATATCCTTAACAATTTTTAAGATTGTGAGAAACTCAATCATTTAGTCCACGAGTTTCTCCGATATGTACATATTGTCAGACAGACTTTAAATTAAAAGCTACAAATGGTAGTTAGTGTGTCAATGTAAAACAGTTGCAATTTAAGAAAAGTAATTTTTGAATTATTAGTATTAATCATTTGCAAGTCATGAAACTCGAAAGCATGTGTGTCGCCGCCACGCTGTTAATAATTATCCAATTATCTTAACATCTTCTTTTTTGAAATATAAAATGCAGCTGAGAGTTAGGAATATCTGACGGAGAATTCCATAGCCCGTTCGCGGTAATACGATCTGTTTAGGAATAAATACAGGGACGAAGGGTGTGCGAAGAGAAAGAGCGAGGGTTTCGCCAACCTCTCTCCGTTGTTGCATCGGTCGTACTTGGATGTCGGTCGTCGGCTGACGGTCATCGGTCGTCGATCGTCGATCGTCGGTCGTCGGTTGTCGGTCGTCGGCCGTTGGTGCCGAAGCCGAAACCCTCCCATTCCCGCGTCGAACCCTACCATCGCTCGGCGGTATCGCCACCCCCCAATGTCGTAGCACCTCCGCGTCAGAATCCAACCTCTCGTCGTCCCCGCGACCCTCGTAGCAGCCCTGGTTGAACGAGCGAGGGAAACCCTTCCTCCCTGTCCCCAGAGCGCCTACGCCTCCCGCGTTGCCCCGGCAACCTCAGCTTGGGGTTGGCCACCACCG
Organism: Wasmannia auropunctata; assembly: GCF_000956235.1. Lineage (NCBI taxonomy): Eukaryota > Metazoa > Arthropoda > Insecta > Hymenoptera > Formicidae > Wasmannia > Wasmannia auropunctata. The sequence goes on from NW_012026779.1 coordinate 3,113,717, forward strand.
CCTCCGTGTGCCGCGGCTCCATTCACCGCGTCCCCTCTCCTCGCTCCTTCTCCTCCGCCGCGTTCTCCGCCCTCTTCTTTCCACCGTTATTCCTCATCCTTGTCTTCCTTCTCTACCCCCTTCTAACTTTCCTCCATCATCCCCATACTCTTCTGCAACTCGTCCCTCTCTCACCGAGGTCGCTGGTTCACCTCGGTCCAACCCTCGTCAGTCTTCACCCTTCTACCCTGGTTTCGACCTCGTCTCGCAGTCTGGAGTCTGCGAGAGAGGAAAGGGAATGCGTTGGTCTAGGTAGAAAAGAAACAAAAAGAAACGATGCAGTGGTGGCAACGCTTCTCTGGAAGCCTGCAACTCGATTAACGTATCTCGAATAATTCATGCATAATTTCGTGCCACGCGAGAGCAAGGAAATGTGCACACCTTAACGCGAGATCTGAACGATTTCAATAACAATTTTGTAAAAAAATTTTTTTTAATAATAAAGAATTTGACAAAATTTATAATTTATAAAAAGCTTGAAACGTGTTTCTTCTAATGTTGAATATAAAAAATATAAAACATAACATATAAATATTTTTATATGTGGCTTTTTTATGTGCACATCAATTTTACAAATGATATTTATTGCATCGATTTCATATAATCATCTTAGACTGGACAAATTCGTCGGCTAAATCGTGACAAGGTACAACAGTTGGAAATAGAAAGATCGTTCTTAACCAAATAGACATTGCATCGACTTTCCGACGCGAATCCGCGATGCGACCCTCTTTCGGGAGGGTTCTTATATCGACGAGTTGAATTTGTTACGACGTTACGCGATTCTTCGATCGAGAGGGAGAGTTCCGCTCTTGTCTGACACTTTTTCGCTGTGACTATAGGTGAATCGAATTGTCGCCGTACTGAAGGCGGAAAGAAAAGAGGCAGGGCTGATTCGATCTTCCGCGTGGAGGACTTATACGGCCGTGTTGTTGCATACGAAAGAGGGGGAGAAAAGTAGCAGGTCGAAGGGGGTTAAATCGATGGTGAAATCTTGCTTTCTCTCTCCGTCGACGGGAAAGAGAAATGGGAGGCTGCTCTTGACGATTTGCTCTGCCGCAATCGAGAGAGAGAGAGAGAGAACATCCGAAACTTGGAATCGGTCTCCGGCCGCCCTCCTCGCAAATTCGCCAGGTAATTCGATTATATCCGCGCAGCTCGTTCTGCGAGAGAGTCGCGATCGATAATACCCGCGTTTCGCGTCGGATCCTGCCAGTATCCGATTCTCGGCAGTCGCAAGATATCAGTTTTCGTTGCGCGTATTTCGACGAAGGTTTCGAAGAGAAGAAGAGAAGGGATTGAACGGTCGCACGATCTGCACGTTATAAATACCAATACACATTTCGTAATCGTTTACGGTAAACTGGACATAATAGTTAATACTATAAGCGTAGGTATTATTTTCCGCAACATGATGTGCAATGATTAATGAATAAATATCTGTGCGCATCGAATATTATAGATAATTTAGGCAGGTACACATCTAGGACAATATCTTTGATCTCACACAAATGTTAAACAAATTCTATTTATTTTCTAGTTCTCTTTGAGTTATAATTCAAAATGATTTTTTGCCCGATAATTTGATTAGACATGGAAATGATTGACTATTAGATATAAAGGAATGAGAGTCGAGCTTGCGTTTGGACATGGTGAAAGAACGCCGCGAGAAAAAGATATGGATATACCGCACGTGGTGGCCACTCGCCATGGCTATCATTAAGATATATTTTGTTCGGATCGCTGGCGTTACATGGAAATGCATTTTATCGATACTGTAACGGCATTCCGGGACAGATAATCCAATTAAAAATTACATGTACACGAAGATAGACTCGTTGCTCTTATATCGTGAGTCGTAGAAAGGGAGCCTGTACGATCTTGAAGCAGATACAGTGCAACAGACACGCTGCGTTGAGTGTGTTCGGCGTTCTAAAATCGTTTTACTCAGAAACGAGTGTGATTAGTTTCCATCTTAGGCGTTAATTGTTACCGCGAGATTACTTAACTTTTAAACTCGCTCTGCGATACAATCGCGATAAAAAGGCATGCTAAAAATATGCGAACCGCATGCAATTCTTAAACAATAAAACAACAAAGTAAACGAATATGTGCAGCCGTTTGTATAAAATTTGCGCTTTCATGCTTTCTCATTCTATCAAACGGTAAAGAAACAAATAAAATGATTGATTGTACCAATAGAGTGACAACTGTGAAAAAGAAAATACAATAAAGTTCCAATAATAATTTAAGTTTTACGATTGAAATCGACACAAAAGAAAATCCTAAAGTGAGAATCAAGGTTATCATAATTATCTACTTATATTTTTACTAATGTATCGGATTCGCGAAAATTAGCGTATTCTATCGAAGATGAATTAAAAACGTACGTATCTTAGTTAATTTCAAAACGTGGATGACCACACAGTCCACACGTTGTTTCGATTTTCGATATTTTTTCGCGAGATCACATCGAATTGTAAGTTGTAAAAACGCGACAGATGAACGAATCGAACAGATAGTCTCGCTGCTGACTTGCGTGTGCCTAAAAGTCCAGGGGCGTGTAGATAGCGCGCGACGTACCTGAGAGAGTAATCACGCATAGTACCTACCTGGCTGCTGGCATAGCCGATCGATTACCGTATAGCCGCGCGGTGCACACGCCTGCCTGCCGCCACGTACCGCAACTACGTGACAAATATTATCGCGATCGACCGACCCGCTGCGTTTGATGTGGACGCGTTTATGAAATGCCGACACGCCGATAATCATGCGCGCGACCAGCGCCCAAGGCTAAATCCGATTTGTAATATTAATCTCAGCGTTGCGCCTCGCATCTCTTTCTCTCCTCTTGCCTCTTCATATCCTCTCTCTCTCTCTCTCTCTCTTTCTAATTCGACATTTTTCAACTTTGAAATACTAGACTCACGTAAAATGTGTTTTGTAAATTACGTTTTTTCTGTTTAATTATTTCGACACGAACGAATATCAATTATATATTTTCAAGTTTCAATTGATGTTAATAATAAAACGAATGTCAATGGATAATTCTACATATGTTAACAACACTACGTATTACGCGTGTAAGCATTCAAGATACAAAGTTTATTTTCGCTTTGTCTGAATAAAATTAGTCACGCGGGTGCGACGCTAGACGGGAAATGGGTTTGATTAATCGCGAGTATAATTCACCGGAAGCGTTGTTTTTCCGATTGGGATCGTTCTGATTACAGCGCCATAGGATCGGGTGTCAACGATCTACGTTTAGCGCACGCGATAAACAGCCTGAACAAACACCGGTGAAAAGGCCGCGCTTTTAACTCCGGAGCGCAGAAACAAATCTGCGTCTCTTTGTGGACTAACTTGTTTCGCGCGAACTAGCAGAAGCGTTCTCCAAACACCAAACACGCCGGGCGCCATTATGCGGCCAAATGGATTGGTATATTTAGTTGACTTTGGCCCGTATTCAGATCTCGCGCTCCCAAGATCTTCAGCAGCTGGTTGTCGTTGATGTATATACGGCGTCTTGGATTTACCCAGTGACATTTAGTATCTGCTCGATAATTGTCACGCTCGCGGTATATATTTCTTCAGACTCGTCAGTTGTAACACTTGTAACATTAGCAGACATTACATCGTTCCTACAAACTTTGATGCGAGTTGAAAAAGAAAAATACTGAGCGGATTTTTAAGTGAGATAAAGGGGTTTGGAGATGTGTACTTGAGGCAGCAAAACGTTCGTGCCTCTACGTGGTGCTCCCACAGAAATTTGTCTGCCTGACGGGGGTTAGTGTGTCCTCGGAGACGAAGCCGACTCCGGCTTTTGCTTATCTTATCGCCGTCGACAGGCGCAGGTACAGTCTCGGACCGCGTGTCGGTGTAAGTACGATGAGACGCAAATGTGATGACGAGCTGTGGCAGAGACACGCGTGGACGCTCAAACGAGGAGGCGACTGTACGTATCTCTCATCTCGTTGTGCCCCCTCTGTCTCGTTTCCGCCGCCGTTGCCACCACCGCCACCACCACCACCACCACTCGTACTCGGCCGCGCGTTCCTGTTATCTCGCTTCGACTTCCCTCGCTCCCCCGCTGCCTCGTCCCCTCCCCCGCGTGGCGTGCCAACCAACGAGTCGGGGCCGCTTTCGCTTTGTGCGCGCCGGGGCGGCGGTACATCAAAGCCTTCTAGTTCCCGCTCCGGCCTTTGACGGTCGCGTCGCGGCCGCTCGCTCAGTCATCGCTCGGTTGTAGGCGATGCCGGGGCGCCGTAGATGAGCGGATCGCGCGCGCGCGCGCGCGCTCTCTCTCTCCTGCACGATGAGCGCGGGCTCCCCGAGGTCAGCTCCGCGAGTTCGCCGTTCGCCACGTCCGTCGAGTGATCCGGATTCGCGATACGACGACGAGTCGATTTCCGTTTGACACTCGCCAAACGCGTATGTACTCGTGTAATTTCGAGGCGATCGCGAATGCGTTTGGATTGTGCGATGCCGTCTCGCGGCGGCAAGTGCGCGCGTGTCAGCAAAGTGGCCACCAAGGGGCGCCAAGTGCGCGCTCAGCACGTCTCTCTGGATCCTGTGGAAACCGAGGGAACAACTACGGCGACGGCGACGGCGACGGCGATGGCGACGGTGACGGCGATGGCGATGGCGACGGCGACAACAGAGACAACCACAGCGACGATAACAACGGTGACGACGACGACGACGACAACGACGACGATGACGACGACGATGACGACGACGACAACAATAACGACGACGACGACGACGACGGTGACGTCAAGCGGAACAGCAGTCGCGGTAACGAGAATGGACAAGCCCGTGTTAACGACGGCGTGCAACGAGGGTCGATCGCTGTGGACCGGGCGCATGCGCCAGTCCCTGGAGAGCAGCTCCGAGCCAGCCCGTGAAAACGGTACCCCCCCGGTGCATCGTTATCCGGAAAGGCAGCGACGGCGAGAGAGACACACCGCGGGGAGGAAGCATCGACCGGTGAAAGATACCGAGAAGGCCATCGCCGGCACCTCATGCTCCTCGACATCGTTGTCGTCGCCGCCGGCGCTTTCCTCGCCGTCTTCTTGCGCATCTTCGCGCCGCTCGAGCTCTCCGCCGTCGAGCACCTCGTCGCCAGCGCGATCCTCCACTTCGTCGGTCACGAGCGATCCATTGGCGATCAAGCTAGCGGCCAGAAGCAGGCGAGGAAGCACTCCGGATCACAGCGACGACGGGATTGGGAAGCGGAGCCAGAACACTGCGGGGACAAGACGGGACAATGGCGGGACGACTCATGGACCGATGGAAACGACGACGTCAGTGTCGACCTCCTCCTCGACCACTGTGTCTTCCTCGTCGCCATTTCCTTCCCCCATGTCCACGTCCTCCGCGTCTTGCCGGACGGCGACGACGCCGCGCGGCCACGGTGGCGATCACGGCACCGCGCACGTCTCGTCCTCTTCGTCCGCCCTTGAAAGGCTGAGAAGTGCCCTGGAGAACTACGACCGTAGTCGAATTTACCTCGCCCACGTTTGCTACTTGGATTGGCGGGATCTGCCGGGTAAACGGCGTGGCAGCGGCAGCGGC